>NC_140998.1:147653133-148231177 GCF_052327205.1 Somniosus microcephalus | reverse complement strand
CACCTGTTATTGTGTGACCAACAGGCAGACAGGGCGAATGAGTCTATATATTCGCCGAGCTAAGGAATTGTTAGGAAATTTAAAACACGAAATGCTAATTAAACCCAGCAATTGTGTCTAACGTGTTTTGCTGTGATTGCTGTCATCTGTAGACTTTACCTCTGTCTCCAATACCAGCGGGCTGTTCCCGATGTGACATTTAATATGCAGGGATAAAGAAGGCCTCATAGCAACCCTCCCTCCGTATTCAAAGCAGGTTGATGCAATTGATTGTTTAAGGGATAATTGCCGCGTTTCTGGGAGCAGCGATCTCTGGTAGATGATTTATACTTACACATTGCCAACAGCAAAGCAACAAAAAAAAAATGTCCCTGAAAGCACAAATGACTAATTGATACCATTACTGCTCCAACTGCCGGAGAGGGAGCAAAAGAGGGAGGAATAAAGGAGCGAGGAATGGAAATGCCGTAGTGTTTTCCAGACATTGTCAGGGACCGATATTCCACTGTAGCCCTGCCACAAGGGGCAATTTCTGCCGATGTAAGCAAGAATTTGGAGGGGGAGGGGGTGAAGAATTTCAGGGTGTTCTCCCGATTTCCTGCCGTGACTGCGCTGGGAGTTCAGCAAAGCCCCTGGGGAAATGGCTGCTTTTGGCCGAATACACCGTTCTCTGCGGTGGGGGTGCAGGTGCCGTTTGCTGGTCTTCCGCTGAAGTTTTCGGGGACCCGCAGAGGAAGTTCCAGCCGTTGGTGCCTCGGTTGGTGAACATTGGAACGGAAAGAGGCCATTCAGCCTCTCAAGCCTGTTCCACCATTCAGTTAGATCAAGGCTGATCTGCACCTCAACTACATTTAACCGAATCTGCTTCATTTCCTTTGATATCCTTACCCAACAAAAATCTATCAAACTCATCTCCAAAGCTCCAATTCTCCCAGCAGCCACAGCCTTTTGGAGAGAGAGTGCCAGATTTCCACTGTTCTTTTATGTGAAAAAAGTGTTTCCTGACATCCCCCTGAACGGCCTAGCTCTAATTTTAAGGTTTTGCTCCCTTGTTCTGGACTCACCCCACCAGAGGAAATAGTTTCTCTCTATCTACACTTTCAAATCCTTGATAATTTTAAACACCTCAACCAGATCACCCATAACCTTCTAAACTCAAGTGAACTTGGAATGCTTCATTTCCTGGTAGAAGTGGTGCTAAGAAACAAGACAAGTGATTTTGTGGAGAGGATCTGTCAGCAGCATTCTGGTAGGTTCAAGCTGGAACTTACATTATACATAGAGTCATAGAGTTATACAGCACAGAAAGAGGGCCTTTGGCACATCGCCTTTCACAAACTCAAGAAGTCCCAAAAGCACTTTACAGTTAACAAAGTACTTTTGAAGTGCAGTCACTGTTGTAATGTAGGAAACACAGAAGACAATTTGTGTACAGCAAGGTCCCACAAAAAAGCAATTATAGACCAGATCCTTTGTTTTTAGTGATGTTGGTTGCGGGATAAATATTGGCTAGGACACCGGGGAGAACTCACCTGCACTTTTTCGAAATAGTGCCACCTGAGAGAGCAGACGGGGCCTCGGTTTAATGTCTCACCCAAAAGACAGCACCACGACAGTGCAGCACTCCCTCAGTGCTGCACTGAAGTGTCAGCCTAGCTTTATGTGCTCAAGTCCCTGGGAGTGGGCCTATGAACCCACAACCTTCTGACTCAGAGGTGAGTGTGCTACCCACTGAGCCACGGCTGACAGCTGAAAGTCTATTGCTCCGTGATACGAAGATGTTCGACTGTTAATCCTTTAACTCTCCACAGTGTCCAACACCCCCACTGTCTCCCAATGGTGCTGCTACCACTCTCTCCCATTTATGGATACTTTTATTTCTTGTTCGGCTGGGTTTCCTGTTTCATTTCAGGGTTGGGTGCTTGGACGGGGCTTTTCACAGTTCTGCCACCTTTTGGCGGATCTAGAATTTTGCATCAATGAGGAAGAATGCTGTGAACAGACCCACAGGTCTATCAGTCTCAAACAAGTGAACCCAACATAGAAACTGATTCACTCTGACCTCATGGGCCAGGTGGCCAAGACTTGCAGGCCACAGAGGATCTGTGGCCATAATTTGGACATACCAGGTATAGGTGGCTTTGGAGAGGCACTGGAGAAGGTGAAAAAGATTTACAGAGATGTTACCACAATTGAGAGGTTATCACTATCAGGAAAGACCAAACAGGCTGCAGCTCTTTTCTTTGGAAAAGGTAAGGCTGAGGTGATCTTAAAGAGATCTTTAAGATTACGAAGGGGCTTGATAGGGTAGACGTAGAGAAGATGTTTCCGCTTGTGGGGGAGACCACATCTAGGGGCCATAAATATAAGATAGTGAATAATAAATCCAATAGGGAATTCAGGAGAAACTTTTTACCCAGAGAGTGATTAGAATGTGGAACTCATTGCCAGCTGGAGTGGTTGAGCCAAATAGCATAGATGCATTCAAGGGGAAGCAAATAAGTGCTTGAAGGAGAAAGAATAGAAGGTTATGCTGATAGGGTGAGATGAAGAGGGGTGGGAGGAGGCTCGTGTGGAGCATAAACACTGCCACGGAGCAGCTGGGCTGAATGGGCTTTTTGTGTGCTGTAAATTCCATGTAACATGATTCATGTTGTATCTATACCTGACCTGATGTGGCAGTGCAGAGGGAGCTGAAAATATGATAATCATTGCACCTTACTGCCAGAACCCCTGTGGTCGTGGTGATGTCACGGTGATGCCACGATGAGTAATGCTATGCGGAGGACTACACAGGCAGCTACATCTTCTGTAGCTTGCTGCAGGATGGTGAGGGCCAAAGAATTTAACCTGCTGTCTGGGTGCGTCAGGATGATTGTAGTCCAGCTGGTGACACGCTCCTTCAGATGATGGAGTGCATGTCATAACAAGCAATAAGCACAGAGAGGAAATGTAAGCAAGAACTGGCCCAGAAGCCTACAGGGACAGAAATTGGAATTGCTTCCTCTCAATGTAAGCTGGAGGCTTACAAAACAATAAATCGGTGGCTGGATCAATTGTGTTTTTCAGGGCATCCGAAGCTTTTTTGTCTTCCTTGGGCCGCAGAGGTTTGCGGAGGGCCAGGTCATGTTACAATTCCTCTTCCCATTAATCTGCATATACCCCAAGTTGATGATACTTGTCTTCTAATTTAGGATTTGTCAACCACCGAAGCAACAGCACGGATAAGATCCCGACAACAAATTCCCAGGCTCGCAAAATTCAAACAGGTCAAGCAGCAAATCAGATTTATCAGGGACACTTTTTCTGGGATGATAGCAAAATACTGCAGGTGCTGGAAATCCGAAATAACAACAGAAAATGCTGGAAAAACTCAGCAGGCCAGGCAACATCCGTGGAGAGAAATTAGAGTTGACGTTTCGGGTCGAAACCCTTTTTCAAAACTGGAAAGGAATGAAATAGATCGAAGGCAAGGCTGCGATAGAACAAAAGAAGTGAAGAGACATTAAGAGGTATCAAAACCAGACGAGATAGTAATAGGACAGTGAGACAAAAGACGGCTCAGCTTAGGTGTGAAGTGTACTGGCAGGATGGGAGACAGCTGCCATGTGGGAGAGAGAAAAAAAAAGGAAAGGGGGGGGAAAAACCCAAAACAAAGGGGTGGAAAAAAAATATATAAGTAAAAATGTAATAGGGGCCGAGGTTATGACCTGAAATTGTTGAACTCGATATTGAGTCCGGAAGGCTGCAACTTTTTCTGGGGATCATGAGCTTAGCTGCTGGGCAAATGCTGGGCACTGAGGGGTCGATTTTGCTCCCCCCGCCCACGCCTGGCTTTAACACGATGGTAATGACCTCAAAATGGGATCAGAGGCCTTACCGCCCGTTAACACTGCCGGTGCCATTTTGAAAGGGGGCTATTGCCCAGTGTCCAAAACACCCAGCTGTATCCAGCGATAGGGCCCTTTTAATATGGGAATAGTGGTCCTGTGAAGTAATTAGGACCACAAATCTCAATTTTAGGTCGGGACTGGTTGGAGCCTGTGCGGTGCTCACTTGGACCAGTTCCACGGGCCTATGGAACCGGAAGAGGTCAAGTTATTTTTGAGGGCCCTGGAGGAGCAGGAGTGGGGCCCACATAAATAATCTGGGCCGCTGCTACCCCTAGACCCCCACCCCCTGTGATCACAACTCCCACCCCCACCCCCACCACCACCTGCCCACGAAATTAACTTCCTGGCAACAGCCTCAGCCCGGTCTTGAGGCCTCATCAGGAGCTGCATCAGGAGGTTTGTTTGGCACTGGGAACTCGCCTGCCAGATTTAAAATGGACCACACTGTGCCTGTCCAGGAATTGGGACACCTGGGCTTGGTGGACTGGACTATTCTCAGCGCATGGTCGCATTTCCATTCCAGGCCGGCTCTGGGCAGGAGATGGGGGCCTCCTGCCTCATGTTCTCCATCTCTTCCCTGAGGTCTCGAAAAAAACTAGAAAGGACTTGGAGGCTTTCAGCTTGCACCACTCCAATCCTTCTATAGCTGGCTACAAATAACTGGGTATATCCCTGTATTTTAACAGATTTTCAGTACTAGTGCCTAATATACAGGGACACCAGACAGTACAGGAGAGTATTAATATACAGAAACACCAGGCAGTAGAGGAGCGGGTTAATATAGAGGGACACCAGGCAGTACAGGAGAGGGTTAATATACAGGGTCACAGGCAGTACAGGGCAGGTTTAATATACAGGGACACCAGACAGTACAGGGCAGGGTTAATATACAGGGACACCAGGCAGGACAGGAAAGTATTAACATACAGAAACAGCAGGCAGTAAAGGAGAGGTTAATATACAGGGACACCAGACCGTACAGGAGAGGGTTAATATACAGGGATACCAGACAGTACAGGGCAGGGTTAATATACAGGGGACACCAGGCATTACAGGAGAGTATTAATATACAGAAACACCAGGCAGTACAGGAGAGAGTTAATATACAGGGACACCAGGCACTACTGGGCAGGGTTAATATACAGGGACACCAGACAGTACAGGAGAGGGTTAATATACAGGGTCACCAGGCAGTACAGGAGAGTATTAATATACAGAAACACCAGGCAGTACAGGAGCGGGTTAACATACAGGGACACCAGACCGTAGAGGAGAGGGTTAATATACAGGGACACAAGACAGTACAGGGCAGGGTTAATATACAGGGACACCAGGCATTACAGGAGAGTATTAATATACAGAAACACCAGGCAGCACAGGAGAGGGTTAATATACAGGGGCACGAGACAGTACAGGAGAGGGTTAATATAAAGTGACACCAGACAGTACAGGAGAGGGTTAATATACAGAGACATTAGTCAGAAGAGGAGAGTGTTAATATACAGGGACACCAGGCAGCACAGGAGAGGGTTAATATACAGAGACACCAGAAAGTACAGGAGAGGGTTAATATACAGAAACATCAGGCAGTACAGGAGAGGGTTAATATACAGGGACACCAGACAGTACAGCAGAGGGTTAATATACAGAGACACCAGACAGTACAGGAGAGGGTTAATATACAGGGACACTAGACAGTACAGGAGAGGGTTAATTTACAGAGACACCAGGCAGTACAGGAGAGGTTTAATATATAGGGACACCAGACAGTTCAGGAGAGGGTAAATCTACAGGGACACCAGATAGTACAGGAGAGGAATAACATACAGGGACACCAGACAGTACAGGAGAGGGTTAATATACAGGGACACCAGGCAGTACAGGAGAGGGTTAATATACAGACACAGCAGACAGTACAGGAGAGGGTTAATATACAGGGACACCAGACAGTAGAGGAGAGGGTTAATATACAGGGACAACAGACAGTACAGGAGAGGGTTAATATACAGGGACACCAGACAGCACAGGAGAGGGTTAATATACAGGGACACCAGACAGTACAGGAGAGGGTTAATATACAGAGACACCAGACAGTACAGGAGAGGGTTAATATACAGGGACACCAGACAGTACAGGAGAGGGTTAATATACAGGGACACCACACAGTACAGGAGTGGGTTAATATACAGAGACACCAGACAGTACAGGAGAGGGTTAATATACAGAAACACCAGACAGTAGAGGAGAGGGTTAATATACAGGGACACCAGACATTACAGGAGAGGGATAATATACAGAAACACCAGTCAGTACAGCAGAGGGTTATTATACAGGGACACCAGGCAGTCCAGGAAAGGGTTACTTTTCAAAAACACGAGGCAGTACAGCAGGGGGTTAAAATACAGGGAAACCAGGGAGTACAGGAGAGGGTTATTATACAGGGACACCAGACAGTACAGGAGAGGGTTAATATATAGAAAAACCAGACAGCACAGGAGAGGGTTAATATACAGGGACTCCAGATATTACAGGAGAGGATTAATATACAGGGACAACAGACAGTACAGGAGAGGGTTAATATACAGAAACACCAGACAGTAGAGTGATGCGCTATCAATTACTCATAAAAGACTGAGAGTTAAGAGAGTAACTAAAGGCTTTTATTAACAAAAGAATGAAGGTCTGCCTCGAGTGGTCGACCGGTCCAGAAATACAAAGGGCTGGGGAGCAGTCACCTTTGTACTAGGACTTGTGAGAGGAGTCAGCCGAGGCATGTCCAGGCATGTACACAGTGGAATACAAACAGTGGTTTACCACATTCACCCCTTGTTTAAAATTGAGTCCGGCGGGGTGAAGTGTATTAAAAGTTAGTGTATTGGAGTCTCTCCGGAGGTCTTGTCTGCCGCTGTGATCGGCGTGGCGACGGCAGGGGTAGTGGAGCTTCCGGCGTCGAGTCCTGCGTGGGCTGTGGCACAAGCGTGTCGTCCTCGTAGATGTCGAGCGGGTCGCGGGGCCCAGGCCTGCCGTCTGCTGGGGCTGGATATCAGATCGTGGGGGGGGGTGGTAGTGAGTAGTGGGTTACTGCGGCCCCCGAGGGTGCAAGGTCTCTTATGGAGACTGTGTCCTCCCGCCCGTCCGGGTATGCAATGTAACCATACTGGGGGTTGGCGTGGAGGAGGTCGACCCTCTCGACCAGGGGGTCCGTTTTATGGGTCCTCACGTGCCTTCTAAGTAGGACCGGCCCTGGGGACGTCAGCCATGGCGGTAGCGATGTCCCCGATGTGGACTTCCTTGGGAAGACAAACATTTTCTCATGAGGGGTGGCGTTAGTGGCAGTGCAGAGCTGTGACTGAATAGAGTGGAGCGCATCGGGGAGCACATCCTGCCAGCGGGAGGTTGGAAGGCCCCTAGACTTTAAGGCTAGCAGGGCGGCCTTCCAAACTGTCGCATTTTCTCTTTCCACCTGTCCGTTCCCCCGGGGGTTGTAACTGGTGGTCCTGCTTGTGGCAATACCCCTAGTTAGCAGGTACTGACGGAGTTCGTCGCTCATAAACGATGAGCCCCGGTCGCTATGGATATAGCTAGGGAAACCGAACAGGGTGAAGAGGTCGTTCAGACATTTAATGACCGTGGCACTGGTCATGTCCGGGCAGGGGATGGCGAACGGGAAACGGGAGTACTCATCAATAATATTGAGGAAGTACACATTGCGGTCAGAGGAGGGGAGAGGCCCTTTAAAATCAACGCTCAGGCGCTCGAAGGGGCGAGTGGCTTTTATCAGGTGGGCCCTGTCTGGTCTATAAAAGTGTGGTTTGCACTCAGCGCAGACTTGGCAGTTCCTGGTCATGGTCCTGACCTCCTCAATAGAGTAAGGTAGGTTGCGGGCCTTGATGAAGTGGAAGAACCTGGTGACCCCTGGGTGGCAGAGGTCATTGTGGAGGGCCCGCAGTCTATCGATCTGCGCGCTGGCGCAGGTGCCACGCGATAGCGCATCCGGGGGTTCATTGAGCTTCCCGGGCCGGTACAAGATCTCGTAATTGTAGGTGGAAAGTTCGATTCTCCACCTCAAGATCTTGTCATTTTTGATTTTGCCCCTCTGCTTGTTGTTAAACATGAAAGCAACTGAACGTTGGTCAGTGAGCAGGGTAAATCGTTTTCCGGCCAGGTAGTGCATCCAATGACGCACAGCCTCCACAATCGCCTGGGCCTCCTTCTCAACAGCGGAGTGTCTGGTCTCCGGGCCTTGGAGGGTTCGTGAAAAGAAGGCCACGGGTCTCCCCGCCTGATTGAGGGTAGCGGCCAGGGCAAAGTCGGACGCGTCGCTTTCCACCTGGAAGGGGATGGATTCGTCCACTGCATGCATGGTGGCTTTGGCAATGTCTTCCTTGATACGGTGGAAGGCTAAGCGGGCCTCTGCCGTCAAGGGAAAAGAGGTGGACTTGATCAGCGGATGGGCCTTGTCCGCATAGTAGGGGACCCACTGGGCATAATAGGAGAAAAACCCTAGGCACCTCTTCAGGGCCTTGAGGCAGTGGGGCAGTGGGAGTTCCATAAGGGGACGCATCCGGTCGGGGTCGGGGCCGATGACTCCGTGTTCCACAACACACCCAAGGCTGGCGAGGCGGTTTGTGCAGAATATGCACTTCTCCTTGTTATATGTCAGGTTCAGGAGTTGGGCGGTGCGGAGGAATTTTTCGAGGTTTGCGTCATGGTCCTGCAAGTCACGGCCGCAGATGGTCACATTGTCCAGATATGGGAAAGTGGTCTGCAATGCATTTTGATCTACCATCCGGTCCATCTCCCTTTGGAAGACGGAGACCCCATTGGTGACGCCAAAGGGAACCCTAAGGAAGTGGTAGAGGCGGCCGTTTGCCTCAAAGGCAGTATACTGGCGGTCCTCAGGGCGGATAGGGAGCTGGTGGTACGCTGATTTCAGGTCAATGGTCGAGAAGACGCGGTACTGCACGATCTGGTTGACCATATCAGCTATGCGGGGGAGTGGGTAGGCGTCCAGCAGGGTGTAGTGATTTATTGTCTGGCTATAGTCGATGACCAGGCGCTGCTTCTCGCCGGTCTTAACGACCACAACCTGGGCTCGCCAGGGGCTGGTGCTGCCCTCAATAATCCCTTCCTTCAGGAGCCGCTCCACTTCGGTTTTAATGAAAACCCTGTCCCCGGCAGTGTATCGCCTGCTCTTTGTGGCGATGGGCTTACAGTCGGGGGTGAGGTTAGCAAACAGTGGTAGGGGGGTGACTCTGAGTGTGGAGAGGTTGCACCTGGTGCGCGGTGGGCAATTTGGGAGCTGCTGGCTGCGGACTGTGAGTGGGGGTAGGGGTCCACCGTACGCCACCGTAACACTTTTAAGGTGGCACTGAAAATCTAACCCCAGCAGGACAGCAGCGCAGAGGTCGGGCAGGACCAGAAGTTTAAAATGATCGTACACGGTCCCGTCTACTACGAGTGTCACTACGCAGTAGCCGCCGATGTCCGCCGACTGGGACTCGGAAGCCATAGAAATCCGCTGGTGCGCAGGCAGGACTGGGAGAGAGCAACGCCGCACCGTGTCGGGGTGGATGAAGCTCTCCGTGCTCCCAGAGTCAAAAAGGCAGATTGTATCGTGGCCATTTACCTTAATGTCCATTGTGGAACTGGCCAGCTGGCGCGGTCTTGCTTGGTCCAGTGTAACGGATGCCAGCGTAGGGGTCGGTGTGTCGCTGCGGGTATCAGATGAGGCGGTGTTGGGGGCCTGCTGCGTTCCGGCTGTCGTCCAAGATGGCGGCGTCCATGATCCCCATGTGGCTGGAGGCGTCCAAAATGGCTGCTGTACCGGTGGTTCGCACATGGCCGGGGAGGCCCAAGATGGCAGCCCGCATGGCCCACACACGGCGCTGCTGGGGTTCGGGGTGGCTTTGGCCCTGCAGACGTTAGCGTAGTGTCCCTTCTTCCCGCAGCCCGAGCAGATCGCGTTTTTCGCCGGGCAGCGCGCTCTGGGGTGTTTTGCCTGGCCACAGAAGTAGCATTTCTGGCCTTGGGGCACTGCTGTCTGGCCTTGGGACACTGCTGCGGTAGTTGGGCCGTTGCTGGGATGTGGCTGGGGTGGCACAGCGCTATGAGGCGGTCCTACCGTGTCCCAGGCTGTCATTCCCCACGGCGTCCACGGTGCAGAGGAGTAGGCATCCATGCCCCGGTAGGCTGCATCCAATGATAGTGCGAGTTCAGAGGCCTTGTTGAGGTCGAGGTCACTCTGCTCCAACAGTCGCTGTCGGGTGTAATTGGATCTGTGGCCCGCTACAAAAGCGTCCCGGATAAGTTCCTCTGTGTACACGGCGGCCTTTACATCCTTACAACCACAGGCCCGGCCAAGCACAGACAGTGCCTGAAGGTATTCCACGGTCGATTCCCCAGGTTGTTGTTTACGACTCCCCAGAAGGTGCCTGGCGTACACTTCGTTCACTGGGGGCGTATACTGGTCCTTGAGGAGCTTGATAGCGTCCGCATACGAGGTCGCGTCTTGGATGACCGAGTGCACTCGGTGGTTCACTTTGGAGGTCAGGACATCCAGTTTGTCCTCGTCCGATTTGATTGCTGCGGAGGCAGTCAGGAATTTTTCGAAACACTTAAGCCAGTGAGTAAACTTGGTGGATGAGTCCGCCTCCCGATGATCTAAGTCCAGGCATGCTGGTGTGAGGATCTTCTCCATTATAAAAATGTTGTTAATAAAATTGATGCGCTATCAATTACTCATAAAAGACTGAAAGTTAAGAGAGTAACTAAAAGCTTTTATTAACAAAAGAATGAAGGTCTGCCTCGAGTGGTCGACCGGTCCAGAAATACAAAGGGCTGGGGAGCAGTCACCTTTATACTAGGACTTGTGGGAGGAGTCAGCCGAGGCATGGCCAGGCATGTACACAGTGGAATACAAAGAGTGGTTTACCACATAGAGGAGAGGGTTAATATACAGGGACACCAGACATTACAGGAGAGGGATAAGATACAGAAACACCAGACAGTACAGCAAAGGGTTATTATACAGGGACACCAGGCAGTACAGGAGAGGGTTAAAATACAGGGACACCAGACAGTACAGGAGAGTGTTAATATACAGGGACACCAGGCAGTCCAGGAAAGGGTAACTTTTGAAAAACACCAGGCAGTACAGCAGAGGGTTAATATACAGGGACACCAGGGAGTACAGGAGAGGGTTAATATACAGGGACACCAGATAGTACAGGAGAGGGTTAATATACAGGGACAACAGACATTACAGGAGAGGGTTAATATACAGGGACACCAGACAGTACAGGAGAGGGTTAATATACAGAAACACCAGACAGTACAGGAGAGGGTTAATACACAGGGACACCAGATAGTACAGGATAGGGTTAATATACAGAGACACCAGACAGTACAGGAGAGGATTAATATACAGAAACACCAGGCAGTACATGAGAGGGTTAATACACAGGGACACCAGACAGTACAGGAGAGGGTTAATATACAGAGACACCAGACAGTACAGGAGAGGATTAATATACAGAAACACCAGACAGTACAGCAGGGGGTTAATATACAGGGGCACCAGACAGTACAGGAGAGGGTTAATATACAGAAGCACCAGACAGTTCAGGAGAGGGTTAATATAAAGTGACGCCAGACAATACAGGAGAGGGTTAATATACAGGGGCACCAGGCAGTACAGGAGAGGGTTAATATACAGGGACACCAGACAGTACAGAAGAGTGTTAATATAAAGTGACACCAGACAGAATTGGAGAGGGTTAATATACAGGGACACCCGGCAGTACAGGAGAGGGTTAATATACAGAGACACCAGCCAGTACAGGAGAGGGTTAATATACAGAATCACCAGGCAGTGCAGGAGAGGGTTAATATACAGGGACACCAGACAGTACAGCAGAGGGTTAATATACAGGGACACCAGACAGTACAGGAGAGGGTTAATATACAGAGACACCAGACAGTACAGGAGAGGGTTAATATACAGGGACACCAGACAGTACAGGAGAGGGTTAATATACAGGGAAACCAGACAGTACAGGAGAGGGTTAATATACAGAAACACCAGACAGTACAGGAGAGGGTTATTTTACAGGAACACCAGGCAGTACAGCAGAGGGTTAATATACAGGGACACAAGGCAGTACCAAGAGAGGTTAAATATACAGAAACACCAGATAGTACCGGAGAGGGATAATATACAGGGACACCGAACAGTACAGGAGAGGGTTAATATACAGGGACACCAGACATTACAGGAGAGGGTTAATATACAGGGACACCAGACAGTACAGGAGAGGGTTAATATACAGAAACACCAGACAGTACAGGAGAGGGTTAATATACAGGGACACCAGACAGTACAGGAGAGGGTTAATATACAGGGGATCACCAGGCAGTACAACAGTGTGTTAATATAAAGGGACACCAGACATTACAGCAGAGGGTTAATAAACAGGGACACCAGACAGTACAGGAGTGGGTTAATATACAGGGACACCAGACAGTACCAGGAGAGGGTTACCATACAGGGTGGCACCAGACAGTACAGCAGAGCGTTAATATACAGGGACACCAGACAGTACAGGAGAGGGTTAATATACAGAAACGCCAGACAGTACAGGAGAGGGTTAATATACAGAAACACCAGACAGTACAGGAGAGGGTTAATACACAGGGACACCAGACAGTACAGGAGAGGGTTAACATATAGAAATACCAGACAGCACAGGAGAGGGTTAATATACAGAAATACCAGACAGCACACGAGAGGGTTAATTTACAGGGACTCCAGACATTACAGGAGAGGATTAATATACAGGGACAACAGACAGTACAGGAGAGCGTTAATATACAGAAGCACCAGACAGTCCAGGAGAGGGTTAATATAAAGTGACACCAGACAATACAGGAGAGGGTTAATATACAGGGGCACCAGGCAGTACAGCAGAGGGTTATTATACAGGGACACCAGGCAGTCCAGGAAAGGTTTACTTTTCAAAAACACCATGCAGTACAGCAGAGGGTTAATATACAGGGACACCAGGGAGTACAGGAGAGGGTTAATATACAGGGACACCAGACAGTACAGGAGAGGGTTAATATATAGAAATACCAGACAGCACAGGAGAGGGTTAATATACAGGGACTCCAGATATTACAGGAGAGGATTAATATACAGGGACAACAGACAGTACAGGAGAGGGTTAATATACAGAAACACCAGACAGTAGAGGAGAGGGTTAATATACAGGGACACCAGACATTACAGGAGAGGGATAATATACAGAAACACCTGACAGTACAGCAGAGGGTTATTATACAGGGACACCAGGCAGTACGGGAGGGGGTTAAAATACAGGGACACCAGACTGTACAGGAGAGTGTTAATATACAGGGACACCAGGCAGTATAGGAGAGGGTTAATATTCAGGGATACCAGACAGTACAGGAGAGGGTTAATATACAGGGACACCAGACAGTACAGCAGAGGGTAAATATACAGAAACACAATACAGTACAGGAGAGGGTTAATATACAGGGACACCAGACAGTACAGGAGTGGGTTAATATACAGAGACATCAGAAAGTACAGGAGAGAGTTAATATACAGGGACACCAGACAGTACAGGAGAGGGTTAATATACAGAGACACCAGGCAGTACAGGAGAGGGTTAATATACAGGGACACCAGACAGTACAGGTATGGGTTAATATACAGAGACACCAGGCAGTACAGGAGAGGGTTAATATACAAAGACGCCAGACAGTACAGCAGAGGGTTAATATTCAGAGTCACCAGACAGTACAGGAGAGGGTTAATATACAGGGGCACCAGACAGTACAGGAGACGGTTAATATACAGAGACACCAGGCAGTACAGGAGAGGGTTAATATACAGGGACACCAGACTGTTCAGGAGAGGGTTAATCTACAGGGGCACCAGATAGTGCAGGAGAGGATAAAGATACAGGGACACCAGACATTACAGGAGAGGGTTAATATGCAGGTTCACAAGACAGTATAGGAGAGGGTTAATATACGGGGAAAACAGACAGTACAGGAGAGGGTTAATATACAGAGACACCAGACAGTAGAGGAGAGGGTTAAAATACAGGGACACCAGACAGTACAGGAGAGGGTTAATATACAGGGACACCAGGCAGTACAGGAGAGTATTAATATACAGAAACACCAGACAGTACAGGAGATGATTAATTTACAGGGACACAAGACAGTACAGGAGAGGGTTAATATACAGGGACACCAGACTGTACAGGAGAGGGTTAATATACAGGGGCACCAGACAGTACAGGAGAGGGTTAATATACAGAGACACCAGACAGTGCAGGAGAGGGTTAATATACAGGGACACCAGACAGTACAGGAGAGGGTTAATATATAGGGACACCAGACAGTACAGGAGAGGGTTAATATACAGAAACACCAGACAGTAGAGGAAAGGGTTAATATACAGGGACACCAGACATTACAGGAGAGGGATTATATACAGATACACCAGACAATACAGGAGAGGGTTATTATACAGGAACACCAGGCAGTAAAGGAGAGGGTTAAAATACAGGGACACCAGACAGTACAGGAGTGGGTTAATGTACAGGGACACCAGACATTAGAGGAAAGGGTTAATAGACATTGACACCAGGCAGTACAGGAAAGGGTTACTTTTCAAAAATACCAGGCAGTACAGCAGTGGGTTAATATACAGGGACACCAGGGAGTACAGCAGAGGGTTAATATACAGGGAAACAAGGCAGTACCAAGAGAGGTTAAATATACAGAAACACCAGACAGTACCGGAGAGGGTTAATATACAGGGACACCAGACAGTACAGGAGAGGGTTAATATACAGGGACACCAGACATTACAGGAGAGGGTTAATATACAGGGACACCAGACAGTACAGGAGATAGTTAATATACAGGGACACCAGGCAGTACAGGAGAGGGTTAATATACAGGGGATCACCAGACAGTACAACAGTGTGTAAATATAAAGGGACACCAGACATTACAGCAGAGGGTTAATATACAGGGACACCAGACAGTACAGGAGTGGGTTAATATACAGGGACACCAGACAGTACCAGGAGAGGGTTACCATACAGGGTGGCACCAGACAGTGCAGCAGAGCGTTAATATACAGGGACACCAGACAGTACAGGAGAGGGTTAATATACAGAAGCACCAGGCAGTACAGGAGAGGGTTAATATACAGAAACACCAGACAGTACAGGAGAGGGTTAATACACAGGGACACCAGACAGTACAGGAGAGGGTTAATATATAGACATACCAGACAGCACAGGAGAGGGTTAATTACAGGGACTACAGATATTACAGGAGAGGATTAATATACAGGGACAACAGACAGTACAGGAGAGGGCTAATATACAGAAGCACCAGACAGTTCAGGAGAGGGTTAATATAAAGTGACACCAGACAATACAGGAGAGCGTTAAAATACAGGGACACCAGACAGTACACGAGAGTGTTAATATACAGGGACACCAGGCAGTCCAGGAAAGGGTTACTTTTCAAGAGCACCAGGCAGTACAGCAAAGGGTTAATATACAGGGACACCAGGGAGTACAGGAGAGGGTTAATATACAGGGACACCAGACAGTACAGGAGAGGGTTAATATATAGAAAAACCAGACAGCACAGGAGAGGGTTAATATACAGGGACTCCAGATATTACAGGAGAGGATTAATATACAGGGACAACAGACAGTACAGGAGAGGGTTAATATACAGAAACACCAGACAGTAGAGTGATGCGCTATCAATTACTCATAAAAGACTGAGAGTTAAGAGAGTAACTAAAGGCTTTTATTAACAAAAGAATGAAGGTCTGCCTCGAGTGGTCGACCGGTCCAGAAATACAAAGGGCTGGGGAGCAGTCACCTTTGTACTAGGACTTGTGAGAGGAGTCAGCCGAGGCATGTCCAGGCATGTACACAGTGGAATACAAACAGTGGTTTACCACATTCACCCCTTGTTTAAAATTGAGTCCGGCGGGGTGAAGTGTATTAAAAGTTAGTGTATTGGAGTCTCTCCGGAGGTCTTGTCTGCCGCTGTGATCGGCGTGGTGACGGCAGGGGTAGTGGAGCTTCCGGCGTCGAGTCCTGCGTGGGCTGTGGCACAGGCGTGTCGTCCTCGTAGATGTCGAGCGGGTCGCGGGGCGCAGGCCTGCCGTCTGCTGGGGCTGGATATCGGATCGTGGGGGGCGGTGGTAGTGAATAGTGGGTTACTGCGGCCCCCGAGGGTGCAAGGTCTCTTATGGAGACTGTGTCCTCCCGCCCGTCCGGGTATGCAATGTAAGCATACTGGGGGTTGGCGTGGAGGAGGTCGACCCTCTCGACCAGGGGGTCCGTTTTATGGGTCCTCACGTGTCTTCTCAGTAGGACCGGCCCTGGGGACGTCAGCCATGGCGGTAGCGATGTCCCCGATGTGGACTTCCTTGGGAAGACAAACATTTTCTCATGAGGGGTGGCGTTAGTGGCAGTGCAGAGCAGTGACCGAATAGAGTGGAGCGCATCGGGGAGCACATCCTGCCAACGGGAGGTTGGAAGGCCCCTAGACTTTAAGGCTAGCAGGGCGGCCTTCCAAACTGTCGCATTTTCTCTTTCCACCTGTCCGTTCCCCCGGGGGTTGTAACTGGTGGTCCTGCTTGTGGCAATACCCCTAGTTAGCAGGTACTGACGGAGTTCGTCGCTCATAAACGATGAGCCCCGGTCGCTATGGATATAGCTGGGGAAACTGAACAGGGTGAAGAGTTCGTTCAGACATTTAATGACCGTGGCACTGGTCATGTCCGGGCAAGGGATGGCGAACGGGAAACGGGAGTACTCATCAATAATATTGAGGAAGTACACATTGCGGTCGGAGGAGGGGAGAGGCCCTTTAAAATCAACGCTCAGGCGCTCGAAGGGGCGAGTGGCTTTTATCAGGTGGGCCCTGTCTGGTCTATAAAAGTGCGGTTTGCACTCAGCGCAGACTTGGCAGTTCCTGGTCATGGTCCTGACCTCCTCAATAGAGTAAGGTAGGTTGCGGGCCTTGATGAAGTGGAAGGACCTGGTGACCCCTGGGTGGCAGAGGTCATTGTGGAGGGCCCGCAGTCTATCGATCTGCGCGCTGGCGCAGGTGCCACGCGATAGCGCATCCGGGGGTTCATTGAGCTTCCCGGGCCGGTACAAGATCTCGTAATTGTAGGTGGAAAGTTCGATTCTCCACCTCAAGATCTTGTCATTTTTGATTTTGCCCCTCTGCTTGTTGTTAAACATGAAAGCAACTGAACGTTGGTCAGTGAGCAGGGTAAATCGTTTTCTGGCCAGGTAGTGCATCCAATGACGCACAGCCTCCACAATCGCCTGGGCCTCCTTCTCAACAGCGGAGTGTCTGGTCTCCGGGCCTTGGAGGGTTCGTGAAAAGAAGGCCACGGGTCTCCCCGCCTGATTGAGGGTAGCGGCCAGGGCAAAGTCGGACGCGTCGCTTTCCACCTGGAAGGGGATGGATTCGTCCACTGCATGCATGGTGGCTTTGGCAATGTCTACCTTGATACGGTGGAAGGCTAAGCGGGCCTCTGCCGTCAAGGGAAAAGAGGTGGACTTGATCAGCGGATGGGCCTTGTCCGCATAGTAGGGGACCCACTGGGCATAATAGGAGAAAAACCCTAGGCACCTCTTCAGGGCCTTGAGGCAGTGGGGCAGTGGGAGTTCCATAAGGGGACGCATCCGGTCGGGGTCGGGGCCGATGACTCCGTGTTCCACAACACAGCCAAGGATGGCGAGGCGGTTTGTGCAGAATATGCACTTCTCCTTGTTATATGTCAGGTTCAGGAGTTGGGCGGTGCGGAGGAATTTTTCGAGGTTTGCGTCATGGTCCTGCAAGTCACGGCCGCAGATGTTCACATTGTCCAGATATGGGAAAGTGGCCTGCAACGCATTTTGATCTACCATCTGGTCCATCTCCCTTTGGAAGACGGAGACCCCATTGGTGACGCCAAAGGGAACCCTAAGGAAGTGGTAGAGGCGGCCGTTTGCCTCAAAGGCAGTATACTGGCGGTCCTTAGGGCGGATAGGGAGCTGGTGGTACGCTGATTTCAGGTCAATGGTCGAGAAGACGCGGTACTGCGCGATCTGGTTGACCATATCAGCTATGCGGGGGAGTGGGTAGGCGTCCAGCAGGGTGTAGCGATTTATTGTCTGGCTGTAGTCGATGACCAGGCGTTGCTTCTCGCCGGTCTTAACGACCACAACCTGGGCTCGCCAGGGGCTGGTGCTGCCCTCAATAATCCCTTCCTTCAGGAGCCGCTCCACTTCGGTTTTAATGAAAACCCTGTCCCCGGCACTGTATCGCCTGCTCTTTGTGGCGATGGGCTTACAGTCGGGGGTGAGGTTAGCAAACAGTGGGGGGGGGGTGACTCTGAGTGTGGAGAGGTTGCACCTGGTGCGCGGCGGGCAATTTGGGAGCTGCTGGCTGCGGACTGTGAGTGGGGGTAGGGGTCCACCGTACGCCATCGTAACACTTTTAAGGTGGCACTGAAAATCTAACCCCAGCAGGACAGCAGCGCAGAGGTCGGGCAGGACCAGAAGTTTAAAATGATCGTACACGGTCCCGTCTACTACGAGTGTCACTACGCAGTAGCCGCCGATGTCCGCCAACTGGGACTCGGAGGCCATAGAAATCCGCTGGTGCGCAGGCAGGACTGGGAGAGAGCAACGCCGCACCGTGTCGGGGTGGATGAAGCTCTCCGTGCTCCCAGAGTCAAAAAGGCAGATTGTATCGTGGCCATTTACCTTAATGTCCATTGTGGAACTGGCCAGCTGGTGCGGTCTTGCTTGGTCCAGTGTAACGGTTGCCAGCGTAGGGGTTGGTGTGTCGCTGCGGGTATCAGATGAGGCGGTGTTGGGGGCCTGCTGCATTCCGGCTGTCGTCCAAGATGGCGGCGTCTATGATCCCCATGTGGCTGGAGGCGTCCAAAATGGCTGCTGTACCGGTGGTTCGCACATGGCCGGGGAGGCCCAAGATGGCGGCCCGCATGGCCCACACGCGGCGCTGCTGGGGTTCGGGGTGGCTTTGACCCTGCAGACGTTAGCGTAGTGTCCCTTCTTCCCGCAGCCCGAGCAGATCGCGTTTTTCGCCGGGCAGCGCGCTCTGGGGTGTTTTGCCTGGCCACAGAAGTAGCATTTCTGGCCTTGGGGCACTGCTGTCTGGCCTTGGGACACTGCTGCGGTAGTTGGGCCGTTGCTGGGGTGTGGCTGGGGTGGCACAGCGCTATGAGGCGGTCCTACCGTGTCCCAGGCTGTCATTCCCCGCGGCGTCCACGGTGCAGAGGAGTAGGGATCCATGCCCCGGTCGGCTGCATCCAATGATAGTGCGAGTTCAGAGGCCTTGTTGAGGTCGAGGTCACTCTGCTCCAACAGTCGCTGTCGGGTGTAATTGGATCTGTGGCCCGCTACAAAAGCGTCCCGGATAAGTTCCTCTGTGTACACGGCGGCCTTTACATCCTTACAACCACAGGCCCGGCCAAGCACAGACAGTGCCTGAAGGTATTCCACGGTCGATTCCCCAGGTTGTTGTTTACGACTCCCCAGAAGGTGCCTGGCGTACACTTCGTTCACTGGGCGCGTGCACTGGTCCTTGAGGAGCTTGATAGCGTCTGCGTACGAGGTCGCGTCTTGGATCACCGAGTACACTCGGTGGTTCACTTTGGAGGTCAGGACATCCAGTTTGTCCTCATCCGATTTGATTGCTGCGGAGGCGGTCAGGAATTTTTCGAAACACTTAAGCCAGTGAGTAAACTTGGTGGATGAGTCCGCCTCCCGATGATCTAAGTCCAGGCATGCTGGTGTGAGGATCTTCTCCATTATAAAAATGTTGTTAATAAAATTGATGCGCTATCAATTACTCATAAAAGACTGAGAGTTAAGAGAGTAACTAAAGGCTTTTATTAACAAAAGAATGAAGGTCTGCCTCGAGTGGTCGACCGGTCCAGAAATACAAAGGGCTGGGGAGCAGTCACCATTATACTAGGACTTGTGGGAGGAGTCAGCCGAGGCATGGCCAGGCATGTACACAGTGGAATACAAAGAGTGGTTTACCACATAGAGGAGAGGGTTAATATAAAGGGACACCAGACATTACAGGAGAGGGATAAGATACAGAAACACCAGACAGTACAGCAAAGGGTTATTATACAGGGACACCAGGCAGTACAGGAGAGGGTTAAAATATAGGGACACCAGACAGTACAGGAGAGTGTTAATATACAGGGACACCAGGCAGTCCAGGAAAGGGTAACTTTTGAAAAACACCAGGCAGTACAGCAGAGGGTTAATATACAGGGACACCAGGGAGTACAGGAGAGGGTTAATATACAGGGACACCAGATAGTACAGGAGAGGGTTAATATACAGGGACAACAGACATTACAGGAGAGGGTTAATATACAGGGACACCAGGCAGTATAGGAGAGGGTTAATATTCAGGGATACCAGACAGTACTGGAGAGGGTTTATATACAGGGACACCAGACAGTACAGCAGAGGGTTAATATACAGAAACACAATACAGTACAGGAGAGGGTTAATATACAGGGACACCAGACAGTACAGGAGTGGGTTAATATACAGAGACATCAGAAAGTACAGGAGAGAGTTAATATACAGGGACACCAGACAATACAGGAGAGGGTTAATATACAGAGACACCAGGCAGTACAGGAGAGGGTTAATATACAGGGACACCAGACAGTACAGCAGAGGGTTAATATTCAGAGTCACCAGACAGTATAAGAGAGGGTTAATATACAGGGACACCAGACAGTACAGGAGACGGTTAATATACAGAAACACCAGGCAGTACAGGAGAGGGTTAATATACAGGGACACCAGACAGTTCAGGAGAGGGTTAATCTACAGGGACACCAGATAGTACAGGAGAGGATTAAGATACAGGGACACCAGACAGTACAGGAGAGGGTTAATATACAGGGACACCAGGCAGTACAGGAGAGGGTAAATATGCAGGGACACCAGACAGTACAGGAGAGAGTTAATATACAGCGAAACCAGACAGTACAGGAGAGGGTTAATATACAGGGACACCAGGCAGTACAGGAGAGTATTAATATACAGAAACACCAGACAGTACAGGAGATGATTAATATACAGGGACAACAGACAGTACAGGAGAGGGTTAATATACAGGGATACCAGACTGTACAGGAGAGGGCTAATATACAGGGACACCAGACAGTACAGGAGAGGGTTAATATACAGGGACAGCAGACAGTACAGGAGAGGGTTAATATACAGAAACAACAGACAGTGGAGGAAAGGGTTAATATACAGGGACACCAGACATTACAGGAGAGGGATAATATACAGATACACCAGACAGTACAGGAGAGGGTTAATATACAGGGACACCAGGCATTACAGCAGAGGGTTAATATACAGGGACACCATGGAGTACAGGAGAGGGTTAATATACAGGGACACAAGGCAGTACCAAGAGAGGTTAAATATACAGAAACACCAGACAGTACCGGAGAGGGTTAATATACAGGGACACCAGACAGTACAGGAGAGGGTTAATATACAGGGACACCAGACATTACAGGAGAGGGTTAATATACAGCGACACCAAACAGTACAGGAGAGGGTTAATATACAGGGACACCAGACATTACAGGAGAGGGTTAATATACAGGGACACCAGACAGTACAGGAGAGGGTTAATATACAGGGACACCAGACAGTAAAGGAGAGGGTTAATATACAGGGACACCAGACATTACAGGAGAGGGTTAATATACAGGGACACCAGACAGTACAGGAGAGGGTTAATATACAGGGACACCAGGCAGTACAGGAGAGGGTTAATATACAGAAACACCAGGCAGTACAGGATAGGGTTAATATACAGGGACACCAGGCAGTACAGGAGAGGATTAATATACAGGAACACCCGACATTACAGTAGTTAACATACAGAAACACCAGGCAGTACAGGAAAGGATTAATATACAGGGACACCAGACAGTACAGGAGAGGGTTTATATACAGGGGATCACCAGACAGTACAACAGTGTGTTAATATAAAGGACACCAGACATTACAGAAGAGGGTTAATATACAGAGACACCAGACAGTACAGGAGTGGGTTAATATACAGGGACACCAGACAGTACCAGGAGAGGGTTATCATACAGGGTGGCACCAGCCAGTACAGCAGAGCGTTAATATACAGGGACACCAGACAGTACAGGAGAAGGTTAATATACAGAAACACCAGACAGTACAGGAGAGTGTTAATATACAGAAACACCAGACAGTACAGGAGAGGGTTAATACACAGGGACACCAGACAGTACAGGAGGGGGTTAATATACAGAGACACCAGACAGTACAGGAGAGGATTAATATACAGAAACACCAGACAGTACAGCAGGGGGTTAGTATACAGGGGCACCAGACAGTACAGGAGAGGGTTAATATATAGAAATACCAGACAGCACAGGAGAGGGTTAATATACAGGGACTCCAGATATTACAGGAGAGGATTAATATACAGGGGCAACAGACAGTACAGGAGAGGGTTAATATACAGAAGCACCAGACAGTTCAGGAGAGGGTTAATATAAAGTGACACCAGACAATACAGGAGAGGGTTAATATACAGTGGCACCAGGCAGTACAGGAGAGGGTTAATATACAGGGACACCAGACAGTACAGGAGAGTGTTAATAAAAAGTGACACCAGACAGTATTGGAGAGGGTTAATATACAGGGACACCCGGCAGTACAGGAGAGGGTTAATATACAGAGACACCAGCCAGTACAGGAGAGGGTTAACATACAGAAACACCAGGCAGTGCAGGAGAGGGTTAATATACAGGGACACCAGACAGTGCAGCAGAGGGTTAATATACAGGGACACCAGACAGTACAGGAGAGGGTTAATATACAGGGACACCAGGCAGTACAGGAGAGGGTTAATATACAGAGAAATTTGTCAGTACAGGAGAGGGTTAATATACAGAGACATTAGTCTGTACAGGAGAGGGTTAATATACAGGGACACCAGGCAGTACAGGAGAGGATTAATATACAGGAACACCCGACAGTACAGTAGAGAGTTAATATACAGAAACACCAGTCAGTACAGGAGAGGGTTAATATACAGGGACACCAGGCAGTACAGGAGAGGAGTAATATACAGGGACACCAGACAGTACAGGAGAGGATTAATATACAGGGTGGCACCAGACAGTACAGCAGAGCGTTAATATACAGGGACACCAGACAGCACAGGAGAGGGTTAATATACAGAAACACCAGACAGTACAGGAGAGGGTTAATATACAGAAACACCAGACAGTACAGGAGAGGTTTAATACACAGGGACACCAGACAGTACAGGAGAGGGTTAATATACAGAGACACCAGACATAACAGGAGAGGGTTAATATATAGAAATACCAGACAGCACAGGAGAGGCTTAATATACAGGGACAACAGACAGTACAGGAGAGGATTAATATACAGGAACACCCGACAGTACAGTAGAGAGTTAATATACAGAAACACCAGTCAGTACAGGAGAGGGTTAATATACAGGGACACCAGCCAGTACAGGAGAGGAGTAATATACAGGGACACCAGACAGTACAGGAGAGGATTAATATACAGGGTGGCACCAGACAGTACAGCAGAGCGTTAATATACAGGGACACCAGACAGCACAGGAGAGGGTTAATATACAGAAACACCAGACAGTACAGGAGAGGGTTAATATACAGAAACACCAGACAGTACAGGAGAGGTTTAATACACAGGGACACCAGACAGTACAGGAGAGGGTTAATATACAGAGACACCAGACATAACAGGAGAGGGTTAATATATAGAAATACCAGACAGCACAGGAGAGGCTTAATATACAGGGACAACAGACAGTACAGGAGAGGATTAATATACAGAAGAACCAGACAGTTCAGGAGAGGGTTAATATTAAGTGACATTAGACAATACAGGAGAGGGTTAATATACAGGGGCACAAAGCAGTACAGGAGAGGGTTAATATACAGGGGCACAAAGCAGTACAGGAGAGGGTTAATATACAGGGACACCCGGCAGTACAGGAGAGGGTTAATATACAGAGACACCAGCCAGTACAGGAGAGGGTTAATATACAGAAACACCAGGCAGTGCAGGAGAGGGTTAATATACAGGGACACCAGACAGTACAGCAGAGGGTTAATATACAGGGACACCAGACAGTACAGGAGAGGGTTAATATATAGAAACACCAGACAGCACAGGAGAGGGTTAATATACAGGGACTCCAGACATTACAGGAGAGGGTTGATATACAGGAACAACAGACAGTACAGGAGAGGGTTAATATATAGAAGCGCGAGACAGTTCAGGAGAGGGTTACCATAATGTGACACAAGAGAGAACAGGAGAGGGTTAAGATACAGTGGCACCAGGTAGAACAGGAGAGGATTAATATACAGGGACACCAGACAGTACAGGAGAGTGTTAATATAAAGTGACACCAGACAGTACAGGAGAGGGTTAATATACAGAGTCATTAGTCAGTTCAGGAGAGGGTTAATATACAGGAACACCCGGCAGTACAGGAGAGGGTTAATATACTGCAACACCAGACAGTACAGGAGAGGGTTAAAATACAGGGACACCAGACAGTACAGAAGAGGGTTAATATTCAGGGACACCAGACAGTACAGGAGAGGGTTAATATACAGGGACACCAGACATTCCAAAAGAGGGATAATATACAGATACACCAGACAGTACAGGAGAGGGTTAATATACAGAAACACACGACAGTAGAGGAGAGGGTTAATATACAGGGAAACCAGGCAGTACAGGAGAGGATTGATATACAGGGACACCAGACAGTACAGGAGAGGGTTAAAATACAGGGACACCAGACAATACAGGAGAGGGTTAATATACAGTGACACCTGACAGTAGAGGAGAGGGTTAATAGACAGGGACACCGAGCAGTACAGGAGAGGTTTACATTTCAAAAACACCAGGCAGTATAGCAGAGGGTTAATATTCAGGGACACCAGAGAGTACAGGAGAGTGTTAATATACAGAGACACCAGGGAGTACAGGAGAGGGTTAATATACAGGGACACAAGGCAGTGCAGGAGTGGACTAATAATCAGGGACACCAGGCAGTAGAGGAGAGGGTTAATAGACAGGGACACCAGGCAGTACAGGAGAGGGTTACTTTTCAGAAACACCAGGCAGTACAGCATAGGGTTAATATACAGGGAAACCAGACAGTACAGCAGAGGGTTAATATACAGGGACACCAGACAGTACAGGTGCGGGTTAATATACAGGGACATCAGAGAATACAGGAGAGGGTTAATATACAGGGACACCAATTTGTACAGGAGAGGGTTAATATACAGGGACACCAGGCTGTACAGGGCAAGGTTAATATACAGAGACACCAGACAGTACAGGGGAGGGGTAATATACAGGGACACCAGACAGTACAGGAGATGGTTAATTAAGAGGGACACCATGCAGTACAGGAGAGGGTTAATATACAGGAGGGCACCAGACAGTACAGGAGAGAGTCAATATACAGGGACACCAGGCAGTACAGGAGAGGGTTAATATACAGTGGGGCACCAGAAAGTACAGGAGAGTGTTAATATACAGGGACACCAGACAGTACAGGAGAGGTTTAATATACACGGATACCAGACAGTAGAGGAGAGCGTTAATATACAGGGACAGCAGGCAGTGCAGGAGAGGGTTAATATAGTGGGACACCAGGGAGTACAGGAGTGGGTTAATATGCAGGGACACAAGGCAGTACCAGGAGAGGTTAAATATTCAGAAACACCAGGCAGTACAGGAGAGGGTTAATATACAGAAACACCAGAGAGTACAGGAGAGGTTTAATATACAGGGATACCAGATAGTACAGGAGAGGGTTAATATAGAGGGACACCAGACATTACAGGAGATGATTAATATACAGTGACACCAGACAGTACAGGAGAGGGTTAATATACAGGGACACCAGACAGTAAAGGAGAGGGTTAATATACAGGGACACCAGACAGTACAGGAGAGGGTTAATATGCAGAAACACCAGGCATTACAGGAGCGGGTTAATAAACAGCGTCACCAGGCAGTACAGGAAAGGATAAAGACACAGGGACACCAGACAGTACAGGAGAGAGTTAATATACAGAAACAACAGGCAGTACAGCAGAGGGTTAATATACAGGGACACCAGGCAGTAGAGGAGAGGATTAATATACAGGGACAACAGACAGTACAGGAGAGGGTTAATATACGGGGGGGGGGCACCAGACAGTTCAACAGATTTTTAATATACAGGGACACCAGACTGTACAGGAGAGGGTTAATATACAGGGACACCAGACAGTACAGGAGTGGGTTAATATACAGGGACACCAGACAGTACCAGGAGAGGTTTACTATACAGGGTGGCATCAGACAGTACAGCAGAGGGTTAATATACAGGGATGCCAGACAGTACAGGAGAGGGTTAAGATACAGTAACACGAGACAGTACAGGAGAGGGTTAATACATAGGGACGCCAGACAGTACAGGAGAGGGTTACTATATAGAAACACCAGACAGCACAGGAGAGGGTTCATATACAGGGACAACAGACAGTACAGGAGAGGGTTAATATAGAGAGGCACCAGGCAGTTCAGGAAAGGGTTAATATAAAGTGACTCCAGACAGTACTGGAGAGGGTTAATATACAGCAACACCAGGCAGTAAAGGAGAGGGCTAATATACAGGGACACCAGACGGTACAGGAGAGAGTTAATGTACAGAAACACCAGGCAGTACAGGAGAGGGTTAATATACAGGGACACCAGACAGTACAGGAGAGGGTTAATATATAGAAACACCAGACAGTTCAGGAGAGGGTTAATTTTCAGGGACACCAGGCAGTACAGGAGAGGATTAATATACAGGGACACCAGACAGTACAGGAGAGGGTTAATATAGAGAGGCACAAGGCAGTTCAGGAAAGGGTTAATATAAAGTGACTCCAGACAGTACAGGAGAGGTTTAATATACAGGGACGCCAGACAGTACAGGAGAGGGTTAATATATAGAAACACCAGACAGTTCAGGAGAGGGTTAATATTCAGGGACACCAGGCAGTACAGGAGAGGGTTGATATACAGGAACAACAGACAATACAGGAGAGGGTTAATATATAGAAGCGCCAGACAGTTCAGGAGAGGGTTAACATAATGTGACACAAGAGAGAACAGGAGAGGGTTAAGATACAGTGGCACCAGGTAGAACAGGAGAGGATTAATATACAGGGACACCAGACAGTACAGGAGAGTGTTAATATAAAGTGACACCAGACAGTACAGGAGAGGGTTAATATACAGGGACACCAGACAGTACAGGAGAGGGTTAATATACAGGGACACAAGACAGTACAGGAGAGGGTTAATATCCAGAAACACCAGACAGTAGAGGAGAGGGTTAATATACAGGGACACCAGACATTCCAGGAGAGGGATAATATACAGATACACCAGACAGTACAGGAGAGGGATACTATACAGGGACACCAGACTGTACAGGAGAGGGTTAATATACAGAGTCACCAGACAGTACAGGAGAGGGTTAATATACAGAAACACACGACAGTAGAGGAGAGGGTTAATATACAGGGAAACCAGGCAGTACAGGAGAGGATTAATATACAGGGACACCAGAGAGTACTGGAGAGGGTTAAAATACAGGTAACCAGACAGTACAGGAGAGGGTTAATATACAGGGACACCTGACAGTAGAGGAGAGTGTTAATAGACAGGGACACAAAGCAGTACAGGAGAGGTTTACATTTCAAAAACACCAGGCAGTATAGCAGAGTGTTAATATACAGAGACACCAGGGAGTACAGGAGAGGGTTAATATACAGGGACACAAGGCAGTGCAGGAGTGGGCTAATAATCAGGGACACCAGACAGTAGAGGAGAGGGTTAATAGACAGGGACACCAGGCAGTACAGGAGAGGGTTACTTTTCAGAAACACCAGGCAGTACAGCATAGGGTTCATATTCAGGGAAACCAGACAGTACAGCAGAGGGTTAATATACAGGGACACCAGACAGTACAGGTGAGGGTTAATATACAGGGACATCAGACAATACAGGAGAGGGTTAATATACAGGGACACCAATTAGTACAGGAGAGGGTTAATATACAGGGACACCAGGCTGTACAGGGCAAGGTTAATATACAGAGACACCAGACAGTACAGGGGAGGGGTAATATACAGGGACACCAGACAGTACAGGAGAGGGTTAATTAAGAGGGACACCATGCAGTACAGGAGAGGGTTAATATACAGGAGGGCACCAGACAGTACAGGAGAGAGTCAATATACAGGGACACCAGGCAGTACAGGAGAGGGTTAATATACAGTGGGGCACCAGAAATACAGGAGAGTGTTAATATACAGGGACACCAGACAGTACAGGAGAGGTTTAATATACAGGGATACCAGACAGTACAGGAGAGCGTTAATATACAGGGACACCAGGCAGTGCAGGAGAGGGTTAATATAGTGCAACACCAGGGAGTACAGGAGTGGGTTAATATACAGGGACACAAGGCAGTACCAGGAGAGGTTAAATATACAGAAACACCAGGCAGTACAGGAGAGGGTTAATATACAGAAACACCAGACAGTACAGGAGAGGTTTAATATGCAGGGATACCAGATAGTACAGGAGAGGGTAAATATTGAGGGACACCAGACATTACAGGAGATGATTAATATACAGTGACACCAGACAGTACAGGAGAGGGTTAATATACAGGGACACAAGGCAGTGCAGGAGTGGGCTAATAATCAGGGACACCAGACAGTAGAGGAGAGGGTTAATAGACAGGGACACCAGGCAGTACAGGAGAGGGTTAATATACAGGGAAACCAGACAGTACAGCAGAGGGTTAATATACAGGGACACCAGACAGTACAGGTGAGGGTTAATATACAGGGACATCAGACAATACAGGAGAGGGTTAATATACAGGGACACCAATTAGTACAGGAGAGGGTTAATATGCAGGGACACCAGGCTGTACAGGGCAAGGTTAATATACAGAGACACCAGACAGTACAGGGGAGGGGTAATATACAGGGACACCAGACAGTACAGGAGAGGGTTAATTAAGAGGGACACCATGCAGTTCAGGAGAGGGTTAATATACAGGAGGGCACCAGACAGTACAGGAGAGTGTCAATATACAGGGACACCAGGCAGTACAGGAGAGGGTTAATATACAGTGGGGCACCAGAAATACAGGAGAGTGTTAATATACAGGGACACCAGACAGTACAGGAGAGGTTTAATATACAGGGATACCAGACAGTACAGGAGAGCGTTAATATACAGGGACACCAGGCAGTGCAGGAGAAGGTTAATATAGTGCGACACCAGGGGGTACAGGAGTGGGTTAATATACAGGGACACAAGGCAGTACCAGGAGAGGTTAAATATACAGAAACACCAGGCAGTACAGGAGAGGGTTAATATGCAGAAACACCAGACAGTACAGGAGAGGTTTAATATACAGGGATACCAGATAGTACAGGGGAGGGTAAATATTGAGGGACACCAGACATTACAGGAGATGATTAATATACAGTGACACCAGACAGTACAGGAGAGGGTTAATATACAGGGACACCAGACAGTAAAGGAGAGGGTTAATATACAGGGACACCAGACAGTACAGGAGAGGGTTCATATGCAGAAACACCAGGCATTACAGGAGCGGGTTAATAAACAGGGTCACCAGGCAGTACAGGAAAGGATAAAGACACAGGGACACCAGACAGTACAGGAGAGAGTTAATATACAGAAAGAACAGGCAGTACAGCAGAGGGTTAATATGCAGGGACACCAGGCAGTACAGGAGAGGATTAATATACAGGGACAACAGACAGTACAGGAGTGGGTTAATATACAGGGACAGCAGACAGTACTGGAGAGGGTTAATATACAGCAACACCAGGCAGTAAAGGAGAGGGTTAATATACAGGGACACCAGGCAGTACAGGAGAGGATTAATATACAGGGACACCAGACGGTACAGGAGAGAGTTAATGTACAGAAACACCAGGCAGTACAGGAGAGGGTTAATATACAGGATCACCAGGCAGTACAGGAGTGGATTAATATACAGGGACACCAGACAGTACAGGAGAGTGTTAATATAAAGTGACACCAGACAGTACAGGAGAGGGTTAATATACAGAGTCATTAGACAGTTCAGGAGAGGGTTAATATACAGGGACACCCGGCAGTACAGGAGAGGGTTAATATACTGCAACACCAGACCGTACAGGAGAGGGTTAAAATACAGGGACACCAGACAGTACAGAAGAGGGTTAATATTCAGGGACACCAGACAGTACAGGAGAGGGTTAATATATAGAAACACCAGACAGCACAGGAGAGGGTTAATATACAGGGACTACAGACATTACAGGAGAGGGTTGATATACAGGAACAACAGACAGTACAGGAGAGGGTTAATATATAGAAGCGCCAGACAGTTCAGGAGAGGGTTAACATAAGGTGACACAAGAGAGAACAGGAGAGGGTTAAGATACAGTGGCACCAGGTAGAACAGGAGAGGATTAATATACAGGGACACCAGACAGTACAGGAGAGTGTTAATATAAAGTGACACCAGACAGTACAGGAGAGGGTTAATATACAGGGACACCAGACAGTACAGGAGAGGGTTAATATACAGGGACACCAGGCAGTACAGGAGTGCGTTAATATACAGAAACACCAGGCAGTACAGGAGAGGGTTAATATACAGGGACACCAGGCAGTACAGGAGAGGATTAATATACAGGGACACCAGACAGTACAGTAGAGATTTACAAAACAGAAACACCAGGCAGTACACGAGAGGGTTAATATACAGGGACACCAGGCAGTACAGGAGAGGATTAACATACAGGGACACCAGACAGTACAGGAGAGGGTTAATATACTGGGGATCACCAGACAGTACAACAGAGTGTTAACATAAAGGGACACCAAATATTACAGCAGAAGGTTAATATACAGGGACACCAGGCAGTACAGGAGTGGGTTAATATACAGGGACACCAGACAGTACCAGGAGAGGGTTACCATACAGGGTGGCGCCAGACACTACAGCAGAGTGTTAATATACAGGGACACCAGTCAGTACAGGAGAGGGTTAATATACGGAAACACCAGACAGTACAGGAGAGGTTTAAAATACAGAAACACCAGACAGTACAGGAGAGGGTTAATATGCAGGGATACCAGATAGTACAGGAGAGGGTAAATATTGAGGGACACCAGACATTACAGGAGATGATTAATATACAGTGACACCAGACAGTACAGGAGAGGGTTAATATACAGGGACACAAGGCAGTGCAGGAGTGGGCTAATAATCAGGGACACCAGACAGTAGAGGAGAGGGTTAATAGACAGGGACACCAGGCAGTACAGGAGAGGGTTAATATACAGGGAAACCAGACAGTACAGCAGAGGGTTAATATACAGGGACACCAGACAGTACAGGTGAGGGTTAATATACAGGGACATCAGACAATACAGGAGAGGGTTAATATACAGGGACACCAATTAGTACAGGAGAGGGTTAATATGCAGGGACACCAGGCTGTACAGGGCAAGGTTAATATACAGAGACACCAGACAGTACAGGGGAGGGGTAATATACAGGGACACCAGACAGTACAGGAGAGGGTTAATTAAGAGGGACACCATGCAGTTCAGGAGAGGGTTAATATACAGGAGGGCACCAGACAGTACAGGAGAGTGTCAATATACAGGGACACCAGGCAGTACAGGAGAGGGTTAATATACAGTGGGGCACCAGAAATACAGGAGAGTGTTAATATACAGGGACACCAGACAGTACAGGAGAGGTTTAATATACAGGGATACCAGACAGTACAGGAGAGCGTTAATATACAGGGACACCAGGCAGTGCAGGAGAAGGTTAATATAGTGCGACACCAGGGGGTACAGGAGTGGGTTAATATACAGGGACACAAGGCAGTACCAGGAGAGGTTAAATATACAGAAACACCAGGCAGTACAGGAGAGGGTTAATATGCAGAAACACCAGACAGTACAGGAGAGGTTTAATATACAGGGATACCAGATAGTACAGGGGAGGGTAAATATTGAGGGACACCAGACATTACAGGAGATGATTAATATACAGTGACACCAGACAGTACAGGAGAGGGTTAATATACAGGGACACCAGACAGTAAAGGAGAGGGTTAATATACAGGGACACCAGACAGTACAGGAGAGGGTTCATATGCAGAAACACCAGGCATTACAGGAGCGGGTTAATAAACAGGGTCACCAGGCAGTACAGGAAAGGATAAAGACACAGGGACACCAGACAGTACAGGAGAGAGTTAATATACAGAAAGAACAGGCAGTACAGCAGAGGGTTAATATGCAGGGACACCAGGCAGTACAGGAGAGGATTAATATACAGGGACAACAGACAGTACAGGAGTGGGTTAATATACAGGGACAGCAGACAGTACTGGAGAGGGTTAATATACAGCAACACCAGGCAGTAAAGGAGAGGGTTAATATACAGGGACACCAGGCAGTACAGGAGAGGATTAATATACAGGGACACCAGACGGTACAGGAGAGAGTTAATGTACAGAAACACCAGGCAGTACAGGAGAGGGTTAATATACAGGATCACCAGGCAGTACAGGAGTGGATTAATATACAGGGACACCAGACAGTACAGGAGAGTGTTAATATAAAGTGACACCAGACAGTACAGGAGAGGGTTAATATACAGAGTCATTAGACAGTTCAGGAGAGGGTTAATATACAGGGACACCCGGCAGTACAGGAGAGGGTTAATATACTGCAACACCAGACCGTACAGGAGAGGGTTAAAATACAGGGACACCAGACAGTACAGAAGAGGGTTAATATTCAGGGACACCAGACAGTACAGGAGAGGGTTAATATATAGAAACACCAGACAGCACAGGAGAGGGTTAATATACAGGGACTACAGACATTACAGGAGAGGGTTGATATACAGGAACAACAGACAGTACAGGAGAGGGTTAATATATAGAAGCGCCAGACAGTTCAGGAGAGGGTTAACATAAGGTGACACAAGAGAGAACAGGAGAGGGTTAAGATACAGTGGCACCAGGTAGAACAGGAGAGGATTAATATACAGGGACACCAGACAGTACAGGAGAGTGTTAATATAAAGTGACACCAGACAGTACAGGAGAGGGTTAATATACAGGGACACCAGACAGTACAGGAGAGGGTTAATATACAGGGACACCAGGCAGTACAGGAGTGCGTTAATATACAGAAACACCAGGCAGTACAGGAGAGGGTTAATATACAGGGACACCAGGCAGTACAGGAGAGGATTAATATACAGGGACACCAGACAGTACAGTAGAGATTTACAAAACAGAAACACCAGGCAGTACACGAGAGGGTTAATATACAGGGACACCAGGCAGTACAGGAGAGGATTAACATACAGGGACACCAGACAGTACAGGAGAGGGTTAATATACTGGGGATCACCAGACAGTACAACAGAGTGTTAACATAAAGGGACACCAAATATTACAGCAGAAGGTTAATATACAGGGACACCAGGCAGTACAGGAGTGGGTTAATATACAGGGACACCAGACAGTACCAGGAGAGGGTTACCATACAGGGTGGCGCCAGACACTACAGCAGAGTGTTAATATACAGGGACACCAGTCAGTACAGGAGAGGGTTAATATACGGAAACACCAGACAGTACAGGAGAGGTTTAAAATACAGAAACACCAGACAGTACAGGAGAGGGTTAATACACAGGGACACCAGACAGTACAGGAGAGGGTTAATATACAAGACGCCAGACAGTACAGGAACACCAGACAGTACAGCAGGGGGTTAATATACATGGACACCGGACAGTACAGGAGAGGGTTAATATATAGAATACCAGACAGCACAGGAGAGGGTTAATATAAAGTGACACCAGACAGTACAGGAGAGGGTTAATATACAGGGGCACCAGGCAGTACAGGAGAGGGTTAATATACAGGGACACCAGACAGGAGAGTGTTAATATAAAGTGACACCAGACAGTACAGGAGAGGGTTAATATACAGAGTCATTAGTCAGTACATGAGAGGATTAATATACAGGGACACCCGGCAGTACAGGAGAGGGTTAATATACAGAGACACCAGCCAGTACAGGAGAGGGTTAATATACAGAAACACGAGGCAGAGCAGGAGAGGGTTCATATACAGGGACACCAGACAGTACAGCAGAGGGTTAATATACAGGGACACCAGACAGTACAGGAGAGGGTTCATATACAGGAACACCAGGCAGTACAGGAGAGGGTTAATATACAGAGAAATTAGTCAGTACATGAGAGGGTTAATATACAGAGACACTAGTCAGTACAGGAGAGGGTTAATATACAGGAAAACCAGACAGTAAAGTAGAGGGTTAATATACAGGGACACCAGGCAGTACAGGAGAGGGTTAATATTCAGGTACACCAGATAGTACAGGAGAGGGTTAATATACAGAGACACCAGACAGTACAGGAGAGGGTTAATCTCCAGGGACACCAGAAAATACAGGAGTGGATTAATATACAGGGACACCAGACATTACAGGAGAGGTTTAATAAACAGGGACAGCAGGCAGTACAGGAGGGGATTAATATACAGGGATACCAGAAAGTACAGGAGAGGGTTAATATAAAGAAACACTAGGCAGTAGAGGAGCGGGTTAATATACAGGGCCGCCAGGCAGTACAGGAGCGGGTTAATATACAGGGACACCAGACAGTGCAGCAGAGGGTTAATATACAGAGACACCAGACATTACAGGAGAGGGTTAATATACAGGGGCACCAGGCAGTACAGGAGAGGTTTACATTTCATAAACACAAGGCAGTACAGCAGAGGGTTAATATACAGGGACACCAGACAGTACAGGAGAGTGTTAATATACAGAGACACCAGGTGTAATGATATCAGCAAATAGTGATGGTATTTGCCTGTTTGATTATGATGCCTTACCAGCATATTTGCCTGTTTGATTATTTATGCCTTACCAGCAGAGGGCATGTGAGAGAGGGAGTTTAGTTTTAGTTTCCTTTTAGATGGATCTCTAAGATGGTGTCTCCTGGACTGCTGTTAACTGAGTTGAACATACATTAGATAAAAAGACAAGCTCTTTCATGAATGTGTCGTCATTGAACCCACATACAAACCAATACATGGTGTCAGAAGAAGTGATTGAAAGAGATGAAGAGGAAAAATCTGAAGTTAAATCAGCTCTCCACATATTAGCAAGCCAAAAGAGAACATCGTTACTTACCATTGGAGAATAGCTAACGAAGTGAAAAAATGGTAGGATTACACCCACCGGCGAAGCTTCAGTTGACAGGTAATGTGGCTGAAAATTGGAGGAGGTGCAAACAACGTTTGGAGTTGTATTTAGCGGCAATCGGAGCTGATGAGAAAAGTGATAAAATGAATGCGTCAGTGTTCTTACATGTCATGGGTGATGAAGCGCTGGAGGTGTATAATAACTTCACATTCGCTGCTGATGGAGACAAAATGAAGCTGGATAAAATAATGGAACAGTTTGAGGCCTACTGCATACCTAAACGTAACGTGACGTTTGAGAGGCACAGATTTTTCACATGTGCACAGAAAACGGGAGAGACTATTGATCAGTATGTGACTGAACTGAGAAACAGAAGCAAAACGTGTGAATTTGGGGGACTGACAGACTCGCTGATAAAAGACAGACTGGTGTGTGGTATTCCAGATAATGGTCTAAGGGAAAGACTGCTAAGAGAGCAAAATCTAGACCTGGGAAAAGCCATAGCACTGTGTAGGGCTACAGAGACTGTGAAGTCGCAGGCAAAGGAACTGTTCAGTGACAGTAGCTGCAACGTGGATGCAGTGAGTAAGAACGGACACAAACCGTTTAACAAAAAGAGCGCCAATGTGAAAAAAGAGGTGTGGCCAGTGAACAAAAATGAAAGGGGCAATCGAAAGTCATGTAGTCGATGCGGTACACAGCATCCACCAAGAAAGTGTCCAGCATATGGTAAAACATGCAATAGTTGCAACAAAAACAACCATTATGCCCGTTGCTGTAAGAACCAAGCGCAACAAAGCAAGGTCCATGCAGTAGATGAAAGCGAGATAGAGGAGTTCTATGTGGATGTTGTGTCTGAAAACAAAGAAGAAAAAAGAGACTGGATGTTGACACTAAAAGTGAATGACATGCACATTCCATTTAAATTGGATACTGGAGCACAAGTTAATGTGATATCAGAGACTGATTTTAAGAAAATTAGACCCAGACCAAAGATACATGGAATAAAAGTGAAAGTGACAGGATACTCAGGTACTAATATACCAGTGAAAGGAAGATGCATTGTCAAAGTGACACACAAGGACAGAGAGCACACGCTAGCATTAATTGTGGTGCCAAAGGATGTGCAAGCCATACTAGGTTTAAAAGCCTGTGAGAGGCTGAACCTGGTAAAGAGAGTCCTTGTTGTGGAAAGTGAAGGAGAGACAGTCTATGATGAACTCATGAAAGAGTACAACAACCTATTTCAGGGTCTAAGCTGCCTTCCAGGAGAACACATGGTCAGAGTAGATAAAAGTATGCCAATGATCATACATCCATGCAGAAAAGTTCCGTTTGCTCTTCAAAAGCAACTGAAGGCAGAGTTGGACAGGGTGGAAAGCCTGAACGTGATTCAGAAGATAGATGAGCCAACTGAGTGGGTGAGTTCCCTCGTCGTTGTGGACAAAAGGAATGGAAAGCTCAGAATTTGCCTGGATCCAAGAGGTCTAAACAGAGCAATAAAGAGAGAGCACTTCAAGCTTCCTACACGTGAGGAAATCATGTCACAGTTTGCAAATGCAAAGTATTTCAGCAAGTTAGATGCATCATCAGGGTTTTGGCAGATGAAACTGGACGAGGCAAGTTCAAGACTGTGCACATTCAACAGTCCATTTGGCAGATACAGATTCCTAAGGTTACCATTTGGCATTGCCTCAGCTCCTGAAGTGTATCACAAAACTATCCATATGATCTATGAGCACCTGGAGGGAGTTGATACATCAATGGATGACATCATAGTATGGGGAACCACGAGAACTGAGCATGACAAGAGACTGAAAAAAGTGATGGAAGCAACAAGGAAAACAAACCTGAAGCTGAATAGAGAGAAATGCCAGCTCGGGGTGACAGAACTGACATTCGTGGGAGATATCCTTAGCAGTGAGGGCATCAGACCAGATCCCAGAAAGGTGTCCGCCATTGAGAATATGCCAAAGCCACAATGCAAAAAGGACGTGCAGAGGTTTAATGTAATGATCAACTACATGGGTAAATTCATATTCAACCTCTCAGAAAAGATGGCGCCACTGAGAAGACTAACTGAAAAGAACATAGAATGGGAATGGAATCATGAGCATGAGAAGTCATGGAGCGATCTAAAGAAACTGCTCACAGAGGAACCAGTTCTGAGGTTTTATGACCCAGCGAGACCCATCAAGATATCATCAGATGCATCACAGAGTGGGCTCGGTGCCGTTCTTCTGCAAAAATATGACTACTTGCAACCTATTGCATATGCATCGCGCTCAATGACAGACGCGGAGACGCGATATGCTCAAATAGAAAAGGAGCTGCTCAGCATCACATATGCCTGTGAAAGATTTCACCAGTTTGTGTCAGGACAAGCAATCAGTGTTGAGACTGACCATAAGCCCTTGATTGCATTGTTCCAAAAGCCACTAAATAGCTGTCCGCTTAGAATACAAAGAATGATGATCAGGCTGCAACGCTATACACTGAATGTTGCGTACACACCGGGTAAGCTGATGTATACAGCAGACATGTTGTCCAGAGCTGTTGACCCAAGTGAGCCCGCAAACACCAAAATGGATGAAAAAGTGAACGCCTACGTGGGCATGATCACAAGTGCACTGCCCATAGCAGATGCAAAAATGGAGCTCATAAAGACTGAGACAAACAAAGATGAAACACTGAGACGACTGAGGAAAAGCATCTTGGATGGATGGCCCAACATGAAGCAAGACTGCTCACCTGACATGGCAGAGTACTGGAACTGCAGGGCGGAACTATCACTGGTCGAAGGCATCATCTACAAAGGAAGTAAAATAGTTATCCCAAAGAGTCTGAGAAAAGAGATGCTAAAAAGGATCCATGGCGGACATCTGGGAATCGAAAAGTGTAAGAAAAGAGCACGAGAGGTGATGTACTGGCCACGAATCAACCAAGATGTGACAAATGAGGTGTCAAACTGCACAATATGCCTGAAATATCGAACAAGCAATCCGGTAGAACCACTAAAGCCACACCCAGCGCCAGACAGACCTTACCAGAAGGTAGGCGCTGACCTATTCGTATGTCAAGGGAAGGACTATCTTGTAGTCACAGACTATTACTCCCTATATCCAGAGGTTTGTAGACTGTACACCACCACTGCAGATGCTGTGATAACATGTATGAAAGCCATATTCTCCAGACATGGCGTGGCAAGCGAGGTCTTCACAGACAACGGACCCCAGTTTTACAATGCAAGTTTCCGACACTTTGCCAAAGAGTGGGGCTTTGTCCACACAACGTCAAGTCCTCACTTTCCACAGTCCAATGGACTAGTGGAAAAATCGGTCCAGACAGTGAAAAGACTGATGTACAAGGCAAAAGACAGTGGAACTGACTTCTACCAGAGCATGCTTGTATACCACACAACGCCGCTCGAGTGTGGTATGTCACCAGCCCAACTCCTTATGGGACGTCTGCTAAGGTCAAACCTACCCATCCCGGAGAACCTCCTGAAAACAAAAGAGGGGGAGAAAGTGAGGAAGTTCAAAGAACAACAGAAAGAAAAGCAAAAGTACTACTATGACAGAGGAACACAAAACCTACCTGAACTCCACACTGGTGCCCAAGTAAGGTTCAAAGACAAAACAACATATGGACTCAGAAGGGAACTGTCCTGAGTGAAGTCCAACCAAGATCATACACCATTCAGACAGATGAGGGTGCTGTTCTGAGAAGAAATCGTCGGGATCTTCTCATGGGACCAGCCACAGCAAGTCAAAAGACTGATACTGTTGAACAACCTGATCACACAGCAGGTCAAAAGACTGATACTGTTGAACAACCTGATCACACAGCTGAGAAATCATCATCTGAGGCAACAACTCAGATTCAAGGACAATCAATCAGAAAATCCTCAAGATGCGTGAAGCCAACTGAGAGACTCATTGAGCAAGTTTAAGGACTCTTGTTATAGAAGGAAGTAATGTTATCTTATTCTCTCTTCAAGTTCTAGTGTATTTACATATTTCATGTGAACACACAAAACAAGGGTAAAAAACCTTGATAATGATAATGATAATGTAAGTTCATTAAGTGTTACAGTTAAAATGCAGAGTAATACAAAGAAAACATGTTGTTAGATAAAAGTAAAATACTTTTGTTTTAAGAAAGGGAGATGTAATGATATCAGCAAATAGTGATGGCATTTGCCTGTTTGATTATGATGCCTTACCAGCATATTTGCCTGTTTGATTATTTATGCCTTACCAGCAGAGTGAGAGAGGGAGTTTAGTTTTAGTTTCGTTTTAGATGGATCTCTAACATGGTGTCTCCTGTAATGCTGTTAACTGAGTTGAACATACTTTAGATAAAAAGACAAGCTCTTTCATGATTGCGTCGTCATTGAACCCACATACAAACAAGTACAGCAGGTAGTACAGGAGAGGGTTAATATACAGGGACACAAGGCAGTGCCAGGAGAGGTTAAATATATAGAAACACCAGACAGTACCAGAGAGGGTTAATATACAGGGGCACCAGGCAGTACAGGAGAGGTTTACATTTCATAAACACAAGGCAGTACAGCAGAGGGTTAATATACAGGGACACCAGACAGTACAGGAGAGTGTTAATATACAGAGACACCAGGTGTAATGATATCAGCAAATAGTGATGGTATTTGCCTGTTTGATTATGATGCCTTACCAGCATATTTGCCTGTTTGATTATTTATGCCTTACCAGCAGAGGGCATGTGAGAGAGGGAGTTTAGTTTTAGTTTCCTTTTAGATGGATCTCTAAGATGGTGTCTCCTGGACTGCTGTTAACTGAGTTGAACATACATTAGATAAAAAGACAAGCTCTTTCATGAATGTGTCGTCATTGAACCCACATACAAACCAATACATGGTGTCAGAAGAAGTGATTGAAAGAGATGAAGAGGAAAAATCTGAAGTTAAATCAGCTCTCCACATATTAGCAAGCCAAAAGAGAACATCGTTACTTACCATTGGAGAATAGCTAACGAAGTGAAAAAATGGTAGGATTACACCCACCGGCGAAGCTTCAGTTGACAGGTAATGTGGCTGAAAATTGGAGGAGGTGCAAACAACGTTTGGAGTTGTATTTAGCGGCAATCGGAGCTGATGAGAAAAGTGATAAAATGAATGCGTCAGTGTTCTTACATGTCATGGGTGATGAAGCGCTGGAGGTGTATAATAACTTCACATTCGCTGCTGATGGAGACAAAATGAAGCTGGATAAAATAATGGAACAGTTTGAGGCCTACTGCATACCTAAACGTAACGTGACGTTTGAGAGGCACAGATTTTTCACATGTGCACAGAAAACGGGAGAGACTATTGATCAGTATGTGACTGAACTGAGAAACAGAAGCAAAACGTGTGAATTTGGGGGACTGACAGACTCGCTGATAAAAGACAGACTGGTGTGTGGTATTCCAGATAATGGTCTAAGGGAAAGACTGCTAAGAGAGCAAAATCTAGACCTGGGAAAAGCCATAGCACTGTGTAGGGCTACAGAGACTGTGAAGTCGCAGGCAAAGGAACTGTTCAGTGACAGTAGCTGCAACGTGGATGCAGTGAGTAAGAACGGACACAAACCGTTTAACAAAAAGAGCGCCAATGTGAAAAAAGAGGTGTGGCCAGTGAACAAAAATGAAAGGGGCAATCGAAAGTCATGTAGTCGATGCGGTACACAGCATCCACCAAGAAAGTGTCCAGCATATGGTAAAACATGCAATAGTTGCAACAAAAACAACCATTATGCCCGTTGCTGTAAGAACCAAGCGCAACAAAGCAAGGTCCATGCAGTAGATGAAAGCGAGATAGAGGAGTTCTATGTGGATGTTGTGTCTGAAAACAAAGAAGAAAAAAGAGACTGGATGTTGACACTAAAAGTGAATGACATGCACATTCCATTTAAATTGGATACTGGAGCACAAGTTAATGTGATATCAGAGACTGATTTTAAGAAAATTAGACCCAGACCAAAGATACATGGAATAAAAGTGAAAGTGACAGGATACTCAGGTACTAATATACCAGTGAAAGGAAGATGCATTGTCAAAGTGACACACAAGGACAGAGAGCACACGCTAGCATTAATTGTGGTGCCAAAGGATGTGCAAGCCATACTAGGTTTAAAAGCCTGTGAGAGGCTGAACCTGGTAAAGAGAGTCCTTGTTGTGGAAAGTGAAGGAGAGACAGTCTATGATGAACTCATGAAAGAGTACAACAACCTATTTCAGGGTCTAAGCTGCCTTCCAGGAGAACACATGGTCAGAGTAGATAAAAGTATGCCAATGATCATACATCCATGCAGAAAAGTTCCGTTTGCTCTTCAAAAGCAACTGAAGGCAGAGTTGGACAGGGTGGAAAGCCTGAACGTGATTCAGAAGATAGATGAGCCAACTGAGTGGGTGAGTTCCCTCGTCGTTGTGGACAAAAGGAATGGAAAGCTCAGAATTTGCCTGGATCCAAGAGGTCTAAACAGAGCAATAAAGAGAGAGCACTTCAAGCTTCCTACACGTGAGGAAATCATGTCACAGTTTGCAAATGCAAAGTATTTCAGCAAGTTAGATGCATCATCAGGGTTTTGGCAGATGAAACTGGACGAGGCAAGTTCAAGACTGTGCACATTCAACAGTCCATTTGGCAGATACAGATTCCTAAGGTTACCATTTGGCATTGCCTCAGCTCCTGAAGTGTATCACAAAACTATCCATATGATCTATGAGCACCTGGAGGGAGTTGATACATCAATGGATGACATCATAGTATGGGGAACCACGAGAACTGAGCATGACAAGAGACTGAAAAAAGTGATGGAAGCAACAAGGAAAACAAACCTGAAGCTGAATAGAGAGAAATGCCAGCTCGGGGTGACAGAACTGACATTCGTGGGAGATATCCTTAGCAGTGAGGGCATCAGACCAGATCCCAGAAAGGTGTCCGCCATTGAGAATATGCCAAAGCCACAATGCAAAAAGGACGTGCAGAGGTTTAATGTAATGATCAACTACATGGGTAAATTCATATTCAACCTCTCAGAAAAGATGGCGCCACTGAGAAGACTAACTGAAAAGAACATAGAATGGGAATGGAATCATGAGCATGAGAAGTCATGGAGCGATCTAAAGAAACTGCTCACAGAGGAACCAGTTCTGAGGTTTTATGACCCAGCGAGACCCATCAAGATATCATCAGATGCATCACAGAGTGGGCTCGGTGCCGTTCTTCTGCAAAAATATGACTACTTGCAACCTATTGCATATGCATCGCGCTCAATGACAGACGCGGAGACGCGATATGCTCAAATAGAAAAGGAGCTGCTCAGCATCACATATGCCTGTGAAAGATTTCACCAGTTTGTGTCAGGACAAGCAATCAGTGTTGAGACTGACCATAAGCCCTTGATTGCATTGTTCCAAAAGCCACTAAATAGCTGTCCGCTTAGAATACAAAGAATGATGATCAGGCTGCAACGCTATACACTGAATGTTGCGTACACACCGGGTAAGCTGATGTATACAGCAGACATGTTGTCCAGAGCTGTTGACCCAAGTGAGCCCGCAAACACCAAAATGGATGAAAAAGTGAACGCCTACGTGGGCATGATCACAAGTGCACTGCCCATAGCAGATGCAAAAATGGAGCTCATAAAGACTGAGACAAACAAAGATGAAACACTGAGACGACTGAGGAAAAGCATCTTGGATGGATGGCCCAACATGAAGCAAGACTGCTCACCTGACATGGCAGAGTACTGGAACTGCAGGGCGGAACTATCACTGGTCGAAGGCATCATCTACAAAGGAAGTAAAATAGTTATCCCAAAGAGTCTGAGAAAAGAGATGCTAAAAAGGATCCATGGCGGACATCTGGGAATCGAAAAGTGTAAGAAAAGAGCACGAGAGGTGATGTACTGGCCACGAATCAACCAAGATGTGACAAATGAGGTGTCAAACTGCACAATATGCCTGAAATATCGAACAAGCAATCCGGTAGAACCACTAAAGCCACACCCAGCGCCAGACAGACCTTACCAGAAGGTAGGCGCTGACCTATTCGTATGTCAAGGGAAGGACTATCTTGTAGTCACAGACTATTACTCCCTATATCCAGAGGTTTGTAGACTGTACACCACCACTGCAGATGCTGTGATAACATGTATGAAAGCCATATTCTCCAGACATGGCGTGGCAAGCGAGGTCTTCACAGACAACGGACCCCAGTTTTACAATGCAAGTTTCCGACACTTTGCCAAAGAGTGGGGCTTTGTCCACACAACGTCAAGTCCTCACTTTCCACAGTCCAATGGACTAGTGGAAAAATCGGTCCAGACAGTGAAAAGACTGATGTACAAGGCAAAAGACAGTGGAACTGACTTCTACCAGAGCATGCTTGTATACCACACAACGCCGCTCGAGTGTGGTATGTCACCAGCCCAACTCCTTATGGGACGTCTGCTAAGGTCAAACCTACCCATCCCGGAGAACCTCCTGAAAACAAAAGAGGGGGAGAAAGTGAGGAAGTTCAAAGAACAACAGAAAGAAAAGCAAAAGTACTACTATGACAGAGGAACACAAAACCTACCTGAACTCCACACTGGTGCCCAAGTAAGGTTCAAAGACAAAACAACATATGGACTCAGAAGGGAACTGTCCTGAGTGAAGTCCAACCAAGATCATACACCATTCAGACAGATGAGGGTGCTGTTCTGAGAAGAAATCGTCGGGATCTTCTCATGGGACCAGCCACAGCAAGTCAAAAGACTGATACTGTTGAACAACCTGATCACACAGCAGGTCAAAAGACTGATACTGTTGAACAACCTGATCACACAGCTGAGAAATCATCATCTGAGGCAACAACTCAGATTCAAGGACAATCAATCAGAAAATCCTCAAGATGCGTGAAGCCAACTGAGAGACTCATTGAGCAAGTTTAAGGACTCTTGTTATAGAAGGAAGTAATGTTATCTTATTCTCTCTTCAAGTTCTAGTGTATTTACATATTTCATGTGAACACACAAAACAAGGGTAAAAAACCTTGATAATGATAATGATAATGTAAGTTCATTAAGTGTTACAGTTAAAATGCAGAGTAATACAAAGAAAACATGTTGTTAGATAAAAGTAAAATACTTTTGTTTTAAGAAAGGGAGATGTAATGATATCAGCAAATAGTGATGGCATTTGCCTGTTTGATTATGATGCCTTACCAGCATATTTGCCTGTTTGATTATTTATGCCTTACCAGCAGAGTGAGAGAGGGAGTTTAGTTTTAGTTTCGTTTTAGATGGATCTCTAACATGGTGTCTCCTGTAATGCTGTTAACTGAGTTGAACATACTTTAGATAAAAAGACAAGCTCTTTCATGATTGTGTCGTCATTGAACCCACATACAAACAAGTACAGCAGGTAGTACAGGAGAGGGTTAATATACAGGGACACAAGGCAGTGCCAGGAGAGGTTAAATATATAGAAACACCAGACAGTACCAGAGAGGGTTAATATACAGGGACACCAGACAGTACAGGAGAGGGTTAATATACAGGGACACCAGAGAGTACAGGAGAGGATTAATATACAGGGACACCATACAGTACAGGAGAGAGTAAATATACAGTAACACCAGGCAGTACAGGAGAGGGTTAATATACAGGGACACCAGGCAGTACAGGATAGGATTAATATACAGGGAAACCAGACAGTACAGGAGAGGGTTAATATACAGGGGGCACCAGACAGTACAACAGAGTGTTAATATACAGGGACACCAGACAGTACAGGAGAGGGTTAATATACAGGGACACCAGACAGTACAGGAGAGGGTTAATATACAGGGACACCAGACAGTACAGGAGTGGGTTAATATACAGAGACATCAGACAGTACCAGGAGAGGGTTACTATACAGGGTGGCACCAGACAGTAGAGCAGAGGGTAAATATACAGGGACACCAGACAGTACAGGAGAGGGTTAATATACAGAAACACCAGGCAGTACAGGAGAGGGTTAATATAGAGAAACACCAGACAGTAGAGGAGAGGGTTAATACACAGGGAGACCAGACAGTACAGGAGAGGATTAATATACAGAAACACCAGACAGTACAGCAGAGGGTTAATATACAGGGACACCAGATTTTACAGGAGAGGGTTAATATTTCGAAACGCCAGACAGAACAGCAGAGGATTAATATACAGGGACACCAGACAGTACAGGAAAGGGTTAATATACAGAGACACCAGGCAGTACAGGAGAGGGTTAATATACAGGGACACCAGGCAGTACAGGAGAGGATTAATATACAGGGACACCAGACAGTACAGGAGAGAGTTAATATACAGAAACACCAGGCAGTACAGGAGAGGGTTAATATACAGGGACACCAGGCAGTACAGGAGAGGATTAATATACAGGGACACCAGACAGTACAGGAGAGGGTTAATATACAGGGGATCACCAGACAGTACAACAGAGTGATAATATACAGGGACACAACAGTACTGGAAAGGGTTAATATACAGGGACACCAGACAGTACAGGAGAGGGTTAATATACAGGGACACCAGACAGTACAGGAGTGGGTTAATATACAGGGACACCAGACAGTACAGGAGAGGGTTAATATACAGAGACACCAGACAGTACAGGAGAGGATTAATATAAAGAGACACCAGACAGTACAGCAGAGGGTTAATATACAGGGACACCAGACAGTACAGGAGAGGGTTAATACACAGGGACACCAGACAGTACAGGAGAGGGTTAACATACAGGGACACCAGACAGTACAGGAGAAGATTAATATACAGAAACACCAGACAGTACAGCAGAGGGTTAATATACAGGGACACTAGACAGTACAGGAGAGGGTTAATATATAGAAACACCAGACAGCACAGGAGACGGTTAATATACAGAGACTCCAGACATTGCAGGAGAGGGTTAATTTACAGGGACAACAGACAGTACAGGAGAGGGTTAATATACAGAAGCACCAGACAGTTCAGGAGAGGGTTAACATAAAGTGATGCCAGAGAGTACAGGAGAGGGTTAATATACAGGGGCACCAGGCAGTACAGGAGAGTGTTAAAATAAAGTGACACCAGACAGTACAGGAGAGGGTTAATATACAGAGTCATTAGTCAGTACAGGAGAGGGTTAATATACAGGGACACCAGACAGTACAGGAGAGGGTTAAAATTCAGGGACACCAGAAAGTACAGGAGAGGGTTAATATACAGGGACACCAGGCAGTACAGGAGAATATAAAATACAGAAACACCAGACAGTACAGGAGATGATTAATATACAGGGACACCAGACAGCACAGGAGAGGGTTAATATACAGGGACACCAGACAATACAGGAGAGGGTTAATACACAGGGACGCCAGACAGTACAGGAGAGGGTTAATATACAGGGACACCAGGCAGTATAGGAGAGGATTAATATACAGGGACGCCAGAATCTACTGTAGAGGTTTAATATACAGGGACACCAGACAGCACTTTGGTGATAGTGACCATAATATGGTAAGATTTAAGGTGGTCATGGAAAAGGACAGGGATGGGCCGGAAATAAAGGTTCTAAATTGGGGGAAGGCCGATTTTAATAGGATAAGGCAGGATCTGGCCAAAATGGACTGGGATCAGCTACTTGTAGGAAAATCCGCATCGGAGCAATGGGAGGCTTTCAGAAGGGAGATTGAGATCATACAAGGGCAACATGTTCCCATAAAGGTCAAGAGTGGTTCCAAAAACCACAGGGAACCGTGGATGTCAGGGGATATACGGGAATGGATTAGGAAAAAAAGGAGGGCTTTTGGTAGATACAAAAGGCTAAAGACAGAGGAAGCCCTCGAGGAGTACAAAAAGTGCAGGGGGATACTTAAAAAAGAAATTAGGAGATCAAGGAGGGGCCATGAAATAACACTGGCGAGCAAAATAAAGGAAAATCCGAAGATGTTTTATAAGTATATTAAGGGTAAAAGGATAACTAGGGAAAAAATAGGGCCCATTAGGGACAAAAGTGGCAATCTGTGTGTGGAGCCGGAAGATGTAGGAGGAGTTCTAAATGAATTTTTTGCATCTGTTTTCACTATGGAGAAGGACGATGTAGACATAGAAATAGGGCGGGGGGACTGTGATATGCTCGAACATATTAACATCGAGAGGGAGGAGGTATTGGCGGTTTTAGCTGGCCTAAAAATGGATAAATCCCCAGGCCCGGATGAAATGTACCCCAGGCTGCTGTGTGAGGCAAAGGAGGAGATTGCGGGGGCTCTAACACATATATTCAGGACCTCTCTGGCCACAGGGGATGTGCCAGAGGACTGGAGAACCGCTAATGTAGTACCATTATTCAAGAAGGGTAGTAGGGAAAAACCGGGGAACTACAGGCCAGTGAGCCTAACATCAGTGGTAGGAAAATTACTGGAAAAAATCCTGAGGGACAAAATTTGTCTCCACTTGGAGAGGCAAGGATTAATCAGGGATAGTCAACATGGCTTTGTCAAGGGAAGATCATGTCTGACTAATTTGATTGAATTTTTTGAGGGGGTGACTAGGTGTGTGAATGAGGGTAACGCAGTGGATGTGGTATACATGGATTTCAGTAAGGCCTTCGATAAAGTCCCGCACAGGAGACTGGTCAAGAAGGTAAGAGCCCATGGAATCCAGGGTGCCTTGGCACATTGGATACAAAACTGGCTTAGTGGCAGAAGGCAGAGGGTGATGGTCGAAGGTTGTTTTTGTGACTGGAAAACTGTGGCCAGTGGGGTACCACAGGGATCGGTGCTGGGTCCCTTGCTGTTTGTGGTCTACATTAATGACTTGGATATGAATGTAAAGGGTATGATCAGTAAATTCGCGGATGATACTAAAATTGGTAGGGTGGTAAATAGCGAGGAGGGTAGCCTCAGTCTGCAGAACGATATAGATGGGTTGGTCAGATGGGCGGAACAGTGGCAAATGGAATTTAACCCGGAAAAGTGCGAGGTGATGCACTTTGGGGGGTCTAACAAGGCAAGGGAATACACAATGAAGGGAAAGACCCTAGGCAAGACGGAGGGTCAGAGGGATCTGGGTGTGCAGGTACACAGATCCCTGAAGGCGGCGGAACAGGTGGATAAGGTGGTAAAAAAGGCATATGGGATACTTGCCTTCATTAGCCGAGGCATAGAATATAAGAGCAAGGAGGTTATGATGGAGCTGTATAAAACACTGGTTAGGCCACAGCTGGAATACTGTGTGCAGTTCTGGTCGCCACACTACAGGAAAGATGTGATCGCGTTAGAGAGGGTGCAGAGGAGGTTCACCAGGATGTTACCAGGGCTGGAGCGCTTCAGCTATGAAGAGAGACTGGGCAGATTGGGTTTGTTTTCCTTGGAGCAGAGGAGGCTGAGGGGGGACATGATTGAGGTGTACAAAATTGTGAGGGGCATAGATAGGATGGATGCTGAGGAGCTTTTCCCCTTAGTAGAGGGGTCAATAACTAGGGGGCATAGATTCAAGGTAAAGGGCGGGAGGTTTAGAGGGGATTTGAGAAAGAACTTTTTCACCCAGAGGGTGGTTGGAGTCTGGAACTCACTGCCTGAAAGGGTTGTGGAGGCAGAAACCCTCACAACATTTAAGAAGCATTTGGATGAGCATTTGAAATGCCATAGCATACAAGGCTACGGGCCAAATGCTGGAATATGGGATTAGATTAGACAGGGCTTGATGGCCGGCATGGACACGATGGGCCGAAGGGCCTCTATCCGTGCTGTATTACTCTATGACTCTATGACTCTATGACAGTACAGGAGAGGGTTAATATACAGAAACACCAGACAGTACAGGAGAGGGTTAATATACAGGGACACCAGACAGTACAGGAAAGGGTTAATATACAGGGACACCAGACAGTACAGGAGATGGTTAATATACAGAGATGCCAGACTGTACAGGAGAGGGTTAATATAAAGGGACACCAGACTGCACAGGAGAGGGTTAACATACACGGACACCAGACAGTACAGGAGAGGGTTAATATACAAAGACACCAGACAGTACAGGAGAGTGTTCATATACAGAAACACCAGACAGTAGAGGAGAGGGTTAATATACAGGACACCAGACAGTACAGGAAAGGGTTAATATACAGGGACAACAGACAGTACAGGAGAGGGTTTATACACAGGGACACCAGACAGTACAGGAGAGGGTTAATATACAGGGACACCAGACAGTACAGGAGAGGATTAATATACAGAAACACCAGACAGTACAGCAGAGGGTTAATATACAGGGACACCAGACAGTACAGGAGAGGATTAATATATAGAAACACCAGACAGCACAGGAGAGGGTTAATATACAGGGACGCCAGACATTACAGGAGAGGGTTAATATACAGGGACAACAGACAGTACAGGAGAGTGTTAATATACAGAAGCACCAGACAGTTCAGGAGAGGGTTAACATAAAGTGACGCCAGAGAGTACAGGAGAGGGTTAATATACAGAGACACCAGGCAGTACAGGAGAGGGTTAATATACAGGGACACCAGGCAGTACAGGAGAGGATTAATATACAGGGACACCAGACAGTACAGGAGAGAGTTAATATACAGAAACACCAGGCAGTACAGGAGAGGGTTAATATACAGGGACACCAGGCAGTACAGGAGAGGATTAATATACAGGGACACCAGACAGTACAGGAGAGGGTTAATATACAGGGGATCACCAGACAGTACAACAGAGTGATAATATACAGGGACACAACAGTACTGGAAAGGGTTAATATACAGGGACACCAGACAGTACAGGAGAGGGTTAATATACAGGGACACCAGACAGTACAGGAGTGGGTTAATATACAGGGACACCAGACAGTACAGGAGAGGGTTAATATACAGAGACACCAGACAGTACAGGAGAGGATTAATATAAAGAGACACCAGACAGTACAGCAGAGGGTTAATATACAGGGACACCAGACAGTACAGGAGAGGGTTAATACACAGGGACACCAGACAGTACAGGAGAGGGTTAATATACAGGGACACCAGACAGTACAGGAGAAGATTAATATACAGAAACACCAGACAGTACAGCAGAGGGTTAATATACAGGGACACTAGACAGTACAGGAGAGGGTTAATATATAGAAACACCAGACAGCACAGGAGACGGTTAATATACAGAGACTCCAGACATTGCAGGAGAGGGTTAATTTACAGGGACAACAGACAGTACAGGAGAGGGTTAATATACAGAAGCACCAGACAGTTCAGGAGAGGGTTAACATAAAGTGATGCCAGAGAGTACAGGAGAGGGTTAATATACAGGGGCACCAGGCAGTACAGGAGAGTGTTAAAATAAAGTGACACCAGACAGTACAGGAGAGGGTTAATATACAGAGTCATTAGTCAGTACAGGAGAGGGTTAATATACAGGGACACCAGACAGTACAGGAGAGGGTTAAAATTCAGGGACACCAGAAAGTACAGGAGAGGGTTAATATACAGGGACAACAGGCAGTACAGGAGAATATAAAATACAGAAACACCAGACAGTACAGGAGATGATTAATATACAGGGACACCAGACAGCACAGGAGAGGGTTAATATACAGGGACACCAGACAATACAGGAGAGGGTTAATATACAGGGACGCCAGACAGTACAGGAGAGGGTTAATATACAGGGACACCAGGCAGTATAGGAGAGGATTAATATACAGGGACGCCAGAATCTACTGTAGAGGTTTAATATACAGGGACACCAGACAGTACAGGAGAGGGTTAATATACAGAAACACCAGACAGTACAGGAGAGGGTTAATATACAGGGACACCAGACAGTACAGGAGAGAGTTCATATACAGAGAAACCAGACAGTACAGAAGAGGGTTAACATACAGGGACACCAGACAGTACAGGAAAGGGTTAATATACAGGGACACCAGACAGTACAGGAGATGGTTAATATACAGAGATGCCAGACTGTACAGGAGAGGGTTAATATAAAGGGACACCAGACTGCACAGGAGAGGGTTAACATACACGGACACCAGACAGTACAGGAGAGGGTTAATATACAAAGACACCAGACAGTACAGGAGAGTGTTCATATACAGAAACACCAGACAGTAGAGGAGAGGGTTAATATACAGGACACCAGACAGTACAGGAAAGGGTTAATATACAGGGACAACAGACAGTACAGGAGAGGGTTTATACACAGGGACACCAGACAGTACAGGAGAGGGTTAATATACAGGGACACCAGACAGTACAGGAGAGGATTAATATACAGAAACACCAGACAGTACAGCAGAGGGTTAATATACAGGGACACCAGACAGTACAGGAGAGGATTAATATATAGAAACACCAGACAGCACAGGAGAGGGTTAATATACAGGGACGCCAGACATTACAGGAGAGGGTTAATATACAGGGACAACAGACAGTACATGAGAGTGTTAATATACAGAAGCACCAGACAGTTCAGGAGAGGGTTAACATAAAGTGACGCCAGAGAGTACAGGAGAGGGTTAATATACAGGGGCACCAGGCAGTACAGGAGAGGGTTAATATACAGGGACACCAGACAGTACAGGAGAGGGTAAATATACAGGGACACCAGACAGTACAGGAGAGGGTTCATATACAGAGACACCAGACAGTACAGGAGAGGGTTAATATACAGGGACACCAGACAGTACAGGAAAGGGTTAATATACAGGGACACCAGACAGTAGAGGAGAGGGTTAATATACAGAGATGCCAGACTGTACAGGAGAGGGTTAATTTACAGGGACTCCAGACTGTACAGGAGAGGGTTAACATTCGGGGACACCAGACAGTACAGGAGAGGGTTAATATACAGAGACACCAGACAGTACAGGAGAGGGTTAATATACAGAAACACCAGACAGTAGAGGAGAGGGTTAATATACAGGGACACCAGAAAGTACAGGAAAGGCTTAATATACAGGGACACCAGACAGTACAGGAGAGGGTTAATATACAGAGATGACAGACTGTACAGGAGAGGGTTAATATACAGAGTCACCAGACTGTACAGGAGAGGGTTAACATACAGTGACACCAGGCAGTACAGGAGAGGGTTAATATACAGAGACACCAGACAGTACAGGAGAGGGTTAATATACAGGGACACCAGACAGTACAGGAGAGGGTTCATATACAGAGACACCAGACAGTACAGGAGAGGGTTAATATAGAGGGACACCAGACAGTACAGGAAAGGGTTAATATACAGGGACACCAGACAGTACAGGAGAGGGTTAATATACAGAGATGCCAGACTGTACAGGAGAGGGTTAATATACAGAAACACCAGACAGTAGAGGAGAGGCTTAATATACAGGGACACCAGACATTCCCGGAGAGGGATAATATACAGATACACCAGACAGTACAGGAGAGGATATTATACAGAGACACCAGACAGTACAGGAGTGGGTTAATATACAGAGACACCAGACAGTACAGGAGAGGGTTAATATAAAGAAACACGAGACAGTAGAGGAGAGGGTTAATATACAGGGAAACCAGGCAGTACAGGAGAGGATTAATACACAGGGACACCAGATAGTACAGGAGAGTGTTAAAATACAGGGACACCAGACAGTACAGGAGAGGGTTAATATACAGGGAAACCTGACATTAGAGGAGAGGGTTAATAGACAGGGACACCAAGCAGTACAGGAGTGGTTTACATTTCAAAAACACCAGGCAGTATAGCAGAGGGTTAATATACAGGGACACCAGACAGTACCGGAGAGTGTCAATATACAGAGGCACCAGGGAGTACAGGAGAGGGTTAATATACAGGGACACAAGGCAGTACAGAACTGGGTTAATATACAGGGACACCAGACAGTAGAGGAGAGGCTTAATATACAGGGACACCAGGCAGCACAGCAGAGGGTTAATATACAGGGACACCAGACAGTACAGGTGAGGGTTAATATACAGGTACGTCAGACAATACAGGAGAGGGTTAATATACAGGGACACCAGGCAATACAGGGCAAGGTTAATATACAGAGACACCAGACAGTACAGTGGAGGGGTAATATAAAGGGACACCAGACAGTACAGGAGAGCGTTAGTATAGAGGGACACCAGGCAGTACAGGAGAGGGTTAATATACAGGAGGGCACCAGACAGTACAGGAGAGAGTCAATATACAGGGACACCAGGCAGTACAGGAGAGGGTTAATATACAGTGGGGCACCAGACAGTACAGGAGAGGGTTAATATACAGGGACACCAGACAGTACAGGAGAGGGTGAAATATACAGGGACACCAGACATTACAGGAGATGATTAATATACAGTGACACCAGACAGTACAGGAGAGGGTTAATATACAGGGACACCAGACAGTAAAGGAGAGGGTTAATATACAGGGACACCAGACAGTACAGGAGAGGGTTAATATGCAGAAACACCAGGCAGTACAAGAGCGGGTTAATAAACAGGGTCACCAGGCATAACAGGAGAGGATTAAGACACAGGGACACCAGACACTCCAGGAGAGAGTTAATATACAGAAACACCAGGCAGTACAGGAGAGGGTTAATATACAGGGACAGAAGGCAGTACAGGGAAGGATTAATATACAGGGACAACAGACAGTACAGGAGAGGGTTAATATATAGGGGGAGGGGGGTGCACCAGACAGTACAACAGAGTTTTAATATACAGGGACACCAGACAGTACAGGAGAGGGTTAATATACAGGGGCACCAGAAAGTACAGGAGTGGGTTAATATACAGGGACACTAGACAGTACCAGGAGAGGGTTGCTATACAGGGTGGCATCAGACAGTACAGCAGAGGGTTAATAGACAGGGATACCAGACAGTACAGGAGAGGGTTAATATACAGAAACACCACACAGTACAGGAGAGGGTTAAGATACAGAAACACCAGACAGTACAGGAGAGGGTTAATACACAGGGACACCAGACAGTACAGGAGAAGGTAAATATATAGAAACACCAGACAGCACAGGAGAATGTGAATATATAGGGACTCCAGCCATTACAGGAGAGGGTTAATATACAGGAACAACAGACAGTACAGGAGAGGGTTAATATACAGAGGCACCAGACAGTTCAGGAAAGGGTTAATATAAAGTGACTCCAGACAGTACAGGAGAGGGTTAAAATACAGGGGCACCAGGCAGTACAGGAGAGGGTTAATATACAGGGACACCAGACAGTACAGGAGAGGTTTAATATACAGGGACACCTAACAGTACAGGAGAGGCTTAATATACAGAGACAGCAGCCAGTACAGGAGTGGGTTAAAATGCAGAAACACCAGGCAGTAGAGGAGAGGGTTAATCTACAGGGACACCAGACAGTACAGCAGAGGGTTAATATACAGGGACACCAAATATTACAGGAGATGATTAATATACAGGGACACCAGACAGTACAGGAGAGGGTTAATATACAGGGATGATAGACAGTACAGGAGTGGGTTGATATACAGGGACAGCAGACAGTCCTGGAAAGGGTTAATATACAGAAACACCAGGCAGTGAAGGAGAGGGTTAGTATACAGGGACACCAGGCAGTACATGAGAGGATTAATATACAGGGACACCAGACAGTACAGGAGAGTGTTAATGTACAGAAACACCAGGCAGTACAAGAGCGGGTACATATACAGGAACACCAGGCAGTAAAGGAGAGGAGTAATATACAGAGACACCAGACAGTACAGGAGCGGGTTAGTATACAGTGGGGCACCAGACAGTACAACAGAGTGTTAATATACAGGGACACCAGGCAGTACATGAGAGGATTAATATACAGGGACACCAGACAGTACAGGAGAGTGTTAATGTACAGAAACACCAGGCAGTACAAGAGCGGGTACATATACAGGAACACCAGGCAGTACAGGAGAGGAGTAATATACAGAGACACCAGACAGTACAGGAGCGGGTTAGTATACAGTGGGGCACCAGACAGTACAACAGAGTGTTAATATACAGGGACACCAGACAGTACAGGAGAGGGTTAATATGCAGGGACACCAGACAGTACAGGAGCGGGTTATTATACTGGGACACAGACAGTACAGGAGTTGGTTTATATACAGGGACACCAGAGAATACCAGGAGAGGGTTACTAGACAGTGTGGCACCAGACAGTACAGCAGGGGGTTAACATACAGGGACACCAGACAGTACAGGAGAGGGTTAATATACAGAAACACAAGACAGTACAGGAGAGGGTTAATATACAGAAACACCAGACAATACAGCAGAGGGTTAATATACAGGGACACCAGGCAGTACAGGAGAGGATTAATATACAGGGACACCAGACAGTACAGGAGAGTGTTAATATACAGAGACACCAGCCAGTACAGGAGAGGGTTAATATACAGAAACACCAGGCTGTACAGGAGAGGGTTAATATACAGGGACACGAGACAGTACAAGAGAGCGTTAATATACAGAAACACCAGACAGAGCAGAAGAGGGTTAATATACAGGGACACCAGACAGTACAGTAGAGGGTTAGTATACAGAGACACCACAGAGTACAGGAGAGGGTAAATATACAGGGACACCAGACAGTACAGGAAAGGGTTAATATACAGGGACACCAGAAAGTACAGGAGAGGGTTAATATACATGGCATCCAGACAGTACAGGAGAGGGTTAACATACAGGGACACCAGGCAGTACAGGAGAGGGTTAATATACAGAGACATCAGACAGTACAGGAGAAGTTTAATATACAGGGACACCAGACAGTAGAGGAGAGGGTTAATATACAGGGACACCAGACATTACAGGGGAGGGATAATATACAGATGCACCAGACAGTACAGGAGAGGGTTATTATACAGGGACACCAGACAGTACAGGAGAGGGTTACTATACAGAGACACCAGACAGTACAGGAGAGGGTTACTATACAGGGACACCTGACAGTAGAGGAGAGGGTTAATAGACAGGGACACCAAGCAGTACAGGAAAGGGTTACATTTCAAAAACAACAGGCAGTGCAGCAGAGGATTAATATACAGGGACACCAGACAGTACAGGAGAGTGTTAATATACAGAGACACCAGGGAGTACAGGAGAGGGTTAATATACAGGGACACAAGGCAGTACAGGAGTGGATTAATATACAGGGACACCAGACAGTAGAGGAGAGGATTAATATAAAGAAACACCAGACAGTACAGCAGAGGGTTAATACACAGGGACACCAGACAGTACAGGAGAGGGTTAATATACAGGGACTCCAGACATTATAGGAGAGGGTTAATATAAAGGGACAACAGACTTTTCAGGAGAGGGTTAATATACAGAAGCACCAGACAGTTCAGGAGAGGGTTAACATAAAGTGACGCCAGGCAGTACAGGAGAGGGGTAATATACAGGGACGCCAGACTGTACAGGAGAGTGTTAATATAAAGTGACACCAGGCAGTACAGGAGAGGTTTAATATACAGAGTCATTAGTCAGTACAGGAGAGGGTTAATATACAGGGACACCCGGCAGTACAGGAGAGGGTTAATATGCTGCAACACCAGACCATACAGGAGAGGGTTAATATACAGGGACACCAGGCAGAACAGGAGAGTATTAAAATACAGAAACACCAGACAGTACAGGAGATGATTATTATACAGGGACATCAGACAATACAGTCGAGGGTTAATATACAGGGACACCAGACAATACAGGAGGGGGTTAATATACAGAGACACCAGACAGTACAGGAGAGGGTTAATATACAGAAACACCGGACAGTAGAGGAGAGGGTTAATATATAGGGAAACCAAGCAGTACAGGAGAGGATTAATATACAGGGACACCAGACAGTACAGGAGAGGGTTAAAATACAGGGAGACCAGACAGTACAGGAGAGGGTTAATATCCAGGGACACCTGACAGTAGAGGAGAGGGTTAATAGACAGGGACACCAAGCAGACAGGAGTGGTTTACATTTCAAAAACACCAGGCAGTATAGCAGAGGGTTAATATACAGGTACACCAGGCAGTACAGGAGAGGGTTAATATACAGTGGGGCAACAGACAGTACAGGAGAGGGTTAATATACAGGGACACCAGAGAGTACAGGAGAGGGTTAATATACAGGGACACCAGGCAGTACAGGAGAGGGTTAATATAGAGGGACACCAGGCAGTACATGAGAGGGTTAATATAGAGGGAGACCAGGGAGTACCAGGAGAGGCTAAATTTACAGAAACACCAGACAATACTGGAGAGGGTTAATATACAGGGACACCAGACAGTACAGGAGAGGGTTAATATACAGGGACACCAGACATTACAGGAGATGATTAATATACAGTGACACCAGACAGTACAGGAGAAGGGTAATATGCAGAAACATCAGGCAGTACAGGAGCGGGTTAATAAACAGGGTCACCAGGCAGTACAGGAGAGGATTAAGACACAGGGACACCAGACAGTACAGGAGAGAGTTAATATACAGGGACACCAGGCAGTACAGAAGAGGATTAATATACAGGGACAACAGACAGTAAAGGAGAGGGTTAATATACAGGGGTGGCAACAGACAGTACAACAGAGTTTTAATATACAGGGACACCAGACAGTGCAGGAGAGGGTTAATATACAGGGACACCAGACAGTACAAGAGTGGGTTTATATACAGGGACACCAGACAGTACCAGGAGAGGGTTACTATACAGGGTGGCATCAGACAGTACAGCAGAGGGTTAATATACAGGAATACCAGACAGTACAGGAGAGGGTTAATATACAGAAACACAAGACAGTAGAGGAGAGGATTAAGATACAGAAACACCAGACATTACAGGAGAGGGTTAATACACAGGGAGACCAGACAGTACAGGAGAGGGGTAATATATAGAAACACCAGACAGCACAAGAGAGTGTGAATATATAGGGACACCAGCCATTACAGGAGAGGTTTAATATACAGGGACAACAGATAATACAGGAGATGATTAATATACAGGGACACCAGACAATACAGGAGAGGGTTAATATACAGGGACGCCAGACAGTACAGGAGTGGGTTAATATACAGGGACAGCAGACAGTACTGGAGAGGGTTAATATACAGAAACACCAGGCAGTAAAGGAGAGGGTTAATATACAGGGACACCAGGCAGTACAGGAGAGGATTAATATACAGGGACACCAGACAGTACAGGAGAGAGTTAATGTACAGCAACACCAGGAAATACAGGAGAGGGTTAATATACAGGGACACCAGGCAGTTCAGGCGAATATTAAAATACAGAAATACCAGACAGTCCAGGAGATGATTAATATACAGGGACACCAGACAGCACAGGAGAGGGTTAATATACAGGGACACCAGACGATACAGGAGATGGTTAATATACAGGGATGCCAGGCAGTACAGGAGCGGGTTAATATACAGGGACACCAGGCAGTATAGGAGAGGATTAATATGCAGGGACACCAGACTCTACTGCAGAGGTTTAATATACAGGGACACCAGACAGTACAGGAGAGGGTTAATATACAGAAACACCAGACAGTACAGGAGAGGGTTAATATACAGGGACACCAGACAGTACAGGAGAGGGTTCATATACAGAGATGCCAGACTGTACAGGAGAGGGTTAATATACAGGGACACCAGAATGTACAGGAGAGGGTTAACATGCAGGGACACGAGACAGTACAGGAGAGGGTTAATATACAGAAACACCAGACAGTAGAGGAGAGGGTTAATATACAGGGACACCAGACAGTACAGGAAAGGCTTATTATACAGGGACACCAGACAGTACAGGAGAGGGTTAATATACAGGGACACCAGAATGTAGAGGAGAGGGTTAACAAAGAGGGACACCAGACAGTACAGGAGAGGGTTAATATACAGAGACACCAGACAGTACAGGAGAGGGTTAAAATACAGGGACACCAGACAGTACAGGAGAGGGTTCATATACAGAGACACCAGACAGTACAGGCGAGGGTTAATATACAGGGACACCAGTCAGTACAGGAAAGGATTAATATACAGGGACACCAGACAGTACAGGAGAGGATTAATATACAGAGATGCCAGACTGTACAGGAGAGTGTTAATATACAGGGACACCTGACTGTACAGGAGAGGGTTAACATACAGGGACACCAGACAGTACAGGAGAGGGTTAATATACAGAGACACCAGACAGTACAGGAGAGGGTTCATATACAGAAACACCAGACAGTAAAGGAGAGGGTTAATATACAGGGATACCAGACATTCCAGGAGAGGGAAAATATACAGATACACCAGACAGTGCAGGAGAGGGTGTTATACAGGGACACCAGACAGCACAGGAGTGGGTTAATATACAGCGACACCAGGCAGTACAGGAGAGGGTTAATATACAGAAACACCAGACAGTAGAGGAGAGGGTTAATATACAGGGAAACCAGGCAGTACAGGACAGGATTAATAAACAGGGATACCAGATAGTACAGGAGAGTGTTAAAATACAGGGACACCAGACAGTACAGGAGAGGGTTAATATACAGGGAAACCTGACATTAGAATAGAGGGTTAATAGACAGGGACACCAAGCAGTACAGGAGTGGTTTACATTTCAAAACACCAGGCAGTATAGCAGAGGATTAATATACAGGGACACCAGACAGTACCGGAGAGTGTTAATATACAGAGACACCAAGGAGTACAGGAGAGGGTTAATGTACAGGGACACAAGGCAGTACAGAAGTGGGTTAATATACAGGGACACCAGACTGTAGAGAAGATGGTTAATAGACAGGGACACCTGGCAGTACAGTAGAGGGTTACTTTTCAGAAACACCAGGCAGTACAGCAGGGGGTTAATATACAGGGACACCAAGCCAGACAGCAGAGGGTTAATATACAGTGGGGCACCAGACATTACAGGAGAGGGTTAATATACAGGGACACCAGACAGTACAGGAGAGGATTAATATACAGGGACACCAGACATTACAGGAGATGATTAATATACAGTGACACCAGACAGTGCAGATGAGGGTTAATATACAGGGACACCAGACAGTAAAGGAGAGGGTTAATATACAGGGACACCAGCTGTACAGGAGGGGGTTAATATGCAGAAACACCAGGCAATACAAGAGCGGGTAAATAAACAGGGTCACCAGGCAGTACAGGAGAGGATTAAGGCACAGGGACACCAGACACTCCAGGAGAGAGTTAATATACAGAAACACCAGGCAGTACAGGAGAGGGTTAATATACAAGGACACCAGGCAGTACAGGAGAGGATTAATATACAGGGACACCAGGCAGTACAGGAGAGGATTAATATACAGGGACAACAGACAGTACAGGAGAGGGTTAATATACAGGGGGTGAGGGCACCAGACAGTACAACAGAGTTTTAATATATAGGGACACCAGACAGTACAGGAGAAGGTTAATATACAGGGACACCAGACAGTACAGGAGTGGGTTAATATACAGGGACACTAGACAGTACCAGGAGAGGGTTGCTATACAGGGTGGCATCAGACAGTACAGCAGAGTGTTAATAGACAGGGATACCAGACAGTACAGGAGAGGGTTAATATACAGAAACACCACACAGTACAGGAGAGGGTTAAGATACAGAAACACCAGACAGTACAGGAGAGGGTTAATACACAGGGACACCAGACAGTTCAGGAGAGGGTTAATATATAGAAACACAAGACAGCACAGGAGAGTGTGAATATATAGGGACTCCAGCCATTACAGGAGAGGGTTAATATACAGGGACAACAGACAGTACAGGAGAGGGTTAATATACAGAGGCACCAGACAGTTCAGGAAAGGGATAATATAAAGTGACTCCAGACAGTAAAGGAGAGGGTTAATATACAGAAGCACCAGGCAGTACAGGAGAGGGTACATATACAGGAACACCAGGCAGTACAGGAGAGGGTTAATATACAGTGGGGCACCAGACAGTACAACAGAGTGTTAATATACAGGGACACCAGACAGCACAGGAGAGGGTTAATATGCAGGGGCACCAGACAGTACAGGAGAGGGTTAATATACAGGGACACAGACAGTACAGGAGTTGGTTCATATACAGGGCACCAGAGAATACCAGGAGAGGGTTACTAGACAGTGTGGCACCAGACAGTACAGCAGGGGGTTTATATACAGGGACACCAGACAGTACAGCAGAGGATTAATATACAGGGACACCAGGCAGTACAGGAGAGGATTAATATACAGGGACACCAGGCAGTACAGGAGAGTGTTAATATACAGAGACACCAGCCAGTACAGGAGAGGGTTAATATAGAGAAACACCAGGCTGTACAGGAGAGGGTTTATATACAGGGACACCAGACAGTAGAGGAGAGGGTTAATAGACAGGGACACCAGACATTACAGGAGAGGGATAATATACAGATACACCAGACAGTAGAGGAGAGGTTTACATTTCAAAAACACCAGGCAGTGCAGCAGAGGGTTAATATACAGGGACACCAGACAGTACAGGAGAGTGTTAATATACAGAGACACCAGGGAGTACAGGAGAGGGTTAATATACAGGGACACAAGGCAGCACAGGAGTGGATTAATATACAGGGACACCAGACAGTAGAGGAGAGGATTAATAGACAGAGAAACCAGGCAGTACAGGAGAGGGTAACTTTTCAGAAACACCAGGCAGTACAGCAGAGGGTTAATGTACAGAAGCACCAGACAGTTCAGGAGAGGGTTAACATAAAGTGACACCAGGCAGTACAGGAGAAGGTTAATATGCAGGGGCACCAGGCAGTACAGGAGAGGGTTAATAAACAGGGACACCAGACAGTACAGGAGAGTGTTAATATAAAGTGACACCAGACAGTACAGGAGAGGCTTAATATACAGTGACACCAGGCAGTACAGGAGAGGGTACATACACAGGAACACCAGGCAGTACAGGAGAGGGTTAATATACAGTGGGGCACCAGACAGTACAACAGAGTGTTAATATACAGGGACACCAGACAGCACAGGAGAGGGTTAATATGCAGGGACACCAGACAGTACAGGAGAGGGTTAATATACAGGGACACAGACAGTACAGGAGTTGGTTCATATACAGGGCACCAGAGAATACCAGGAGAGGGTTACTAGTCAGTGTGGCACCAGACAGTACAGCAGGGGGTTTATATACAGGGACACCAGACAGTGCAGCAGAGGGTTAATATACAGGGACACCAGGCAGTACAGGAGAGGATTAATATACAGGGACACCAGACAGTACAGGAGAGTGTTAATATACAGAGACACCAGCCAGTACAGGAGAGGGTTAATATACAGAAACACCTGGCTGTACAGGAGAGTGTTAATATACAGGGACACGAGACAGTACAAGAGAGCGTTAATATACAGAAACACCAGACAGTGCAGGAGAGGGTTAATATACAGGGACACCAGACAGTACAGTAGAGGGTTATTATACAGAGACACCACAGAGTACAGGAGAGGGTTAATATACAGGGACACCAGACAGTACAGGAAAGGGTTAATATACAGTGACACCAGAAAGTACAGGAGAGGGTTAATATACATGGGCTCCAGACAGTACAGGAGAGGGTTAATATACAGGGACACCAGACAGTGCAGGAGAGGTTTAATATACAGGAACACCAGACAGTAGAGGAGAGGGTTAATATACAGGGACACCAGACATTACAGGAGAGGGATAATATACAGATACACCAGACAGTACAGGAGAGGTTTATATTTCAAAAACACCGGGCAGTGCAGCAGAGGGTTAATATACAGGGACACCAGACAGTACAGGAGAGTGTTAATATACAGAGACACCAGTGAGTACAGGAGAGGGTTAATATACAGGGACACAAGGCAGCACAGGAGTGGATTAATATACAGGGACACCAGACAGTAGAGGAGAGGATTAATAGACAGAGAAACCAGGCAGTACAGGAGAGGGTAACTTTTCAGAAACACCAGGCAGTACAGCAGAGGGTTAATGTACAGAAGCACCAGACAGTTCAGGAGAGGGTTAACATAAAGTGACACCAGGCAGTAAAGGAGAAGGTTAATATGCAGGGGCACCAGGCAGTACAGGAGAGGGTTAATAAACAGGGACACCAGACAGTACAGGAGAGTGTTAATATAAAGTGACACCAGACAGTACAGGAGAGGGTTAATATACAGTGACACCAGGCAGTACAGGAGAGGATTAATATACAGGGACTCCAGACAGTACAGGAGAGGGTTAATATACAGGGGGGCACCAGACAGTACAGCAGAGTGTTAATATACAGGGACACCAGACAGTACAGGAGAGTGTTAATATGCAGGGACAGCAGACAGAACAGGAGAGGGTTAATATACAGGGACACAGACAGCACAGTAGTGGGTTCATATATAGGGACACCAGACAGTACCAGGAGAGGGTTACTAGACAGTGTGGCACCAGACAGTACAGGAGAGGGTTAATATACAGGGACACCAGGCAGTACAGGAGAGGATTAATATACAGGGACAACATACAGTACAGGAGAGAATTAATATACAGGGACATCAGACAGTACCAGGAGAGGGTTACTAGACAGTGTGGCACCAGACAGTACAGGAGAGGGTTAATCTACAGGGACACCAGGCAGTACAGGATAGGATTAATATACAGGGACATCAGACAGTACAGGAGTGGGTTAATATACAGGGTGGCACCAGACAGTACAACAGAGTGTTAATATACAGGGACACCAGACATTACAGGAGAGGGTTAATATACAGGGACACCAGACAGTACAGGAGAGGGTTAATATACAGGGATACCAGACAGTACAGGAGTGGGTTAATATACAGAGACACCAGACAGTACAGGAGAGGGTTAATATACAGGGACACCAGGCAGTACAGGAGAATATTAAAATACAGAAACACCAGACAGTACAGGAGATGATTAATATACAGGGACACCAGACAGTACAGGAGAGGGGTAATATACAGGGACACCAGACAATACAGGAGAGGGTTAATATACAGGGACGCCAGACAGTACAGGAGAGGGTTAATATACAGAGACACCAGGCAGTATATGAGAGGATTAATATACAGGGACACCAGACAGTACAGGAGAGAGTTAATATACAGTAACACCAGGCAGTACAGGAGAGGGTTAATATACAGGGACACCAGACAGTACCAGGAGAGGGTTACTAGACAGTGTGTCCAAACACCAATCCGAGTGAACCAAATCATTAAAAAATGCAAAGAAACCTACCTGGAACATTGGAACAAAATAACCGAAAGCCAAAGCAGATTAGAATGTTACCGGGCCCTAAAAAGAGAATATAAACTGGCAGACTACCTCACGACCATCAGAGACACAAAACAGAGACAGACCCTCACCAGGTACAGACTAAGCGACCACCAACTGGAAATTGAAAAAGGCAGATACAAGAAATCCTGGCAGCCTAGAGAGAATAGAATATGCGATCAATGTCTGGCTGGCGAGGTTGAAACAGAAATGCATTTCCTCCTAAAATGCGAAAAATTCAACACATCAAGAAACATATTATTCAACAAGCTAAGCCAAACAACCCCAGATTTCAAGGAATTGGATGATCTGTCAAAATTGAGATTAGTCCTAGGAGAAGGAGACAGACCATACCTTGGGGCCAAATATGTAACAACATGTCACAACCTGAGGACTGTTTAAAATTAAGACTGTTTAAAATTAATATTGAACGTACCAAATGAAGTACAAAGACTGTTTAAAATTAATATTGTTTAAAAGTAATATTGTATGTACCCAACAAATGTCAAATCGATTGACACCTACAGAATGTTGGAAAACTGTACCTTTTTGCTATGTAAGCTTTGGCAATATGGTTCTCTGTAAACTTTCATGCCAATAAAGCATTTTAATTGGAAATTGGAAATTGCAGTGTGGCACCAGACAGTACAGGAGAGGGTTAATATGCAGGGACACCAGACAATACAGGAGATGATTAATATACAGGGACAGCAGACAGTACAGGAGAGGGTTAATATACAGGGACACAAGACAGCACAGGAGCGGGTTAATATACAGAAACACCAGACAGTACAGGAGAGAGTTAATATACAGGGACACCAGACAGTACAGGAGAGGGTTCATATACAGAGACACCAGACAGTACAGGAGAGGGTTAATATACAGGGACACCAGACAGTACAGGAAAGGTTTAATGTACAGGGACACCAGACAGTACAGGAGAGGGTTAATATACAGAGACACCAGACTGTACAGGAGAGGGTTAATATACAGAAACACCAGTCATTAGAGGAGAGGGTTAATATACAGGGACACCAGACAGTACAGAAGAGGGTTAATATGCAGGGACACCAGACAATACAGGAGATGATTAATATACAGGGACAGCAGACAGTACAGGAGAGGGTTAATATACAGGGACACAAGACAGCACAGGAGCGGGTTAATATACAGAAACACCAGACAGTACAGGAGAGAGTTAATATACAGGGACACCAGACAGTACAGGAGAGGGTTCATATACAGAGACACCAGACAGTACAGGAGAGGGTTAATATACAGGGACACCAGACAGTACAGGAAAGGTTTAATGTACAGGGACACCAGACAGTACAGGAGAGGGTTAATATACAGAGACACCAGACTGTACAGGAGAGGGTTAATATACAGAAACACCAGTCATTAGAGGAGAGGGTTAATATACAGGGACACCAGACAGTACAGGAAAGGGTTAATATACAGGGACACCAGACAGTACATGAGAGGGTTTATACACAGGGACACCAGACAGTACAGGAGAGGGTTAATATGCAGGGACACCAGACAGTACGGGAGAGGATTAATATACAGAAGCACCAGACAGTACAGCAGAGGGTTAATATACAGGGACACCACACAGTACAGGAGACGGTTAATATATAGTCACACCAGACAGCACAGGAGAGGGTTAATATTCAGGGACTCCAGACATTACAGGAGAAGGTTAATATTCAGGGACAACAGACAGTACAGGAGAGGGTTAATATACAGAACCACCAGACATTTCAGGAGAGGGTTAACATAAAGTGACGCCAGAGAGTACAGGAGAGGGTTAGTATACAGGGGCACCAGGCAGTACAGGAGAGGGTTAATATACAGGGACACCAGACAGTACAGGAGAGTGTTAATATAAAGTGACACCAGACAGTACAGGAGAGGGTTAATATACAGAGTCATTAGTCAGTAAAGGAGAGGTTTAATATACAGGGACACCCAGCAGGACAGGAGAGGGTTAATATACTGGAACAACAGACCGTACAGGAGAGGGTTAATATACAGGGACACGAGACAGTACAGGAGAGGGTTAATATTCAGGGACACCAGACAGTACAGGAGAGGGTTAATATACAGGGACACCAGGCAGTACAGGCGAATATTAAAAAACAGAAACACCAGACAGTACAGGAGATGATTAATATACAGGGAGACCAGACAGTACAGGAGAGGGTTAATATACAGGGACACCAGTCAATACAGGAGAGGGTTAATATACAGGGACGCCAGACAGTACAGGAGAGGGTTAATATACAGGGACACAAGGCAGTATAGGAGAGGATTAATATACAGAAACACCAGACAGTACAGGAGAGGGTTAATATACAGGGACACCAGACAGTACAGGAGAGGGTTAATATACAGAAACACCAGACAGTACAGGAGAGGGTTAATATACAGGGACACCAGACAGAACAGGAGAGGGTTCATATACAGAGACACCAGACAGTACAGGAGAGGGTTAATATACAAGGACACCAGAGAGTACAGGAAAGGGTTAATATACAGGGACACCAGACTGTACAGGAGAGGGTTAACATACAGGGACACCAGACAGTACAGGAGAGGGTTAATATACAGAGACACCAGACAGTACAGGAGAGGGTTAATATACAGAAACACCAGACACTAGAGGAGAGGGTTAATATACAGGGACACCAGAAAGTACAGGAAAGGCTTAATATACAGGGACACCAGACATTACAGGAGAGGGTTAATATACAGAGATGACAGACTGTACAGGAGAGGGTTAATATACAGGGACACCAGACTGTACAGGAGAGGGTTAACATACAGGGACACCAGACAGTACAGGAGAGGGTTAATATACAGAGACACCAGACAATACAGGAGAGGGTTAATATACAGGGACACCTGACAGTACAGGAGAGGGTTCATATACAGAGACACCAGACAGTACAGAAGAGGCTTAATATACAGGGGCACCAGACAGTACAGGAAAGGGTTAATATACAGGGACATCAGACAGTACCGGAGAGGGTTAATATACAGAGATGTCAGACTGTACAGGAGAGGGTTAATATACAGAAACACCAGACAGTAGAGGAGAGGGTTAATATACAGGGACACCGGACATTCCAGGAGAGGGATAATATACAGATACACCAGACATTACAGGAGAGGGTATTATACAGGGACATCAGACAGTACAGGAGTGGGTAAATATACAGAGACACCAGACAGTACAGGAGAGGATTAATATACGGGGACACCAGGCAGTACAGGAGACGATTAATATACAGGGACACCAGGCAGTACAGGAGAGGATTAATATACAGGGACAACAGACAGTACAGGAGAGGGTTAATATACAGGGGGGAGGGGGCACCAGACAGTACAACAGAGTTTTAATATACAGGGACACCAGACAGTACAGGAGAGGGTTAATATACAGGGACACCAGACAGTACAGGAGTGTGTTAATATACAGGGACACTAGACAGTACCAGGAGAGGGTTACTATACAGGATGGCATCAGATGGTACAGCAGAGGGTTAATAGACAGGGATACGAGACAGTACAGGAGAGGGTTAATATACAGAAACACCAGACAGTACAGGAGAGGGTTAAGATACAGAAACACCAGACAGTACAGGAGAGGGTTAATACACAGGGACACCAGACAGTACAGGAGAGGGTTAATATGTGGAAACACCAGACAGCACTGGAGAGTGTGAATATATATGGACTCCAGCCATTACAGTAGAGGGTTAATATACAGGGACAACAGACAGTACAGGAGAGGGTTAATATACAGAGGCACCAGACAGTTCAGGAAAGGGTTAATATAAAGTGACTCCAGACAGTACAGGAGAGGGTTAATATACAGAGACAGGAGCCAGTACAGGAGAGGGTTAAAATGCAGAAACACCAGGCAGCAGAGGAGCGGGTTAATCTACAGGGACACCAGACAGTACAGCAGAGGGTTAATATACAGGGACACCCGATATTACAGGAGATGATTAATATACAGGGACACCAGACAGTACAGGAGAGGGTTAATATACAGGGATGATAGACAGTACAGGAGTGGGTTGATATACAGGGACCACAGACAGTCCTGGAGAGGGTTAATATACAGAAACACCAGGCAGTAAAGGAGAGGGTTAATATACAGGGACACCAGGCAGTACAGGAGAGGATTAATATACAGGGACACCAGACAGTACAGGGGAGTGTTAATGTACAGAAACACCAGGCAGTACAGGAGAGGGTACATATACAGGAACACCAGGCAGTACAGGAGAGGGTTAATATACAGGGACACCAGACAGTACAGGAGAGGGTTAATATACAGAGACACCAGACAGTACAGGAGAGGGTTCATATACAGGGACACCAGACAGTACAGGAGAGGGTTAATATACAGGGACACCAGACAGTACAGGAGAGGGTTAATATACAGAAACACCAGACAATAGAGGAGAGGGTTAATATACAGGGACACTAGACATTCCAGGAGAGTGATAATATACAGATACACCAGATATTACAGGAGAGTGTATTATACAGGGACACCAGACAGTACAGGAGTGGGTTAATATACAGAGACACCAGACAGTACAGGAGAGGGTTAATATACAGAAACAGCAGACAGTAGAGGAGAGGGTTAATATACAGGGAAAGCAGGCAGTACAGGAGAGGATTAATATACAGGGACACCAGATAGTACAGGAGAGGGTTAATATACAGGGAAACCTGACATTAGAGGAGTGGGTTAATAGACAGGGACACCAAGCAGTACAGGAGTGGTTTACATTTCAAAAACACCAGGCAGTATAGCAGAGGGTTAATATACAGGGACACCAGAGAGTACCGGAGAGTGTTAATATACAGAGACACCAGGGAGTGCAGGAGAGGGTTAATATACAGGGACACAAGGCAGTACAGAAGTGGGTTAATATACAGTGACACCAGACAGTAGAGGAGAGGGTTAATAGACAGGGACACCTGGCAGTACAGGAGAAGGTTACTTTCCAGAAACACCAGGCAGTACAGCAGAGGGTTAATATACAGGGACACCAGGGAGCACAGCAGAGGGTTAATATACAGGGACACCAGACAGTACAGGTGAGGGTTAATATACAGGGACATCAGACAATACAGGAGAGGGTTAATATACAGGGACACCAGATAGGACAGGAGAGGATTAATATACAGCGACACCAGGCAGTACAGGGCAAGGTCAATATACAGAGACACCAGACAGTACAGGGGAGGGGTTATATAACGGGACACCAGACAGTACAGGAGAGGGTTAATATAGAGGGACACCAGGCAGTACAGCAGAGGGTTAATATACAGGAGGGCACCAGACAGTAGAGGAGAGAGCCAATATACAGGGACACCAGGCAGTACAGGAGAGGGTTAATATACAGTGGGGCACCAGACAGTACAGGAGAGGGTTAATATACAGGGACACCAGACAGTACAGGAGAGGGTTAATATACAGGGACACCAGACATTACAGGAGATGATTAATATACAGTGACACCAGACAGTACAGGAGAGGGTTAATATACAGGGACACCAGACAGTAAAGGAGAGGGTTAATATACAGGGACACCAGACAGTACAGGAGAGGGTTAATATGCAGAAACACCAGGCAGTACAAGAGCGGGTTAATAAACAGGGTCACCAGGCAGTACAGTAGAGGATTAAGACACAGGGACACCAGACACTCCAGTAGAGAGTTAATATACAGAAACACCAGGCAGTACAGGAGAGGGTTAATATACAGGGACACAGGCAGTACAGGAGAGGGTTAATATACAGGGGGTGGGGGCACCAGACAGTACACCAGAGTTTTAATATGCAGGGACACCAGACAGTACAGGAGAGGGTTAATATACAGGGACACCAGACAGTACAGGAGTGTGTTAATATACAGGGACACTAGACAGTACCAGGAGAGGGTTACTATACAGGGAGGCATCAGACGGTACAGCAGAGGGTTAATAGACAGGGATACCGGACAGTACAGGAGAGGGTTAATATACAGAAACACCAGACAGTACAGGAGAGGGTTAAGATACAGAAACACCAGACAGTACAGGAGAGGGTTAATACACAGGGACACCAGACAGTACAGGAGAGGGTTAATATATAGAAACACCAGACAGCACAGGAGAGTGTGAATATATAGGGACTCCAGCCATTACAGTAGAGGGTTAATATACAGGGACAACAGACAGTACAGGAGAGGGTTAATATACAGAGACAGCAGCCAGTACAGGAGAGGGTTAAAATGCAGAAACACCAGGCAGTAGAGGAGAGGGTTAATCTACAGCGACACCAGACAGTACAGCAGAGGGTTAATATACAGGGACACCAGACAGTACAGGAGAGAGTTAATATACAGGGATGATAGACAGTACAGGAGTGGGTTGATATACAGGGACAGCAGACAGTCCTGGAGAGGGTTAATATACAGAAACACCAGGCAGTACAGGAGTTGGTTCATATACAGGGTCACCAGAGAATACCAGGAGAGGGTTACTAGACTGTGTGGCACCAGACAGTACAGCAGGTGGTTAATATACAGGGACACTAGACAGTACAGGAGAGGGTTAATATACAGAAACACAAGACAGTACAGGAGAGGGTTAATATACAGAAACACCAGACAGTACAGCAGAGGGTTAATATACAGGGACACCAGGCAGTACAGGAGAGGATTAATATACAGGGACACCAGACAGTACAGGAGAGTGTTAATATACAGAGACACTAGCCAGTACAGGAGAGGGTTAATATACAGAAACACCAGACAGTAGAGGAGAGGGTTAATATACAGGGACACCAGAAAGTACAGGAAAGGCTTAATATACAGGGACACCAGACATTACAGTAGAGGGTTAATATACAGAGATGACAGACTGTACAGGAAAGGCTTAATATACAGGGACACCAGACATTACAGTAGAGGGTTAATATACAGAGATGACAGACTGTACAGGAGAGGGTTAATATACAGGGACACCAGACAGTACAGGAGAGGGTTAATATACAGAGACACCAGACAGTACAGGAGAGGGTTAATATACAGGGACACCAGACAGTACAGGAAAGGGTTAATATACAGGGACACCAGACAGTACAGGAGAGGGTTAATATACAGAGATTCCAGACTGTACAGGAGAGGGTTAATATACAGAAACACCAGACAATAGAGGAGAGGGTTAATATACAGGGACACCAGACTTTCCAGGAGAGTGATAATATACAGATACACCAGATAGTACAGGAGAGGGTATTATACAGGGACACCAGACAGTACAGGAGTGGGTTAATATACAGAGACACCAGACAGTGCAGGAGAGGGTTAATATACAGAAACACCAGACAGTAGAGGAGAGGGTTAATATACAGGGAAAGCAGGCAGTACAGGAGAGGATTAATATACAGGGACACCAGATAATACAGGAGAGGGTTAATATACAGGGAAACCTGACATTAGAGGAGAGGGTTAATAGACAGGGACACCAAGCAGTACAGGAGTGGTTTACATTTCAAAAAAACCAGGGAGTATAGGAGAGTGTTAATATACAGAGACACCAGGGAGTACAGGAGAGGGTTAATATACAGGGACACAAGGCAGTACAGAAGTGGGTTAATGTACAGGGACACCAGACAGTAGAGGAGAGGGTTAATAGACAGGGACACCTGGCAGTACAGGAGAGGGTTACTTTTCAGAAACACCAGGCAGTACAGCAGAGGGTTAATATACAGGGACACCAGGCAGTACAGCAGAGGGTTAATATACAGGGACACCAGACAGTACAGGTGAGGGTTAATATACAGGGACATCAGATATTACAGGAGAGGGTTAATATACAGGGACACCGGATAGTAGAGGAGAGGGTTAATATACAGGGACACCAGGCAGTACAGGGCAAGGTTAATATACAGAGACACCAGACAGTACAGGGGAGGGGTAATATAAAGGGACACCAGACAGTACAGGAGAGGGTTAATATAGAGGGACACCAGGCAGTACAGGAGAGGGTTAATATACAGGAGGGCTCCAGACAGTACAGGAGTGAGTCAATATACAGGGACACCAGGCAGTACAGGAGAGGGTTAATATACAGTGGGGCACCAGACAGTACAGGAGAGGGTTAATATACAGGGACACCAGACAGTAAAGGAGAGGGTTAATATACAGGGACACCAGACAGTACAGGAGAGGGTTAATATGCAGGGACACCAGACATTACAGGAGATGATTAATATACAGTGACACCAGACAGTACAGGAGAGGGTTAATATACAGAGACACCAGACAGTAAAGGAGAGGGTTAATATACAGGGACACCAGACAGTACAGGAGAGGGTTAATATACAGGGACAACAGGCAGTACAGGAGAGGATTAATATACAGGGGGGGGGTCACCAGACATTACAACAGAGTTTTAATATACAGGGACACCAGACAGTACAGGAGAGGGTTAATATACAGGGACACCAGACAGTGCAGGAGTGGGTTAATATATAGAAACACCAGACAGTACAGCAGAGGGTTAAGATACAGAAACACCAGACAGTACAGGAGAGGGTTAATACACAGGGACACCAGACAGTACAGGAGAGGATTAATATATAGAAACACCAGACAGCACAGGAGAGTGTGAATATATAGGGACTCCAGCCATTACAGGAGAGGGTTAATATACAGGGACAACAGACAGTACAGGAGAGGGTTAATATACAGAGGCACCAGACAGTCCAGGAAAGGGTTAATATAAAGTGACTCCAGACAGTACAGGAGAGGGTTAATATACAGGGGCACCAGGCAGTACAGGAGAGGGTTAATATACAGGGACACCAGACAGTACAGGAGTGGGTTAATATACAGGGGCACCAGGCAGTACAGGAGAGGGTTAATATACTGCAACACCAGACCTTACAGGAGAGGGTTAATATGCAGGGACACCAGACATTACAGGAGAGGGTTAATATTCAGGGACACCAGACAGTACAGGAGAGGGTTAATATACAGGGACACCAGGCAGTACAGGCGAATATTAAAATACAGAAACACCAGACAGTACAGGAGATGATTAATATACAGGGACACCAGACAGTACAGGAGAGGGTTAATATACAGGGACACCAGACAATACAGGAGAGGGTTAATATACAGGGACGCCAGACAGTACAGGAGAGGGTTAATATACAGGGACACCAGACAGTACAGGAGAGGGTTCATATACAGAGACACCAGACAGTACAGGAAAGGGTTAATATACAGGGACACCAGACAGTACAGCAGAGGGTTAATATACAGAGATGCCAGACTGTACAGGAGAGGGTTAATATGCTGGGACATCAGACTGTACAGGAGAGGGTTAACATACAGGGACACCAGACAGTAAAGGAGTGGGTTAATATACAGAGACACCAGACAGTACAGGAGAGTGTTAATATACAGAAACACCAGACACTAGAGGGGAGGGTTAATATACAGGGACACCAGACATTACAGGAGAGGGTTAATATACAGAGATGACAGAATGTACAGGAGAGGGTTAATATACAGGGACACCAGACTGTACAGGAGAGGGTTAACATACAGGGACACCAGACAGTACAGGAGAGGGTTAATATACAGAGACTCCAGACAGTACAGGAGAGGGTTAATATACAGAGACACCAGACAGTACAGGAGAGGGTTAATATACAGGGACACCAGACATTACAGGAGAGGGTTAATATACAGAGATGACTACTGTACAGGAGAGGGTTAATATACAGGGACACCAGACTGTACAGGAGAGGGTTAACATACAGGGACACCAGACTGTACAGGAGAGGGTTAACATACAGGGACACCAGACAGTACAGGAGAGGGTTAATATACAGAGACACCAGACAGTAGAGGAGAGGGTTAATATACAGGGACACCAGACATTCCAGGAGTGGGATAATATACAGATACACCAGACAGTACAGGAGAGGGTATTATACAGGGACACCAGACAGTACAGGAGTGGGTTAATATACAGAGACACCAGACAGTACAGGAGAGGGTCAATATACAGAAACACCAGACAGTAGAGGAGAGGGTTAATATACAGGGAAAGCAGGCAGTACAGGAGAGGATTAATATACAGGGACACCAGATAGTACAGGAGAGGGTTAATATACAGGGAAACCTGACATTAGAGGAGAGGGTTAATCGACAGGGACACCAAGCAGTACAGGAGTGGTTTACATTTCAAAAGCACCAGGCAGTATAGCAGAGGGTTAATATACAGGGACACCAGAGAGTACCGGAGAGAGTTAATATACAGAGACACCAGGGAGTACAGGAGAGTGTTAATATACAGGGACACAAGGCAGTACAGAAGTGGGTTAATGTACAGGGACACCAGACAGTAGAGGAGAGGGTTAATAGACAGGGACACCTGGTGTAGTGTATGTACCCGTCTATCTTTAAGGGAACTATTGAATGTAACCGTTCACCTTTAAGGGAACTACTTTAGGTGTGGCACTATTTGTTTGGCTTCTGTATACTGTAATACCGATAGTGACCACACCAGTATATAAGTGTTGTAGCAGGATTGCTGGGGCAGATTCGCCCGGACCTTCGAATAGTAAAGACCTGTTTTGTTTGTTACTTCTGAAGTCTGTGTATTTATTAACTGCACAACCCACAGAATTTACACCTGGCAGTACAGGAGAGGCTTACTTTTCAGAAACACCAGGCAGTACAGCAGAGGGTTAATATACAGGGACACCAGGCAGTACAGCAGAGGGTTAATATAGAGGGACACCAGACAGTACAGGTGAGGGTTAATATACAGGGACATCAGACATTACAGGAGAGGGTTAATATACAGGGACACCAGATAGTACAGGAGAGGGTTAATATACAGGGACACCAGGCAGTACAGGGCAAGGTTAATATACAGAGACACCAGACAGTACAGGGGAGGGGTAATATAAAGGGACACCAGACAGTACAGGAGAGGGTTAATATAGAGGGACACCAGGCAGTACAGGAGAGGGTTAATATACAGGAGGGCACCAGACAGTACAGGAGAGAGTCAATATACAGGGACACCAGGCAGTACAGGAGAGGGTTAACATACAGTGAGGCACCAGACAGTACAGGAGAGGGTTAATATACAGGGACACCAGACAGTAAAGGAGAGGGTTAATATACAGGGACACCAGACAGTACAGGAGAGGGTTAATATGCAGGGACACCAGACATTACAGGAGATGATTAATATACAGTGACACCAGAGAGTACAGGAGAGGGTTAATATACAGGTAAACCAGACAGTAAAGGAGAGGGTTAATATACAGGGACACCAGACAGTACAGGAGAGGGTTAATATGCAGAAACACCAGGCAGTACAAGAGCGGGTTAATAAACAGGGTCACCAGGCAGTACAGGAGAGGATTAAGACACAGGGACACCAGACACTCCAGGAGAGAGTTAATATACAGAAACACCAGGCAGTACAGGAGAGGGTTAATATACAGGGACAACAGTCAGTACAGGAGCTGATTAATATACAGGGACAACACACAGTACAGGAGAGGGTTAATATACGGGGGGAGGGGCACCAGACAGTACAACAGAGTTTTAATATACAGGGACACCAGACAGTACAGGAGAGGGTTAATATACAGGGACACCAGACAGTACAGGAGTGGGTTAATACACAGGGACACCAGACAGTACAGGAGAGGGTTAAGATACAGAAACACCAGACAGTACAGGAGATGGTTAATACACAGGGACACCAGACAGTTCAGGAGAGGATTAATATATAGAAACACCAGACAGCACAGAGAGTGTGAATATATAGGGACTCCAGCCATTACAGGAGAGGGTTAATATACAGGGACAACAGACAGTACAGGAGAGGGTTAATATACAGAGGCACCAGACAGTCCAGGAAAGGGTTAATATAAAGTGACTCCAGACAGTACAGGAAAGGGTTAATATACAGGGGCACCAGGCAGTACAGGAGAGGGTTAATATACAGGGACACCAGACAATACAGGAGTGGGTTAATATACAGGGGCACCCGGCAGTACAGGAGAGGGTTAATATACTTCAACACCAGACCGTACAGGAGAGGGTTAATATACAGGGACACCAGACAGTACCGGAGAGGGTTAATATTCAGGGACACCAGACAGTACAGGAGAGGGTTAATATACAGGGACACCAGGCAGTACAGGAAAGTGTTAATATACAGGGGCACCAGGCAGTACAGGAGAGGGTTAATATACAGGGACACCAGACAGTACAGGAGAGGGTTAATATTCAGGGACACCAGACAGTACAGGAGAGGGTTAATATACAGGGACACCAGGCAGTACAGGCGAATATTAAAATACAGAAACACCAGACAGTACAGGAGAGGGTTAATATACAGTGGGGCACCAGACATTACAGGAGAGGGTTAATATTCAGGGACACCAGACAGTACAGGAGAGGATTAATATACAGGGACACCAGATATTACAGGAGATGATTAATATACAGTGACACCAGACAGTACAGGAGAGGGTTAATATACAGGGACACCAGACAGTAAAGGAGAGGGTTAATATACAGGGACACCAGACATTACAGGAGCGGGTTAATATGCAGAAACACCAGGCAATACAAGAGCGGGTTAATAAACAGGGTCACCAGGCAGTACAGGAGAGGATTAAGACACAGGGACACCAGACACTCCAGGAGAGAGTTAATATACAGAAACACCAGGCAGTACAGGAGAGGGTTAATATACAGGGACACCAGGCAGTACATGAGAGGATTAATATACAGGGACAACAGACAGTACAGGAGAGGGTTAATATACAGTGGGGGGGGCACCAGACAGTACAACAGAGTTTTAATGTACAGGGACACCAGACAGTACAGGAGAGGGTTAATATACAGGGACACCAGACAGTACAGGAGTGGGTTAATATACAGGGACACTAGACAGTACCAGGAGAGGGTTACTATACAGGGTGGCATCAGACAGTACAGCAGAGGGTTAATAGACAGGGATACCAGACAGTACAGGAGAGGGTTAATAAACAGAAACACCAGACAGTACAGGAGAGGGTTAAGATACAGAAACACCAGATAGTACAGGAGAGGGTTAATACACAGGGACACCAGAAAGTACAGGAGAGGGTTAATATACAGAGGCACCAGACAGTTCAGGAAAGGGTTAATATAAAGTGACACCAGACAGTACAGGAGAGGGTTAATACACAGGGACACCAGGCAGTACAGGAGAGGGTTAATATACAGGGACACCAGACAGTACAGGAGAGGTTTAATATACAGGGATGATAGACAGTACATGAGTGGGTTAATACACAGGGACACCAGACAGTACAGGAGAGGGTTAATATACAGAGGCACCAGACAGTACAGGAAAGGGTTAATATACAGAGACTGCAGCCAGTACATGAGAGGGTTAAAATGCAGAAACACCAGGCAGTAGAGGAGAGGTTTAATCTACAGGGACACCAGACAGCACAGCAGAGGGTTAATATACAGGGACACCAGACAGTACAGGAGAGGGTTAATATACAGGGACACCAGATATTACAGGAGATGATTAATATACAGGGACACCAGACAGTACAGGAGAGGGTTAATATATAGGGATGATAGACAGTACATGAGTGGGTTGATATACGGGGACAGCAGACAGTCCTGGAGAGGGTTAATATACAGAAACACCAGGCAGTAAAGGAGAGGGTTAATATACAGAACAGCAGGCAGTACAGGAGAGGATTTACATACAGGGACACCAGACAGTACAGGAGAGTGTTAATGTACAGAAGCACCAGGCAGTACAGGAGAGGGTACATATACAGGAACACCAGGCAGTACAGGAGAGGGTTAATATACAGTGGGGCACCAGACAGTACAAGAGAGTGTTAATATACAGGGACACCAGACATCACAGGAGAGGGTTAATATGCAGGGACACCAGACAGTACAGGAGAGGGTTAATATACAGGGACACAGACAGTACAGGAGTTGGTTCATATACAGGGACACCAGAGAATACCAGGAGAGGGTTACTAGACAGTGTGGCACCAGACAGTACAGCAGGGGGTTAATATACAGGGACACCAGACATTACAGGAGAGGGTTAATATACAGAAACACCAGACAGTACAGGAGAGGGTTAATATACAGAAACACCAGACAGTACAGCAGAGGGTTAATATACAGGGACACCAGGCAGTACAGGAGAGGATTAATATACAGCGACACCAGACAGTACAGGAGAGTGTTAATATACAGAGACACCAGCCAGTATAGGAGAGGGTTAATATACAGAAACACCAGGCTGTACAGGAGAGGGTTAATATACAGGGACACGAGACAGTACAAGAGAGCGTTAATATACAGAAACACCAGACAGTGCAGGAGAGGGTTAATATACAGGGACACCAGACAGTACAGTAGAGGGTTAGTATACAGAGACACCACAGAGTACAGGAGAGGGTTAATATACAGGGACACCAGAAAGTACAGGAGAGGGTTAATATACATGGACTCCAGACATTACAGGAGAGGTTTAACATACAGGGACACCAGGCAGTACAGGAGAGGGTTAATATACAGAGACATCAGACATTACAGGAGAGGGTTAATATACAGGGACACCAGACAGTAGAGGAGAGGGTTAATATACAGGGACAACAGACATTACAGGAGAGGGATAATATACAGATACACCAGACAGTACAGGAGAGGTTTACATTTCAAAAACACCAGGCAGTGCAGCAGAGGGTTAATATACAGGGACACCAGACAGTACAGGAGAGTGTTAATATACAGAGACACCAGGGAGTACAGGAGAGGGTTAATATACAGGGACACAAGGCAGTACAGGAGTGGATTAATATACAGGGACACCAGGCAGTACAGGAGAAGGTTAATATACAGGGGCACCAGGCAGTACAGGAGGGGGTTAATATACAGGGACACCAGACAGTACAGGAGAGTTTTAATATAAAGTGACACCAGACAGTACAGGAGAGGGTTAATATACAGTGACACCAGGCAGTACAGGAGAGGATTAATATACAGGGACACCAGACAGTAGAGGAGAGGGTTAATAGATAGAGAAACCAGGCAGTACAGGAGAGGGTAACTTTTCAGAAACACCGGGCAGTACAGCAGAGGGTTAATATACAGAAGCACCAGACAGTTCAGGAGAGGGTTAATATAAAGTGACACCAGGCAGTACAGGAGAAGGTTAATATACAGTGACACCAGGCAGTACAGGAGAGGATTAATATACAGGGACACCAGACAGTACAGGAGAGGGTTAATATGCAGGGACACCAGACAGTACAGGAGAGGGTTAATATACAGGGACACCAGACAGGACAGGAGAGCATTAATATACAGAGACACCAGGCAGTACAGGAGAGGTTTAAAATACAGGGACACCAGGCAGTACAGGAGAGGATTAATATACAGGGACACCATACAGTACAGGAGAGAGTTAATATACAGTAACACCAGGCAGTACAGGAGAGGGTTAATATACAGCACAGCAGGCAGTACAGGATAGGATTAATATACAGGGACATCAGACAGTACAGGAGAGGGGTAATATACAGGGTGGCACCAGACAGTACAACAGAGTGTTAATATACAGGGACACCAGACATTACAGGAGAGGGTTAATATACAGGGACAGCAGACAGTACAGGAGAGGGTTAATATACAGGGACACCAGACATTACAGGAGTGGGTTAATATACAGAGACACCAGACAGTACAGGAGAGGGTTAATATACAGGGACACCAGATATTACAGGAGATGATTAATATACAGGGACACCAGACAGTACAGGAGCGGTTTAATATACAGGGATGATAGACAGTGCAGGAGTGGGTTGATATACAGGGACAGCAGACAGTCCTGGAGAGTGTTAATATACAGAAACACCAGGCAGTAAAGGAGAGGGTTAATATACAGAACACCAGGCAGTACAGGAGAGGATTTACATACAGGGACACCAGACAGTACAGGAGAGTGTTAATGTACAGAAGCACCAGGCAGTACAGGAGAAGGTACATATACAGGAACACCAGGCAGTACTGGAGAGGGTTAATATACAGTGGGGCACCAGACAGTACAAGAGAGTGTTAATATACAGGGACACCAGACATCACAGGAGAGGGTTAATATGCAGGGACACCAGACAGTACAGGAGAGGGTTAATATACAGGGACACAGACAGTACAGGAGTTGGTTCATATACAGGGACACCAGAGAATACCAGGAGAGGGTTACTAGACAGTGTGGCACCAGACAGTACAGCATGGGGTTAATATACAGGGACACCAGACATTAAAGGAGAGGGTTAATATACAGAAACACCAGACAGTACAGGAGAGGGTTAATAAACAGAAACTCCAGACAGTACAGCAGAGGGTTAATATATAGGGGCAACAGGCAGTACAGGAGAGGATTAATATACAGCGACACCAGACAGTACAGGAGAGTGTTAATATACAGAGACACCAGCCAGTACAGGAGAGGGTTAATATACAGAAACACCAGGCTGTACAGGAGAGGGTTAATATACAGGGACACGAGACAGTACAAGAGAGCTTTAATATGCAGAAACACCAGACAGTGCAGGAGAGGGTTAATATACAGGGACACCAGACAGTACAGTAGAGGGTTAGTATACAGAGACACCACAGAGTACAGGAGAGGGTTAATATACAGGGACACCAGACAGTACAGGAAAGGGTTAATATACAGTGACACCAGAATGTACAGGAGAGGGTTAATATACATGGACTCCAGACAGTACAGGAGAGGGTTAATATACAGAGACATCAGACAGTACAGGAGAGGGCTAATATACAGGGACACCAGACAGTAGAGGAGAGGGTTAATATACAGGGACACCAGACATTACAGGAGATGGATAATATACAGATACACCAGACAGTACAGGAGAGGTTTACATTTCAAAAACACCAGGCAGTGCAGCAGAGGGTTAATATACAGGGACACCAGACAGTACAGGAGAGTGTTAATATACAGAGACACCAGGGAGTACAGGAGAGGGTTAATATACAGGGACACATGGCGGTACAGGAGTGGATTAATATACAGGGACACCAGACAGTAGAGGAGAGGGTTAATAGACAGAGAAACCAGGCAGTACAGGAGAGGGTAACATTTAGGAAACACCAGGCAGTACAGCAGAGGGTTAATATACAGAAGCACCAGACAGTTCAGGAGAGGGTTAACATAAAGTGACACCAGGCAGTGCAGGAGAGTTTTAATATAAAGTGACACCAGACAGTACAGGAGAGAGTTAATATACAGTGACACCAGACAGTACAACAGAGTGTTAATATACAGGGACACCAGACAGTACAGGAGAGGGTTAATATGCAGGGATACCAGACAGTACAGGAGAGGGTTAATAGACAGGGACACAGACAGCACAGTAGTGGGTTCATATATAGGGACACCAGACAGTACCAGGAGAGGGTGACTAGACAGTGTGGCACCAGACAGTACAGGAGAGGGTTAATATACAGGGACACCAGACAGTACAGGAGAGCATTAATATACAGAAACACCAGGCAGTACATGAGAGGTTTAAAATACAGGGACACCAGGCAGTACAGGATAGGATTAATATACAGGGACATCAGACAGTACAGGAGAGGGGTAATATACAGGGTTGCACCAGACAGAACAACAGAGTGTTAATATACAGGGACACCAGACATTACAGGAGAGGGTTAATATACAGGGACACCAGACATTACAGGAGAGGGTTAATATACAGGGACACCAGACAGTACAGGAGGGGTTAATATACAGAGACACCAGACAGTACAAGAGAGGGTTAATATACAGGGACACCAGACAGTACAGGAGAGGGTTAATATACAGGGACACCAGACAATACAGGAGAGGGTTAATATACAGGGACACCAGACAGTACAGGAGTGGGTTAATATACAGGGACACCAGGCAGTATAGGAGAGGATTAATATACAGGGACACCAGACTCTACTGTCGAGGTTTAATATACAGGGACACCAGACAGTACAGGAGAGGGTTAATATACAGACACACCAGACAGTACAGGAGAGGGTTAATATACAGGGACACCAGACAGTACAGGAGAGGTTTCATGTACAGAGACACCAGACAGTACAGGAGAGGTTTAATATACAGGGACACCAGAGAGTACAGGAAAGGGTTAATATACAGGGACACCAGACAGTACAGGAGAGGGTTAATATACAGAGATTCCAGACTGTACAGGAGCGGGTTAATATACAGGGACACCAGAATGTACAGGAGAGGGTTAACATACAGGGACACCAGACAGTACAGGAGAGGGTTAATATACAGAGACTCCAGACAGTACAGGAGAGGGTTAATATACAGAAACACCAGACAGTAGAGGAGAGGGTTAATATACAGGGACATCAGACAGTACAGGAAAGGGTTAATATATAGGGACACCAGACAGTACAGGAGAGTGTTAATATAATGTGACACCAGACAGTACAGGAGAGGGTTAATATACAGAGTCATTAGTCAGTACAGGAGAGGGTTAATATACAGGGACACCCGGCAGTACAGGAGAGGGCTAATATACTGCAACACCAGACCGTACAGGAGAGGGTTAATATACAGGGGCACCAGACAGTACAGGAGAGGGTTAATATTCAGGGACACCAGACAGTACAGGAGAAGGTTAATATACAGGGACACCAGGCAGTACAGGCGAATATTAAAATACAGAAACACCAGACATTACAGGAGATGATTAATATACAGGGACACCAGACAGTACAGGAGATGGTTAATATACAGGGACACCAGACAATACAGGAGAGGTTTAATATACAGGGACGCCATGCAGTACAGGAGAGGGTTAATATACAGGGACACCAGGCAGTATAGGAGAGGATTAATATACAGGGACAACAGACTCTACTGTAGAGGTTTAATATACAGGGACACCAGACAGTACAGGAGAGGGTTAATATACAGAAACACCAGACAGTGCAGGAGAGGGTTAATATAAAGACACCAGACAGTACAGGAGAGGGTTCATATACAGAGACACGAGACAGTACAGGAGAGGGTTAATACACAGGGACACCAGACAGTACAGGAAAGGGTTAATATACAGGGACACCAGACAGTGCAGGAGAGGGTTAATATAAAGAGATGCCAGACTGTACAGGAGAGGGTTAATATTCAGGGCCACCAGACTGTACAGGAGAGGGTTAACATACAGGGACAGAAGACAGTACAGGAGAGTGTTAATATACAGAGACATCAGACAGTACAGGAGAGGGTTAATATACAGAAACACCAGACAGTAGAGGAGAGGGTTAATATACAGGGACACCAGAAAGTAGAGGAAAGGCTTAATATACAGGGACACCAGACATTACAGGAGAGGGTTAATATACAGAGATGACAGACTGTACAGGAGAGTGTTAATATACAGAGACACCAGACTGTACAGCCGAGGGTTAACATACAGGGACACCAGACAGTACAGGAGAGGATTAATATACAGAGACACCAGACAGTACAGGAGAGGGTTAATATACAGGGACACCAGACATTACAGGAGAGGGTTCATATACAGAGACACCAGACAGTACAGGAGAGGGTTGATATACAGGGACACCAGACAGTACAGGAAAGGGTTAATATACAGGGACACCAGAAAGTACAGGAGAGGATTAATATACAGAGATGCCAGACTGTACAGTAGAGGGTTAATATACAGAAACACCAGACAGTAGAGGAGAGGGTGAATATACAGGGACACCAGACATTCCAGGAGAGGGATAATATACAGATACACCAGACAGTACAGGAGAGGGTATTATACAGGGACACCAGACAGTACAGGAGTGGGTTAAAATACAGAGACACCAGACAGTACAAGAGAGGGTTAATATACAGAAACACCAGACAGTAGAGGAGAGGGTTAATATACAGGGAAAGCAGGCAGTACAGGAGAGGGTTAATATACAGGGAAACCTGACATTAGAGGAGAGGGTTAATAGACAGCGACACCAAGCAGTACAGGAGAGGTTTACATTTCAAAAACAGCAGGCAGTATAGCAGAGGGTTAATATACAGGGACACCAGAGAGTACCGGCGAGTGTTAATATACAGAGACACCAGGGAGTACAGGAGAGGGTTAATATACAGGGACACAAGGCAGTACAGAAGTGGGTTAATATACAGGGACACCAGACAGTAGAGGAGAGGGTTAATAGACAGGGACACCTGGCAGTACAGGATAGGGTTACTTTTCAGAAACACCAGGCAGTACAGCAGAGGGTTAATATACAGGGACACCAGGCAGTACAGCAGAGGGTTAATATACAGGGACACCAGACAGTACAGGTGAGGGTTAATATACAGGGACATCAGACAATACAGGAGAGGATTAATATACAGGGACACCAGATAGTACAGGAGAGGGTTAATATACAGGGACACCAGGCAGTACAGGGCAAGGTTAATATACAGAGACACCAGACAGTACAGGGGAGGGGTAATATAAAGGGACACCAGACAGTACAGGAGAGGGTTAATATAGAGGGACACCAGGCAGTACAGGAGAGGGTTAATATACAGGAGAGCACCAGACAGTACAGGAGAGAGTCAATATACAGGGACACCAGGCAGTACAGGAGAGGGTTAATATACAGTGGGGCACCAGACAGTACAGGAGAGGGTTAATATACAGGACACCAGACAGTACAGAATTGGGTTAATATACAGGGACACCAGACATTACAGGAGATGATTAATATGCAGTGAAACCAGACAGTACAGGAGAGGGTTAATATACAGGGACACCAGACAGTAAAGGAGAGGGTTAATATACAGGGACACCAGACAGTAAAGGAGAGGGTTAATATACAGGGACACCAGACAGTACAGGAGAGGGTTAATATGCAGAAACACCAGGCAGTACAAGAGCGGGTTAATAAACAGGGTCACCAGGCAGTACAGGAGAGGATTAAGGCACAGGAACACCAGACACTCCAGGATATAGTTTATATACAGAAACACCAGGCAGTACAGGGGAGGGTAAATATACAGGGACACCAGGCAGTACAGGAGAGGATTAATATACAGGGACAACAGACAGTACAGGAGAGGGTTAATATACAGGGTGGGGGGGGGGCACCAGATAGTACAACAGAGTTTTAATATACAGGGACACCAGACAGTACAGGAGAGGGTTAATATACAGGGACACCAGACAGTACAGGAGTTGGTTAATATACAGGGACACTAGACAGTACCAGGAGAGGGATACTATACAGGGTGGCATCAGACAGTACAGCAGAGGGTTAATAGACAGAAACACCAGACAGTACAGGAGAGGGTTCATATACAGAGACACCAGACAGTACAGGAGAGGTTTAATATACAGGGACACCAGAGAGTACAGGAAAGGGTTAATATACAGGGACACCAGACAGTACAGGAGAGGGTTAATATACAGAGATTCCAGACTGTACAGGAGCGGGTTAATATACAGGGACACCAGAATGTACAGGAGAGGGTTAACATACAGGGACACCAGACAGTACAGGAAAGGGTTAATATACAGGGACACCAGAAAGTACAGGAGAGGATTAATATACAGAGATGCCAGACTGTACAGTAGAGGGTTAATATACAGAAACACCAGACAGTAAAGGAGAGGGTTAATATACAGGGACACCAGACATTCCAGGAGAGGGTTAATATACAGGACACCAGACAGTACAGAATTGGGTTAATATACAGGGACACCAGACATTACAGGAGATGATTAATATGCAGTGAAACCAGACAGTACAGGAGAGGGTTAATATACAGGGACACCAGACAGTAAAGGAGAGGGTTAATATACAGGGACACCAGACAGTACAGGAGAGGGTTAATATGCAGAAACACCAGGCAGTACAAGAGCGGGTTAATAAACAGGGTCACCAGGCAGTACAGGAGAGGATTAAGGCACAGGGACACCAGACACTCCAGGAGAGAGTTTATATACAGAAACACCAGGCAGTACAGGAGAGGGTAAATATACAGGGATACCAGGCAGTACAGGAGAGGATTAATATACAGGGACAACAGACAGTACAGGAGAGGGTTAATATACAGGGTGGCGGGGGCACCAGATAGTACAACAGAGTTTTAATATACAGGGACACCAGACAGTACAGGAGTTGGTTAATATACAGGGACACTAGACAGTACCAGGAGAGGGTTACTATACAGGGTGGCATCAGACAGTACAGCAGAGGGTTAATAGACAGAAACACCAGACAGTACAGGAGAGGGTTCATATACAGAGACACCAGACAGTACAGGAGAGGTTTAATATACAGGGACACCAGAGAGTACAGGAAAGGGTTAATATACAGGGACACCAGACAGTACAGGAGGGGGTTAATATACAGAGATTCCAGACTGTACAGGAGCGGGTTAATATACAGGGACATCAGAATGTACAGGAGAGGGTTAACATACAGGGACACCAGACATTACAGGAGTGGGTTAATATACAGAGACACCAGACAGTACAGGAGAGGGTTAATATACAGGGACACCAGATATTACAGGAGAGGATTAATATACAGGGACACCAGACAGTACAGGAGCGGTTTAATATACAGGGATGATAGACAGTGCAGGAGTGGGTTGATATACAGGGACAGCAGACAGTCCTGGAGAGTGTTAATATACAGAAACACCAGGCAGTAAAGGAGAGGGTTAATATACAGAACACCAGGCAGTACAGGAGAGGATTTACATACAGGGACACCAGACAGTACAGGAGAGTGTTAATGTACAGAAGCACCAGGCAGTACAGGAGAAGGTACATATACAGGAACACCAGGCAGTACTGGAGAGGGTTAATATACAGTGGGGCACCAGACAGTACAAGAGAGTGTTAATATACAGGGACACCAGACATCACAGGAGAGGGTTAATATGCAGGGACACCAGACAGTACAGGAGAGGGTTAATATACAGGGACACGGACAGTACAGGAGTTGGTTCATATACAGGGACACCAGAGAATACCAGGAGAGGGTTACTAGACAGTGTGGCACCAGACAGTACAGCATGGGGTTAATATACAGGGACACCAGACATTAAAGGAGAGGGTTAATATACAGAAACACCAGACAGTACAGGAGAGGGTTAATAAACAGAAACACCAGACAGTACAGCAGAGGGTTAATATATAGGGGCAACAGGCAGTACAGGAGAGGATTAATATACAGTGACACCAGACAGTACAGGAGAGGGTTAATATTCAGGGACACCAGACAGTACAGGAGAAGGTTAATATACAGGGACACCAGGCAGTACAGGCGAATATTAAAATACAGAAACACCAGACATTACAGGAGATGATTAATATACAGGGACACCAGACAGTACAGGAGAGGGTTAATATACAGGGACACCAGACAATACAGGAGAGGTTTAATATACAGGGACGCCATGCAGTACAGGAGAGGGTTAATATACAGGGACACCAGGCAGTATAGGAGAGGATTAATATACAGGGACAACAGACTCTACTGTAGAGGTTTAATATACAGGGACACCAGACAGTACAGGAGAGGGTTAATATACAGAAACACCAGACAGTGCAGGAGAGGGTTAATATAAAGGGACACCAGACAGTACAGGAGAGGGTTCATATACAGAGACATGAGACAGTACAGGAGAGGGTTAATACACAGGGACACCAGACAGTACAGGAAAGGGTTAATATACAGGGACACCAGACAGTGCAGGAGAGGGTTAATATACAGAGACACAAAGCAGTACAGAAGTGGGTTAATATACAGGGACACCAGACAGTAGAGGAGAGGGTTAATAGACAGGGACACCTGGCAGTACAGGATAGGGTTACTTTTCAGAAACACCAGGCAGTACAGCAGAGGGTTAATATACAGGGACACCAGGCAGTACAGCAGAGGGTTAATATACAGGGACACCAGACAGTACAGTTGAGGGTTAATATACAGGGACATCAGACAATACAGGAGAGGATTAATATACAGGGACACCAGATAGTACAGGAGAGGGTTAATATACAGGGACACCAGGCAGTACAGGGCAAGGTTAATATACAGAGACACCAGACAGTACAGGGGAGGGGTAATATAAAGGGACACCAGACAGTACAGGAGAGGGTTAATATAGAGGGACACCAGGCAGTACAGGAGAGGGTTAATATACAGGAGAGCACCAGACAGTACAGGAGAGAGTCAATATACAGGGACACCAGGCAGTACAGGAGAGGGTTAATATACAGTGGGGCACCAGACAGTACAGGAGAGGGTTAATATACAGAGATTCCAGACTGTACAGGAGCGGGTTAATATACAGGGACACCAGAATGTACAGGAGAGGGTTAACATACAGGGACACCAGACAGTACAGGAGAGGGTTAATATACAGGGACACCAGACAATACAGGAGAGGTTTAATATACAGGGACGCCATGCAGTACAGGAGAGGGTTAATATACAGGGACACCAGGCAGTATAGGAGAGGATTAATATACAGGGACAACAGACTCTACTGTAGAGGTTTAATATACAGGGACACCAGACAGTACAGGAGAGGGTTAATATACAGAAACACCAGACAGTGCAGGAGAGGGTTAATATAAAGGGACACCAGACAGTACAGGAGAGGGTTCATATACAGAGACACGAGACAGTACAGGAGAGGGTTAATACACAGGGACACCAGACAGTACAGGAAAGGGTTAATATACAGGGACACCAGACAGTGCAGGAGAGGGTTAATATAAAGAGATGCCAGACTGTACAGGAGAGGGTTAATATTCAGGGCCACCAGACTGTACAGGAGAGGGTTAACATACAGGGACAGAAGACAGTACAGGAGAGTGTTAATATACAGAGACATCAGACAGTACAGGAGAGGGTTAATATACAGAAACACCAGACAGTAGAGGAGAGGGTTAATATACAGGGACACCAGAAAGTAGAGGAAAGGCTTAATATACAGGGACACCAGACATTACAGGAGAGGGTTAATATACAGAGATGACAGACTGTACAGGAGAGGGTTAATATACAGAGACACCAGACTGTACAGGCGAGGGTTAACATACAGGGACACCAGACACTACAGGAGAGGATTAATATACAGAGACACCAGACAGTACAGGAGAGGGTTAATATACAGGGACACCAGACAGTACAGGAGAGGGTTCATATACAGAGACACCAGACAGTACAGGAGAGGGTTGATATACAGGGACACCAGACAGTACAGGAAAGGGTTAATATACAGGGACACCAGAAAGTACAGGAGAGGATTAATATACAGAGATGCCAGACTGTACAGTAGAGGGTTAATATACAGAAACACCAGACAGTAGAGGAGAGGGTTAATATACAGGGACACCAGACATTCCAGGAGAGGGATAATATACAGATACACCAGACAGTACAGGAGAGGGTATTATACAGGGACACCAGACAGTACAGGAGTGGGTTAAAATACAGAGACACCAGACAGTACAAGAGAGGGTTAATATACAGAAACACCAGTCAGTAGAGGAGAGGGTTAATATACAGGGAAAGCAGGCAGTACAGGAGAGGGTTAATATACAGGGAAACCTGACATTAGAGGAGAGGGTTAATAGACAGGGACACCAAGCAGTACAGGAGAGGTTTACATTTCAAAAACACCAGGCAGTATAGCAGAGGGTTAATATACAGGGACACCAGAGAGTACTGGCGAGTGTTAATATACAGAGACACCAGGGAGTACAGGAGAGGGTTAATATACAGGGACACAAGGCAGTACAGAAGTGGGTTAATATACAGGGACACCAGACAGTAGAGGAGAGGGTTAATAGAGAGGGACACCTGGCAGTACAGGATAGGGTTACTTTTCAGAAACACCAGGCAGTACAGCAGAGGGTTAATATACAGGGACACCAGGCAGTACAGCAGAGGGTTAATATACAGGGACACCAGACAGTACAGGTGAGGGTTAATATACAGGGACATCAGACAATACAGGAGAGGATTAATATACAGGGACACCAGATAGTACAGGAGAGGGTTAATATACAGGGACACCAGGCAGTACAGGGCAAGGTTAATATACAGAGACACCAGACAGTACAGGGGAGGGGTAATATAAAGGGACACCAGACAGTACAGGAGAGGGTTAATATAGAGGGACACCAGGCAGTACAGGAGAGGGTTAATATACAGGAGAGCACCAGACAGTACAGGAGAGAGTCAATATACAGGGACACCAGGCAGTACAGGAGAGGGTTAATATACAGTGGGGCACCAGACAGTAAAGGAGAGGGTTAATATACAGGGACACCAGACAGTACAGGAGAGGGTTAATATGCAGTGAAACCAGACAGTACAGGAGAGGGTTAATATACAGGGACACCAGACAGTAGAGGAGAGGGTTAATAGACAGGGACACCTGGCAGTACAGGATAGGGTTACTTTTCAGAAACACCAGGCAGTACAGCAGAGGGTTAATATACAGGGACACCAGGCAGTACAGCAGAGGGTTAATATACAGGGACACCAGACAGTAAAGGAGAGGGTTAATATACAGGACACCAGACAGTACAGAATTGGGTAAATATACAGGGACACCAGACATTACAGGAGATGATTAATATGCAGTGAAACCAGACAGTACAGGAGAGGGTTAATATACAGGGACACCAGACAGTAAAGGAGAGGGTTAATATACAGGGACACCAGACAGTAAAGGAGAGGGTTAATATACAGGGACACCAGACAGTACAGGAGAGGGTTAATATGCAGAAACACCAGGCAGTACAGGGGAGGGTAAATATACAGGGACACCAGGCAGTACAGGAGAGGATTAATATACAGGGACAACAGACAGTACAGGAGAGGGTTAATATACAGGGTGGGGGGGGGGCACCAGATAGTACAACAGAGTTTTAATATACAGGGACACCAGACAGTACAGGAGAGGGTTAATATACAGGGACACCAGACAGTACAGGAGTTGGTTAATATACAGGGACACTAGACAGTACAGGAGAGGGTTAATATACAGAGATTCCAGACAGTACAGGAGAGGTTTAATATACAGGGACACCAGAGAGTACAGGAAAGAGTTAATATACAGGGACACCAGACAGTACAGGAGAGGGTTAATATACAGAGATTCCAGACTGTACAGGAGCGGGTTAATATACAGGGACACCAGAATGTACAGGAGAGGGTTAACATACAGGGACACCAGACAGTACAGGAAAGGGTTAATATACAGGGACACCAGAAAGTACAGGAGAGGATTAATATACAGAGATGCCAGACTGTACAGTAGAGGGTTAATATACAGAAACACCAGACAGTAGAGGAGAGGGTTAATATACAGGGACACCAGACATTCCAGGAGAGGGATAATATACAGATACACCAGACAGTACAGGAGAGGGTATTATACAGGGACACCAGACAGTACAGGAGTGGGTTAAAATACAGAGACACCAGACAGTACAAGAGAGGGTTAATATACAGAAACACCAGACAGTAGAGGAGAGGGTTAATATACAGGGACAGCAGGCAGTACAGGAGAGGGTTAATATACAGGGAAACCTGACATTAGAGGAGAGGGTTAATAGACAGCGACACCAAGCAGTACAGGAGAGGTTTACATTTCAAAAACACCAGGCAGTATAGCAGAGGGTTAATATACAGGGACACCAGAGAGTACCGGCGAGTGTTAATATACAGAGACACCAGGGAGTACAGGAGAGGGTTAATATACAGGGACACAAGGCAGTACAGAAGTGGGTTAATATACAGGGACACCAGACAGTAGAGGAGAGGGTTAATAGACAGGGACACCTGGCAGTACAGGATAGGGTTACTTTTCAGAAACACCAGGCAGTACAGCAGAGGGTTAATATACAGGGACACCAGGCAGTACAGCAGAGGGTTAATATACAGGGACACCAGACAGTACAGGTGAGGGTTAATATACAGGGACATCAGACAATACAGGAGAGGATTAATATACAGGGACACCAGATAGTACAGGAGAGGGTTAATATACAGGGACACCAGGCAGTACAGGGCAAGGTTAATATACAGAGACACCAGACAGTACAGGGGAGGGGTAATATAAAGGGACACCAGACAGTACAGGAGATGGTTAATATAGAGGGACACCAGGCAGTACAGGAGAGGGTTAATATACAGGAGAGCACCAGACAGTACAGGAGAGAGTCAATATACAGGGACACCAGGCAGTACAGGAGAGGGTTAATATACAGTGGGGCACCAGACAGTACAGGAGAGGGTTAATATACAGGACACCAGACAGTACAGAATTGGGTTAATATACAGGGACACCAGACATTACAGGAGATGATTAATATGCAGTGAAACCAGACAGTACAGGAGAGGGTTAATATACAGGGACACCAGACAGTAAAGGAGAGGGTTAATATACAGGGACACCAGACAGTACAGGAGAGGGTTAATATGCAGAAACACCAGGCAGTACAAGAGCGGGTTAATAAACAGGGTCACCAGGCAGTACAGGAGAGGATTAATATACAGGGACAACAGACAGTACAGGAGAGGGTTAATATACAGGGTGGGGGGGGCACCAGATAGTACAACAGAGTTTTAATATACAGGGACACCAGACAGTACAGGAGAGGGTTAATATACAGGGACACCAGACAGTACAGGAGTTGGTTAATATACAGGGACACTAGACAGTACCAGGAGAGGGTTACTATACAGGGTGGCATCAGACAGTACAGCAGAGGGTTAATAGACAGAAACACCAGACAGTACAGGAGAGGGTTCATATACAGAGACACCAGACAGTACAGGAGAGGTTTAATATACAGGGACACCAGAGAGTACAGGAAAGAGTTAATATACAGGGACACCAGACAGTACAGGAGAGGGTTAATATACAGAGATTCCAGACTGTACAGGAGCGGGTTAATATACAGGGACACCAGAATGTACAGGAGAGGGTTAACATACAGGGACACCAGACAGTACAGGAAAGGGTTAATATACAGGGACACCAGAAAGTACAGGAGAGGATTAATATACAGAGATGCCAGACTGTACAGTAGAGGGTTAATATACAGAAACACCAGACAGTAGAGGAGAGGGTTAATATACAGGGACACCAGACATTCCAGGAGAGGGATAATATACAGATACACCAGACAGTACAGGAGAGGGTATTATACAGGGACACCAGACAGTACAGGAGTGGGTTAATATACAGAGACACCAGACAGTACAAGAGAGGGTTAATATACAGAAACACCAGACAGTAGAGGAGAGGGTTAATATACAGGGAAAGCAGGCAGTACAGGAGAGGGTTAATATACAGGGAAACCTGACATTAGAGGAGAGGGTTAATAGACAGGGACACCAAGCAGTACAGGAGAGGTTTACATTTCAAAAACACCAGGCAGTATAGCAGAGGGTTAATATACAGGGACACCAGAGAGTACCGGCGAGTGTTAATATACAGAGACACCAGGGAGTACAGGAGAGGGTTAATATACAGGGACACAAGGCAGTACAGAAGTGGGTTAATATACAGGGACACCAGACAGTAGAGGAGAGGGTTAATAGACAGGGACACCTGGCAGTACAGGATAGGGTTACTTTTCAGAAACACCAGGCAGTACAGCAGAGGGTTAATATACAGGGACACCAGGCAGTACAGCAGAGGGTTAATATACAGGGACACCAGACAGTACAGGTGAGGGTTAATATACAGGGACATCAGACAATACAGGAGAGGATTAATATACAGGGACACCAGATAGTACAGGAGAGGGTTAATATACAGGGACACCAGGCAGTACAGGGCAAGGTTAATATACAGAGACACCAGACAGTACAGGGGAGGGGTAATATAAAGGGACACCAGACAGTACAGGAGAGGGTTAATATAGAGGGACACCAGGCAGTACAGGAGAGGGTTAATATACAGGAGAGCACCAGACAGTACAGGAGAGAGTCAATATACAGGGACACCAGGCAGTACAGGAGAGGGTTAATATACAGTGGGGCACCAGACAGTACAGGAGAGGGTTAATATACAGGACACCAGACAGTACAGAATTGGGTTAATATACAGGGACACCAGACATTACAGGAGATGATTAATATGCAGTGAAACCAGACAGTACAGGAGAGGGTTAATATACAGGGACACCAGACAGTAAAGGAGAGGGTTAATATACAGGGACACCAGACAGTACAGGAGAGGGTTAATATGCAGAAACACCAGGCAGTACAAGAGCGGGTTAATAAACAGGGTCACCAGGCAGTACAGGAGAGGATTAAGGCACAGGGACACCAGACACTCCAGGAGAGAGTTTATATACAGAAACACCAGGCAGTACAGGAGAGGGTAAATATACAGGGACACCAGGCAGTACAGGAGAGGATTAATATACAGGGACAACAGACAGTACAGGAGAGGGTTAAAATACAGGGTGGCGGGGGCACCAGATAGTACAACAGAGTTTTAATATACAGGGACACCAGACAGTACAGGAGTTGGTTAATATACAGGGACACTAGACAGTACCAGGAGAGGGTTACTATACAGGGTGGCATCAGACAGTACAGCAGAGGGTTAATAGACAGAAACACCAGACAGTACAGGAGAGGGTTCATATACAGAGACACCAGACAGTACAGGAGAGGTTTAATATACAGGGACACCAGAGAGTACAGGAAAGGGTTAATATACAGGGACACCAGACAGTACAGGAGGGGGTTAATATACAGAGATTCCAGACTGTACAGGAGCGGGTTAATATACAGGGACATCAGAATGTACAGGAGAGGGTTAACATACAGGGACACCAGACATTACAGGAGTGGGTTAATATACAGAGACACCAGACAGTACAGGAGAGGGTTAATATACAGGGACACCAGATATTACAGGAGATGATTAATATACAGGGACTCCAGACAGTACAGGAGCGGTTTAATATACAGGGATGATAGACAGTGCAGGAGTGGGTTGATATACAGGGACAGCAGACAGTCCTGGAGAGTGTTAATATACAGAAACACCAGGCAGTAAAGGAGAGGGTTAATATACAGAACACCAGGCAGTACAGGAGAGGATTTACATACAGGGACACCAGACAGTACAGGAGAGTGTTAATGTACAGAAGCACCAGGCAGTACAGGAGAAGGTACATATACAGGAACACCAGGCAGTACTGGAGAGGGTTAATATACAGTGGGGCACCAGACAGTACAAGAGAGTGTTAATATACAGGGACACCAGACATCACAGGAGAGGGTTAATATGCAGGGACACCAGACAGTACAGGAGAGGGTTAATATACAGGGACACGGACAGTACAGGAGTTGGTTCATATACAGGGACACCAGAGAATACCAGGAGAGGGTTACTGGACAGTGTGGCACCAGACAGTACAGCATGGGGTTAATATACAGGGACACCAGACATTAAAGGAGAGGGTTAATATACAGAAACACCAGACAGTACAGGAGAGGGTTAATAAACAGAAACACCAGACAGTACAGCAGAGGGTTAATATATAGGGGCAACAGGCAGTACAGGAGAGGATTAATATACAGTGACACCAGACAGTACAGGAGAGGGTTAATATTCAGGGACACCAGACAGTACAGGAGAAGGTTAATATACAGGGACACCAGGCAGTACAGGCGAATATTAAAATACAGAAACACCAGACATTACAGGAGATGATTAATATACAGGGACACCAGACAGTACAGGAGAGGGTTAATATACAGGGACACCAGACAATACAGGAGAGGTTTAATATACAGGGACGCCATGCAGTACAGGAGAGGGTTAATATACAGGGACACCAGGCAGTATAGGAGAGGATTAATATACAGGGACAACAGACTCTACTGTAGAGGTTTAATATACAGGGACACCAGACAGTACAGGAGAGGGTTAATATACAGAAACACCAGACAGTGCAGGAGAGGGTTAATATAAAGGGACACCAGACAGTACAGGAGAGGGTTCATATACAGAGACACGAGACAGTACAGGAGAGGGTTAATACACAGGGACACCAGACAGTAGAGGAAAGGGTTAATATACAGGGACACCAGACAGTGCAGGAGAGGGTTAATATAAAGAGATGCCAGACTGTACAGGAGAGGGTTAATATTCAGGGCCACCAGACTGTACAGGAGAGGGTTAACATACAGGGACAGAAGACAGTACAGGAGAGTGTTAATATACAGAGACATCAGACAGTACAGGAGAGGGTTAATATACAGAAACACCAGACAGTAGAGGAGAGGGTTAATATACAGGGACACCAGAAAGTAGAGGAAAGACTTAATATACAGGGACACCAGACATTACAGGAGAGGGTTAATATACAGAGATGACAGACTGTACAGGAGAGGGTTAATATACAGAGACACCAGACTGTACAGGCGAGGGTTAACATACAGGGACACCAGACAGTACAGGAGAGGATTAATATACAGAGACACCAGACAGTACAGGAGAGGGTTAATATACAGGGACACCAGACAGTACAGGAGAGGGTTGATATACAGGGACACCAGACAGTACTGGAAAGGGTTAATATACAGGGACACCAGAAAGTACAGGAGAGGATTAATATACAGAGATGCCAGACTGTACAGTAGAGGGTTAATATACAGAAACACCAGACAGTAGAGGAGAGGGTTAATATACAGGGACACCAGACATTCCAGGAGAGGGATAATATACAGATACACCAGACAGTACAGGAGAGGGTATTATACAGGGACACCAGACAGTACAGGAGTGGGTTAAAATACAGAGACACCAGACAGTACAAGAGAGGGTTAATATACAGAAACACCAGACAGTAGAGGAGAGGGTTAATATACAGGGAAAGCAGGCAGTACAGGAGAGGGTTAATATACAGGGAAACCTGACATTAGAGGAGAGGGTTAATAGACAGCGACACCAAGCAGTACAGGAGAGGTTTACATTTCAAAAACACCAGGCAGTATAGCAGAGGGTTAATATACAGGGACACCAGAGAGTACCGGCGAGTGTTAATATACAGAGACACCAGGGAGTACAGGAGAGGGTTAATATACAGGGACACAAGGCAGTACAGAAGTGGGTTAATATACAGGGACACCAGACAGTAGAGGAGAGGGTTAATAGACAGGGACACCTAGCAGTACAGGATAGGGTTACTTTTCAGAAACACCAGGCAGTACAGCAGAGGGTTAATATACAGGGACACCAGGCAGTACAGCAGAGGGTTAATATACAGGGACACCAGACAGTACAGGTGAGGGTTAATATACAGGGACATCAGACAATACAGGAGAGGATTAATATAGAGGGACACCAGATAGTACAGGAGAGGGTTAATATACAGGGACACCAGGCAGTACAGGGCAAGGTTAATATACAGAGACACCAGACAGTACAGGGGAGGGGTAATATAAAGGGACACCAGACAGTACAGGAGAGGGTTAATATAGAGGGACACCAGGCAGTACAGGAGAGGGTTAATATACAGGAGAGCACCAGACAGTACAGGAGAGAGTCAATATACAGGGACACCAGGCAGTACAGGAGAGGGTTAATATACAGTGGGGCACCAGACAGTACAGGAGAGGGTTAATATACAGGACACCAGACAGTACAGAATTGGATTAATATACAGGGACACCAGACATTACAGGAGATGATTAATATGCAGTGAAACCAGACAGTACAGGAGAGGGTTAATATACAGGGACACCAGACAGTAAAGGAGAGGGTTAATATACAGGGACACCAGACAGTACAGGAGAGGGTTAATATGCAGAAACACCAGGCAGTACAAGAGCGGGTTAATAAACAGGGTCACCAGGCAGTACAGGAGAGGATTAAGGCACAGGGACACCAGACACTCCAGGAGAGAGTTTATATACAGAAACACCAGGCAGTACAGGAGAGGGTAAATATACAGGGACACCAGGCAGTACAGGAGAGGATTAATATACAGGGACAACAGACAGTACAGGAGAGGGTTAAAATACAGGGTGGCGGGGGCACCAGATAGTACAACAGAGTTTTAATATACAGGGACACCAGACAGTACAGGAGTTGGTTAATATACAGGGACACTAGACAGTACCAGGAGAGGGTTACTATACAGGGTGGCATCAGACAGTACAGCAGAGGGTTAATAGACAGAAACACCAGACAGTACAGGAGAGGGTTCATATACAGAGACACCAGACAGTACAGGAGAGGTTTAATATACAGGGACACCAGAGAGTACAGGAAAGGGTTAATATACAGGGACACCAGACAGTACAGGAGGGGGTTAATATACAGAGATTCCAGACTGTACAGGAGCGGGTTAATATACAGGGACATCAGAATGTACAGGAGAGGGTTAACATACAGGGACACCAGACATTACAGGAGTGGGTTAATATACAGAGACACCAGACAGTACAGGAGAGGGTTAATATACAGGGACACCAGATATTACAGGAGATGATTAATATACAGGGACTCCAGACAGTACAGGAGCGGTTTAATATACAGGGATGATAGACAGTGCAGGAGTGGGTTGATATACAGGGACAGCAGACAGTCCTGGAGAGTGTTAATATACAGAAACACCAGGCAGTAAAGGAGAGGGTTAATATACAGAACACCAGGCAGTACAGGAGAGGATTTACATACAGGGACACCAGACAGTACAGGAGAGTGTTAATGTACAGAAGCACCAGGCAGTACAGGAGAAGGTACATATACAGGAACACCAGGCAGTACTGGAGAGGGTTAATATACAGTGGGGCACCAGACAGTACAAGAGAGTGTTAATATACAGGGACACCAGACATCACAGGAGAGGGTTAATATGCAGGGACACCAGACAGTACAGGAGAGGGTTAATATACAGGGACACGGACAGTACAGGAGTTGGTTCATATACAGGGACACCAGAGAATACCAGGAGAGGGTTACTGGACAGTGTGGCACCAGACAGTACAGCATGGGGTTAATATACAGGGACACCAGACATTAAAGGAGAGGGTTAATATACAGAAACACCAGACAGTACAGGAGAGGGTTAATAAACAGAAACACCAGACAGTACAGCAGAGGGTTAATATATAGGGGCAACAGGCAGTACAGGAGAGGATTAATATACAGTGACACCAGACAGTACAGGAGAGGGTTAATATTCAGGGACACCAGACAGTACAGGAGAAGGTTAATATACAGGGACACCAGGCAGTACAGGCGAATATTAAAATACAGAAACACCAGACATTACAGGAGATGATTAATATACAGGGACACCAGACAGTACAGGAGAGGGTTAATATACAGGGACACCAGACAATACAGGAGAGGTTTAATATACAGGGACGCCATGCAGTACAGGAGAGGGTTAATATACAGGGACACCAGGCAGTATAGGAGAGGATTAATATACAGGGACAACAGACTCTACTGTAGAGGTTTAATATACAGGGACACCAGACAGTACAGGAGAGGGTTAATATACAGAAACACCAGACAGTGCAGGAGAGGGTTAATATAAAGGGACACCAGACAGTACAGGAGAGGGTTCATATACAGAGACACGAGACAGTACAGGAGAGGGTTAATACACAGGGACACCAGACAGTAGAGGAAAGGGTTAATATACAGGGACACCAGACAGTGCAGGAGAGGGTTAATATAAAGAGATGCCAGACTGTACAGGAGAGGGTTAATATTCAGGGCCACCAGACTGTACAGGAGAGGGTTAACATACAGGGACAGAAGACAGTACAGGAGAGTGTTAATATACAGAGACATCAGACAGTACAGGAGAGGGTTAATATACAGAAACACCAGACAGTAGAGGAGAGGGTTAATATACAGGGACACCAGAAAGTAGAGGAAAGACTTAATATACAGGGACACCAGACATTACAGGAGAGGGTTAATATACAGAGATGACAGACTGTACAGGAGAGGGTTAATATACAGAGACACCAGACTGTACAGGCGAGGGTTAACATACAGGGACACCAGACAATACAGGAGAGGATTAATATACAGAGACACCAGACAGTACAGGAGAGGGTTAATATACAGGGACACCAGACAGTACAGGAGAGGGTTCATATACAGAGACACCAGACAGTACAGGAGAGGGTTGATATACAGGGACACCAGACAGTACTGGAAAGGGTTAATATACAGGGACACCAGAAAGTACAGGAGAGGATTAATATACAGAGATGCCAGACTGTACAGTAGAGGGTTAATATACAGAAACACCAGACAGTAGAGGAGAGGGTTAATATACAGGGACACCAGACATTCCAGGAGAGGGATAATATACAGATACACCAGACAGTACAGGAGAGGGTATTATACAGGGACACCAGACAGTACAGGAGTGGGTTAAAATACAGAGACACCAGACAGTACAAGAGAGGGTTAATATACAGAAACACCAGACAGTAGAGGAGAGGGTTAATATACAGGGAAAGCAGGCAGTACAGGAGAGGGTTAATATACAGGGAAACCTGACATTAGAGGAGAGGGTTAATAGACAGCGACACCAAGCAGTACAGGAGAGGTTTACATTTCAAAAACACCAGGCAGTATAGCAGAGGGTTAATATACAGGGACACCAGAGAGTACCGGCGAGTGTTAATATACAGAGACACCAGGGAGTACAGGAGAGGGTTAATATACAGGGACACAAGGCAGTACAGAAGTGGGTTAATATACAGGGACACCAGACAGTAGAGGAGAGGGTTAATAGACAGGGACACCTAGCAGTACAGGATAGGGTTACTTTTCAGAAACACCAGGCAGTACAGCAGAGGGTTAATATACAGGGACACCAGGCAGTACAGCAGAGGGTTAATATACAGGGACACCAGACAGTACAGGTGAGGGTTAATATACAGGGACATCAGACAATACAGGAGAGGATTAATATACAGGGACACCAGATAGTACAGGAGAGGGTTAATATACAGGGACACCAGGCAGTACAGGGCAAGGTTAATATACAGAGACACCAGACAGTACAGGGGAGGGGTAATATAAAGGGACACCAGACAGTACAGGAGAGGGTTAATATAGAGGGACACCAGGCAGTACAGGAGAGGGTTAATATACAGGAGAGCACCAGACAGTACAGGAGAGAGTCAATATACAGGGACACCAGGCAGTACAGGAGAGGGTTAATATACAGTGGGGCACCAGACAGTACAGGAGAGGGTTAATATACAGGACACCAGACAGTACAGAATTGGATTAATATACAGGGACACCAGACATTACAGGAGATGATTAATATGCAGTGAAACCAGACAGTACAGGAGAGGGTTAATATACAGGGACACCAGACAGTAAAGGAGAGGGTTAATATACAGGGACACCAGACAGTACAGGAGAGGGTTAATATGCAGAAACACCAGGCAGTACAAGAGCGGGTTAATAAACAGGGTCACCAGGCAGTACAGGAGAGGATTAAGGCACAGGGACACCAGACACTCCAGGAGAGAGTTTATATACAGAAACACCAGGCAGTACAGGAGAGGGTAAATATACAGGGACACCAGGCAGTACAGGAGAGGATTAATATACAGGGACAACAGACAGTACAGGAGAGGGTTAAAATACAGGGTGGCGGGGGCACCAGATAGTACAACAGCGTTTTAATATACAGGGACACCAGACAGTACAGGAGTTGGTTAATATACAGGGACACTAGACAGTACCAGGAGAGGGTTACTATACAGGGTGGCATCAGACAGTACAGCAGAGGGTTAATAGACAGAAACACCAGACAGTACAGGAGAGGGTTCATATACAGAGACACCAGACAGTACAGGAGAGGTTTAATATACAGGGACACCAGAGAGTACAGGAAAGGGTTAATATACAGGGACACCAGACAGTACAGGAGGGGGTTAATATACAGAGATTCCAGACTGTACAGGAGCGGGTTAATATACAGGGACATCAGAATGTACAGGAGAGGGTTAACATACAGGGACACCAGACATTACAGGAGTGGGTTAATATACAGAGACACCAGACAGTACAGGAGAGGGTTAATATACAGGGACACCAGATATTACAGGAGATGATTAATATACAGGGACTCCAGACAGTACAGGAGCGGTTTAATATACAGGGATGATAGACAGTGCAGGAGTGGGTTGATATACAGGGACAGCAGACAGTCCTGGAGAGTGTTAATATACAGAAACACCAGGCAGTAAAGGAGAGAGTTAATATACAGAACACCAGGCAGTACAGGAGAGGATTTACATACAGGGACACCAGACAGTACAGGAGAGTGTTAATGTACAGAAGCACCAGGCAGTACAGGAGAAGGTACATATACAGGAACACCAGGCAGTACTGGAGAGGGTTAATATACAGTGGGGCACCAGACAGTACAAGAGAGTGTTAATATACAGGGACACCAGACATCACAGGAGAGGGTTAATATGCAGGGACACCAGACAGTACAGGAGAGGGTTAATATACAGGGACACGGACAGTACAGGAGTTGGTTCATATACAGGGACACCAGAGAATACCAGGAGAGGGTTACTGGACAGTGTGGCACCAGACAGTACAGCATGGGGTTAATATACAGGGACACCAGACATTAAAGGAGAGGGTTAATATACAGAAACACCAGACAGTACAGGAGAGGGTTAATAAACAGAAACACCAGACAGTACAGCAGAGGGTTAATATATAGGGGCAACAGGCAGTACAGGAGAGGATTAATATACAGTGACACCAGACAGTACAGGAGAGGGTTAATATTCAGGGACACCAGACAGTACAGGAGAAGGTTAATATACAGGGACACCAGGCAGTACAGGCGAATATTAAAATACAGAAACACCAGACATTACAGGAGATGATTAATATACAGGGACACCAGACAGTACAGGAGAGGGTTAATATACAGGGACACCAGACAATACAGGAGAGGTTTAATATACAGGGACGCCATGCAGTACAGGAGAGGGTTAATATACAGGGACACCAGGCAGTATAGGAGAGGATTAATATACAGGGACAACAGACTCTACTGTAGAGGTTTAATATACAGGGACACCAGACAGTACAGGAGAGGGTTAATATACAGAAACACCAGACAGTGCAGGAGAGGGTTAATATAAAGGGACACCAGACAGTACAGGAGAGGGTTCATATACAGAGACACGAGACAGTACAGGAGAGGGTTAATACACAGGGACACCAGACAGTAGAGGAAAGGGTTAATATACAGGGACACCAGACAGTGCAGGAGAGGGTTAATATAAAGAGATGCCAGACTGTACAGGAGAGGGTTAATATTCAGGGCCACCAGACTGTACAGGAGAGGGTTAACATACAGGGACAGAAGACAGTACAGGAGAGTGTTAATATACAGAGACATCAGACAGTACAGGAGAGGGTTAATATACAGAAACACCAGACAGTAGAGGAGAGGGTTAATATACAGGGACACCAGAAAGTAGAGGAAAGACTTAATATACAGGGACACCAGACATTACAGGAGAGGGTTAATATACAGAGATGACAGACTGTACAGGAGAGGGTTAATATACAGAGACACCAGACTGTACAGGCGAGGGTTAACATACAGGGACACCAGACAGTACAGGAGAGGATTAATATACAGAGACACCAGACAGTACAGGAGAGGGTTAATATACAGGGACACCAGACAGTACAGGAGAGGGTTCATATACAGAGACACCAGACAGTACAGGAGAGGGTTGATATACAGGGACACCAGACAGTACTGGAAAGGGTTAATATACAGGGACACCAGAAAGTACAGGAGAGGATTAATATACAGAGATGCCAGACTGTACAGTAGAGGGTTAATATACAGAAACACCAGACAGTAGAGGAGAGGGTTAATATACAGGGACACCAGACATTCCAGGAGAGGGATAATATACAGATACACCAGACAGTACAGGAGAGGGTATTATACAGGGACACCAGACAGTACAGGAGTGGGTTAAAATACAGAGACACCAGACAGTACAAGAGAGGGTTAATATACAGAAACACCAGACAGTAGAGGAGAGGGTTAATATACAGGGAAAGCAGGCAGTACAGGAGAGGGTTAATATACAGGGAAACCTGACATTAGAGGAGAGGGTTAATAGACAGCGACACCAAGCAGTACAGGAGAGGTTTACATTTCAAAAACACCAGGCAGTATAGCAGAGGGTTAATATACAGGGACACCAGAGAGTACCGGCGAGTGTTAATATACAGAGACACCAGGGAGTACAGGAGAGGGTTAATATACAGGGACACAAGGCAGTACAGAAGTGGGTTAATATACAGGGACACCAGACAGTAGAGGAGAGGGTTAATAGACAGGGACACCTAGCAGTACAGGATAGGGTTACTTTTCAGAAACACCAGGCAGTACAGCAGAGGGTTAATATACAGGGACACCAGGCAGTACAGCAGAGGGTTAATATACAGGGACACCAGACAGTACAGGTGAGGGTTAATATACAGGGACATCAGACAATACAGGAGAGGATTAATATACAGGGACACCAGATAGTACAGGAGAGGGTTAATATACAGGGACACCAGGCAGTACAGGGCAAGGTTAATATACAGAGACACCAGACAGTACAGGGGAGGGGTAATATAAAGGGACACCAGACAGTACAGGAGAGGGTTAATATAGAGGGACACCAGGCAGTACAGGAGAGGGTTAATATACAGGAGAGCACCAGACAGTACAGGAGAGAGTCAATATACAGGGACACCAGGCAGTACAGGAGAGGGTTAATATACAGTGGGGCACCAGACAGTACAGGAGAGGGTTAATATACAGGACACCAGACAGTACAGAATTGGGTTAATATACAGGGACACCAGACATTACAGGAGATGATTAATATGCAGTGAAACCAGACAGTACAGGAGAGGGTTAATATACAGGGACACCAGACAGTAAAGGAGAGGGTTAATATACAGGGACACCAGACAGTAAAGGAGAGGGTTAATATACAGGGACACCAGACAGTACAGGAGAGGGTTAATATGCAGAAACACCAGGCAGTACAAGAGCGGGTTAATAAACAGGGTCACCAGGCAGTACAGGAGAGGATTAAGGCACAGGAACACCAGACACTCCAGGAGATAGTTTATATACAGAAACACCAGGCAGTAAAGGGGAGGGTAAATATACAGGGACACCAGGCAGTACAGGAGAGGATTAATATACAGGGACAACAGACAGTACAGGAGAGGGTTAATATGCAGGGTGGGGGGGCACCAGATAGTACAACAGAGTTTTAATATACAGGGACACCAGACAGTACAGGAGAGGGTTAATATACAGGGACACCAGACAGTACAGGAGTTGGTTAATATACAGGGACACTAGACAGTACCAGGAGAGGGTTACTATACAGGGTGGCATCAGACAGTACAGCAGAGGGTTAATAGACAGAAACACCAGACAGTACAGGAGAGGGTTCATATACAGAGACACCAGACAGTACAGGAGAGGTTTAATATACAGGGACACCAGAGAGTACAGGAAAGAGTTAATATACAGGGACACCAGACAGTACAGGAGAGGGTTAATATACAGAGATTCCAGACTGTACAGGAGCGGGTTAATATACAGGGACACCAGAATGTACAGGAGAGGGTTAACATACAGGGACACCAGACAGTACAGGAAAGGGTTAATATACAGGGACACCAGAAAGTACAGGAGAGGATTAATATACAGAGATGCCAGACTGTACAGTAGAGGGTTAATATACAGAAACACTAGACAGTAGAGGAGAGGGTTAATATACAGGGACACCAGACATTCCAGGAGAGGGATAATATACAGATACACCAGACAGTACAGGAGAGGGTATTATACAGGGACACCAGACAGTACAGGAGTGGGTTAATATACAGAGACACCAGACAGTACAAGAGAGGGTTAATATACAGAAACACCAGACAGTAGAGGAGAGGGTTAATATACAGGGAAAGCAGGCAGTACAGGAGAGGGTTAATATACAGGGAAACCTGACATTAGAGGAGAGGGTTAATAGACAGGGACACCAAGCAGTACAGGAGAGGTTTACATTTCAAAAACACCAGGCAGTATAGCAGAGGGTTAATATACAGGGACACCAGAGAGTACCGGCGAGTGTTAATATACAGAGACACCAGGGAGTACAGGAGAGGGTTAATATACAGTGACACAAGGCAGTACAGAAGTGGGTTAATATACAGGGACACCAGACAGTAGAGGAGAGGGTTAATAGACAGGGACACCTGGCAGTACAGGATAGGGTTACTTTTCAGAAACACCAGGCAGTACAGCAGAGGGTTAATATACAGGGACACCAGGCAGTACAGCAGAGGGTTAATATACAGGGACACCAGACAGTACAGGTGAGGGTTAATATACAGGGACATCAGACAATACAGGAGAGGATTAATATACAGGGACACCAGATAGTACAGGAGAGGGTTAATATACAGGGACACCAGGCAGTACAGGGCAAGGTTAATATACAGAGACACCAGACAGTACAGGGGAGGGGTAATATAAAGGGACACCAGACAGTACAGGAGAGGGTTAATATAGAGGGACACCAGGCAGTACAGGAGAGGGTTAATATACAGGAGAGCACCAGACAGTACAGGAGAGAGTCAATATACAGGGACACCAGGCAGTACAGGAGAGGGTTAATATACAGTGGGGCACCAGACAGTACAGGAGAGGGTTAATATACAGGACACCAGACAGTACAGAATTGGGTTAATATACAGGGACACCAGACATTACAGGAGATGATTAATATGCAGTGAAACCAGACAGTACAGGAGAGGGTTAATATACAGGGACACCAGACAGTAAAGGAGAGGGTTAATATACAGGGACACCAGACAGTACAGGAGAGGGTTAATATGCAGAAACACCAGGCAGTACAAGAGCGGGTTAATAAACAGGGTCACCAGGCAGTACAGGAGAGGATTAAGGCACAGGGACACCAGACACTCCAGGAGAGAGTTTATATACAGAAACACCAGGCAGTACAGGAGAGGGTAAATATACAGGGACACCAGGCAGTACAGGAGAGGATTAATATACAGGGACAACAGACAGTACAGGAGAGGGTTAATATACAGGGTGGCGGGGGCACCAGATAGTACAACAGAGTTTTAATATACAGGGACACCAGACAGTACAGGAGTTGGTTAATATACAGGGACACTAGACAGTACCAGGAGAGGGTTACTATACAGGGTGGCATCAGACAGTACAGCAGAGGGTTAATAGACAGAAACACCAGACAGTACAGGAGAGGGTTCATATACAGAGACACCAGACAGTACAGGAGAGGTTTAATATACAGGGACACCAGAGAGTACAGGAAAGGGTTAATATACAGGGACACCAGACAGTACAGGAGGGGGTTAATATACAGAGATTCCAGACTGTACAGGAGCGGGTTAATATACAGGGACATCAGAATGTACAGGAGAGGGTTAACATACAGGGACACCAGACATTACAGGAGTGGGTTAATATACAGAGACACCAGACAGTACAGGAGAGGGTTAATATACAGGGACACCAGATATTACAGGAGATGATTAATATACAGGGACACCAGACAGTACAGGAGTGGTTTAATATACAGGGATGATAGACAGTGCAGGAGTGGGTTGATATACAGGGACAGCAGACAGTCCTGGAGAGTGTTAATATACAGAAACACCAGGCAGTAAAGGAGAGGGTTAATATACAGAACACCAGGCAGTACAGGAGAGGATTTACATACAGGGACACCAGACAGTACAGGAGAGTGTTAATGTACAGAAGCACCAGGCAGTACAGGAGAAGGTACATATACAGGAACACCAGGCAGTACTGTAGAGGGTTAATATACAGTGGGGCACCAGACAGTACAAGAGAGTGTTAATATACAGGGACACCAGACATCACAGGAGAGGGTTAATATGCAGGGACACCAGACAGTACAGGAGAGGGTTAATATACAGGGACACGGACAGTACAGGAGTTGGTTCATATACAGGGACACCAGAGAATACCAGGAGAGGGTTACTAGACAGTGTGGCACCAGACAGTACAGCATGGGGTTAATATACAGGGACACCAGACATTAAAGGAGAGGGTTAATATACAGAAACACCAGACAGTACAGGAGAGGGTTAATAAACAGAAACACCAGGCAGTACAGCAGAGGGTTAATATACAGGGACACCAGACAGTACAGGTGAGGGTTAATATACAGGGACATCAGACAATACAGGAGAGGATTAATATACAGGGACACCAGATAGTACAGGAGAGGGTTAATATACAGGGACACCAGGCAGTACAGGGCAAGGTTAATATACAGAGACACCAGACAGTACAGGAGAGGGTTAATATACAGGAGAGCACCAGACAGTACAGGAGAGAGTCAATATACAGGGACACCAGGCAGTACAGGAGAGGGTTAATATACAGTGGGGCACCAGACAGTACAGGAGAGGGTTAATATACAGGACACCAGACAGTACAGAATTGGGTTAATATACAGGGACACCAGACATTACAGGAGATGATTAATATGCAGTGAAACCAGACAGTGCAGGAGAGGGTTAATATACAGGGACACCAGACAGTAAAGGAGAGGGTTAATATACAGGGACACCAGAAAGTACAGGAGAGGGTTAATATGCAGAAACACCAGGCAGTACAAGAGCGGGTTAATAAACAGGGTCACCAGGCAGTACAGGAGAGGATTAAGGCACAGGAACACCAGACACTCCAGGAGAGAGTTTATATACAGAAACACCAGGCAGTACAGGGGAGGGTAAATATACAGGGACACCAGGCAGTACAGGAGAGGATTAATATACAGGGACAACAGACAGTACAGGAGAGGGTTAATATACAGGGTGGGGGGGGCACCAGATAGTACAACAGAGTTTTAATATACAGGGACACCAGACAGTACAGGAGAGGGTTAATATACAGGGACACCAGACAGTACAGGAGTTGGTTAATATACAGGGACACTAGACAGTACCAGGAGAGGGTTACTATACAGGGTGGCATCAGACAGTACAGCAGAGGGTTAATAGACAGAAACACCAGACAGTACAGGAGAGGGTTCATATACAGAGACACCAGACAGTACAGGAGAGGTTTAATATACAGGGACACCAGAGAGTACAGGAAAGGGTTAATATACAGGGACACCAGACAGTACAGGAGAGGGTTAATATACAGAGATTCCAGACTGTACAGGAGCGGGTTAATATACAGGGACACCAGAATGTACAGGAGAGGGTTAACATACAGGGACACCAGACAGTACAGGAAAGGGTTAATATACAGGGACACCAGAAAGTACAGGAGAGGATTAATATACAGAGATGCCAGACTGTACAGTAGAGGGTTAATATACAGAAACACCAGACAGTAGAGGAGAGGGTTAATATACAGGGACACCAGACATTCCAGGAGAGGGATAATATACAGATACACCAGACAGTACAGGAGAGGGTATTATACAGGGACACCAGACAGTACAGGAGTGGGTTAATATACAGAGACACCAGACAGTACAAGAGAGGGTTAATATACAGAAACACCAGACAGTAGAGGAGAGGGTTAATATACAGGGAAAGCAGGCAGTACAGGAGAGGATTAATATACAGGGAAACCTGACATTAGAGGAGAGGGTTAATAGACAGGGACACCAAGCAGTACAGGAGAGGTTTACATTTCAAAAACACCAGGCAGTATAGCAGAGGGTTAATATACAGGGACACCAGAGAGTACCAGCGAGTGTTAATATACAGAGACACCAGGGAGTACAGGAGAGGGTTAATATACAGGGACACAAGGCAGTACAGAAGTGGGTTAATATACAGGGACACCAGACAGTAGAGGAGAGGGTTAATAGACAGGGACACCTGGCAGTACAGGATAGGGTTACTTTTCAGAAACACCAGGCAGTACAGCAGAGGGTTAATATACAGGGACACCAGGCAGTACAGCAGAGGGTTAATATACAGGGACACCAGACAGTACAGGTGAGGGTTAATATACAGGGACATCAGACAATACAGGAGAGGATTAATATACAGGGACACCAGATAGTACAGGAGAGGGTTAATATACAGGGACACCAGGCAGTACAGGGCAAGGTTAATATACAGAGACACCAGACAGTACAGGGGAGGGGTAATATAAAGGGACACCAGACAGTACAGGAGAGGGTTAATATAGAGGGACACCAGGCAGTGCAGGAGAGGGTTAATATACAGGAGAGCACCAGACAGTACAGGAGAGAGTCAATATACAGGGACACCAGGCAGTACAGGAGAGGGTTAATATACAGTGGGGCACCAGACAGTACAGGAGAGGGTTAATATACAGGACACCAGACAGTACAGAATTGGGTTAATATACAGGGACACCAGACATTACAAGAGATGATTAATATGCAGTGAAACCAGACAGTACAGGAGAGGGTTAATATACAGGGACACCAGACAGTAAAGGAGAGGGTTAATATACAGGGACACCAGACAGTACAGGAGAGGGTTAATATGCAGAAACACCAGGCAGTACAAGAGCGGGTTAATAAACAGGGTCACCAGGCAGTACAGGAGAGGATTAAGGCACAGGGACACCAGACACTCCAGGAGAGAGTTTATATACAGAAACACCAGGCAGTACAGGAGAGGGTAAATATACAGGGACACCAGGCAGTACAGGAGAGGATTAATATACAGGGACAACAGACAGTACAGGAGAGGGTTAATATACAGGGTGGCGGGGGCACCAGATAGTACAACAGAATTTTAATATACAGGGACACCAGACAGTACAGGAGAGGGTTAATATACAGGGACACCAGACAGTACATGAGTTGGTTAATATACAGGGACACTAGACAGTACCAGGAGAGGGTTACTATACAGGGTGGCATCAGACAGTAGGGCAGAGGGTTAATAGACAGAAACACCAGACAGTACAGGAGAGGTTTAATATACAGGGACACCAGACAGTACAGGAGAGGTTTAATATACAGGGACACCAGAGAGTACAGGAAAGGGTTAATATACAGGGACACCAGACAGTACAGGAGAGGGTTAATATACAGAGATTCCAGACTGTACAGGAGCGGGTTAATATACAGGGACATCAGAATGTACAGGAGAGGGTTAACATACAGGGACACCAGACAGTACAGGAAAGGGTTAATATACAGGACACCAGAAAGTACAGGAGAGGATTAATATACAGAGATGCCAGACTGTACAGTAGAGGGTTAATATACAGAAACACCAGACAGTAGAGGAGAGGGTTAATATACAGGGACACCAGACATTCCAGGAGAGGGATAATATACAGATACACCAGACAGTACAGGAGAGGGTATTATACAGGGACACCAGACAGTACAGGAGTGGGTTAATATACAGAGACACCAGACAGTACAAGAGAGGGTTAATATACAGGGACACCAGACTGTACAGCAGAGGGTTAATATACAGGGACACAAGGCAGTACAGAAGTGGGTTAATATACAGGGACACCAGACAGTAGAGGAGAGGGTTAATAGACAGGGACACCTGGCAGTACAGGATAGGGTTACTTTTCAGAAACACCAGGCAGTACAGCAGAGGGTTAATATACAGGGACACCAGACAGTACAGGAGAGGGTTAATATACAGGGACACCCGATATTACAGGAGATGATTAATATACAGGGACACCAGACAGTACAGGGGTGGGTTAATATACAGGGATGATAGACAGTACAGGAGTGGGTTGATATACAGGGACAGCAGACAGTCCTGGAAAGGGTTAATATACAGAAACACCAGGAAGTAAAGGAGAGGGTTAATATACAGGGACACCAGGCAGTACAGGAGAGGATTAATATACAGGGACACCAGACAGTACAGGAGAGTGTTAATGTACAGAAACACCAGGCATTACAGGAGAGGGTACATATACAGGAACACCAGGCAGTACAGGAGAGGGTTAATATACAGGAGAGCACCAGACAGTACAGGAGAGAGTCAATATACAGGGACACCAGGCAGTACAGGAGAGGGTTAATATACAGTGGGGCACCAGACAGTACAGGAGCGGGTTAATATACAGGACACCAGACAGTACAGAATTGGGTTAATATACAGGGACACCAGACATTACAGGAGATGATTAATATGCAGTGAAACCAGACAGTACAGGAGAGGGTTAATATACAGGGACACCAGACAGTAAAGGAGAGGGTTAATATACAGGGACACCAGACAGTACAGGAGAGGGTTAATATGCAGAAACACCAGGCAGTACAAGAGCGGGTTAATAAACAGGGTCACCAGGCAGTACAGGAGAGGATTAAGGCACAGGGACACCAGACACTCCAGGAGAGAGTTTATATACAGAAACACCAGGCAGTACAGGAGAGGGTAAATATACAGGGACACCAGGCAGTACAGGAGAGGATTAATATACAGGGATAACAGACAGTACAGGAGAGGGTTAATATACAGGGTGGCGGGGGCACCAGATAGTACAACAGAATTTTAATATACAGGGACACCAGACAGTACAGGAGAGGGTTAATATACAGGGACACCAGACAGTACATGAGTTGGTTAATATACAGGGACACTAGACAGTACCAGGAGAGGGTTACTATACAGGGTGGCATCAGACAGTACAGCAGAGGGTTAATAGACAGAAACACCAGACAGTACAGGAGAGGTTTAATATACAGGGACACCAGACAGTACAGGAGAGGTTTAATATACAGGGACACCAGAGAGTACAGGAAAGGGTTAATATACAGGGACACCAGACAGTACAGGAGAGGGTTAATATACAGAGATTCCAGACTGTACAGGAGCGGGTTAATATACAGAGACATCAGAATGTACAGGAGAGGGTTAACATACAGGGACACCAGACAGTACAGGAAAGGGTTAATATACAGGACACCAGAAAGTACAGGAGAGGATTAATATACAGAGATGCCAGACTGTACAGTAGAGGGTTAATATACAGAAACACCAGACAGTAGAGGAGAGGGTTAATATACAGGGACACCAGACATTCCAGGAGAGGGATAATATACAGATACACCAGACAGTACAGGAGAGGGTATTATACAGGGACACCAGACAGTACAGGAGTGGGTTAATATACAGAGACACCAGACAGTACAAGAGAGGGTTAATATACAGGGACACCAGACTGTACAGCAGAGGGTTAATATACAGGGACACAAGGCAGTACAGAAGTGGGTTAATATACAGGGACACCAGACAGTAGAGGAGAGGGTTAATAGACAGGGACACCTGGCAGTACAGGATAGGGTTACTTTTCAGAAACACCAGGCAGTACAGCAGAGGGTTAATATACAGGGACACCAGACAGTACAGGAGAGGGTTAATATACAGGGACACCCGATATTACAGGAGATGATTAATATACAGGGACACCAGACAGTACAGGGGTGGGTTAATATACAGGGATGATAGACAGTACAGGAGTGGGTTGATATACAGGGACAGCAGACAGTCCTGGAGAGGGTTAATATACAGAAACACCAGGAAGTAAAGGAGAGGGTTAATATACAGGGACACCAGGCAGTACAGGAGAGGATTAATATACAGGGACACCAGACAGTACAGGAGAGTGTTAATGTACAGAAACACCAGGCATTACAGGAGAGGGTACATATACAGGAACACCAGGCAGTACAGGGGAGGATTAATATACAGGGGCACCAGACAGTACAGGAGATGGTTAATATACAGTGGGGCACCAGACAGTACAACAGAGTGTTAATATACAGGGACAGCAGACAGTACAGGAGAGGGTTAATATGCAGGGACACCAGACAGTTCAGGAAAGGGTTAATATACAGGGACACAGACAGTACAGGAGTTGGTTCATATACAGGGACACCAGAGAACACCAGGAGAGGGTTACTAGACAGTGTGGCACCAGACAGTACAGCAGGGTGTTAATATACAGGGAAACCAGACATTACAGGAGGGGGTTAATATACAGGGACACCAGACAGTACAGGAGAGGGTTAATATACAGGGACAGCAGACAGTACAGGAGTGGGTTAATATACAGAGACACCAGACATTAACAGGAGAGGGTTATTATACAGGGTGGCACCAGACAGTAGAGCAGAGGGTAATTATACAGGGACACCAGACAGTACAGGAGAGGGTTAATATACAGAAACACCAGGCAGAACAGGAGAGGGTTAATATAGAGTAACACCAGGCAGTAGAGGAGAGGGTTAATACACAGGGACACCAGGCAGTACAGGAGAGGATTAATATACAGGGACACCAGACAGTACAGGGGAGATTTAATATACAGAAACACCAGGCAGTACAGGAGAGGGTTAATATACAGGGACACCAGGCAGTACAGGAGAGGATTAATATACAGGGACACCAGGCAGTACAGGAGAGGATTAATATACAGGGACACCAGACAGTACAGGAGAGGGTTAATATACAGGACACCAGACAGTACAGAATTGGGTTAATATACAGGGACACCAGACATTACAAGAGATGATTAATATGCAGTGAAACCAGACAGTACAGGAGAGGGTTAATATACAGGGACACCAGACAGTAAAGGAGAGGGTTAATATACAGGGACACCAGACAGTACAGGAGAGGGTTAATATGCAGAAACACCAGGCAGTACAAGAGCGGGTTAATAAACAGGGTCACCAGGCAGTACAGGAGAGGATAAAGGCACAGGGACACCAGACACTCCAGGAGAGAGTTTATATACAGAAACACCAGGCAGTACAGGAGAGGGTAAATATACAGGGACACCAGGCAGTACAGGAGAGGATTAATATACAGGGACAACAGACAGTACAGGAGAGGGTTAATATACAGGGTGGCGGGTGCACCAGATAGTACAACAGAATTTAAATATACAGGGACACCAGACAGTACAGGAGAGGGTTAATATACAGGGACACCAGACAGTACATGAGTTGGTTAATATACAGGGACACTAGACAGTACCAGGAGAGGGTTACTATACAGGGTGGCATCAGACAGTACAGCAGAGGGTTAATAGACAGAAACACCAGACAGTACAGGAGAGGTTTAATATACAGGGACACCAGACAGTACAGGAGAGGTTTAATATACAGGGACACCAGAGAGTACAGGAAAGGGTTAATATACAGGGACACCAGACAGTACAGGAGAGGGTTAATATACAGAGATTCCAGACTGTACAGGAGCGGGTTAATATACAGGGACATCAGAATGTACAGGAGAGGGTTAACATACAGGGACACCAGACAGTACAGGAAAGGGTTAATATACAGGACACCAGAAAGTACAGGAGAGGATTAATATACAGAGATGCCAGACTGTACAGTAGAGGGTTAATATACAGAAACACCAGACAGTAGAGGAGAGGGTTAATATACAGGGACACCAGACATTCCAGGAGAGGGATAATATACAGATACACCAGACAGTACAGGAGAGGGTATTATACAGGGACACCAGACAGTACAGGAGTGGGTTAATATACAGAGACACCAGACAGTACAAGAGAGGGTTAATATACAGGGACACCAGACTGTACAGCAGAGGGTTAATATACAGGGACACAAGGCAGTACAGAAGTGGGTTAATATACAGGGACACCAGACAGTAGAGGAGAGGGTTAATAGACAGGGACACCTGGCAGTACAGGATAGGGTTACTTTTCAGAAACACCAGGCAGTACAGCAGAGGGTTAATATACAGGGACACCAGACAGTACAGGAGAGGGTTAATATACAGGGACACCCGATATTACAGGAGATGATTAATATACAGGGACACCAGACAGTACAGGGGTGGGTTAATATACAGGGATGATAGACAGTACAGGAGTGGGTTGATATACAGGGACAGCAGACAGTCCTGGAGAGGGTTAATATACAGAAACACCAGGAAGTAAAGGAGAGGGTTAATATACAGGGACACCAGGCAGTACAGGAGAGGATTAATATACAGGGACACCAGACAGTACAGGAGAGTGTTAATGTACAGAAACACCAGGCATTACAGGAGAGGGTACATATACAGGAACACCAGGCAGTACAGGAGAGGGTTAATATACAGGAGAGCACCAGACAGTACAGGAGAGAGTCAATATACAGGGACACCAGGCAGTACAGGAGAGGGTTAATATACAGTGGGGCACCAGACAGTACAGGAGAGGGTTAATATACAGGACACCAGACAGTACAGAATTGGGTTAATATACAGGGACACCAGACATTACAGGAGATGATTAATATGCAGTGAAACCAGACAGTACAGGAGAGGGTTAATATACAGGGACACCAGACAGTAAAGGAGAGGGTTAATATACAGGGACACCAGACAGTACAGGAGAGGGTTAATATGCAGAAACACCAGGCAGTACAAGAGCGGGTTAATAAACAGGGTCACCAGGCAGTACAGGAGAGGATTAAGGCACAGGGACACCAGACACTCCAGGAGAGAGTTTATATACAGAAACACCAGGCAGTACAGGAGAGGGTAAATATACAGGGACACCAGGCAGTACAGGAGAGGATTAATATACAGGGATAACAGACAGTACAGGAGAGGGTTAATATACAGGGTGGCGGGGGCACCAGATAGTACAACAGAATTTTAATATACAGGGACACCAGACAGTACAGGAGAGGGTTAATATACAGGGACACCAGACAGTACATGAGTTGGTTAATATACAGGGACACTAGACAGTACCAGGAGAGGGTTACTATACAGGGTGGCATCAGACAGTACAGCAGAGGGTTAATAGACAGAAACACCAGACAGTACAGGAGAGGTTTAATATACAGGGACACCAGACAGTACAGGAGAGGTTTAATATACAGGGACACCAGAGAGTACAGGAAAGGGTTAATATACAGGGACACCAGACAGTACAGGAGAGGGTTAATATACAGAGATTCCAGACTGTACAGGAGCGGGTTAATATACAGGGACATCAGAATGTACAGGAGAGGGTTAACATACAGGGACACCAGACAGTACAGGAAAGGGTTAATATACAGGACACCAGAAAGTACAGGAGAGGATTAATATACAGAGATGCCAGACTGTACAGTAGAGGGTTAATATACAGAAACACCAGACAGTAGAGGAGAGGGTTAATATACAGGGACACCAGACATTCCAGGAGAGGGATAATATACAGATACACCAGACAGTACAGGAGAGGGTATTATACAGGGACACCAGACAGTACAGGAGTGGGTTAATATACAGAGACACCAGACAGTACAAGAGAGGGTTAATATACAGGGACACCAGACTGTACAGCAGAGGGTTAATATACAGGGACACAAGGCAGTACAGAAGTGGGTTAATATACAGGGACACCAGACAGTAGAGGAGAGGGTTAATAGACAGGGACACCTGGCAGTACAGGATAGGGTTACTTTTCAGAAACACCAGGCAGTACAGCAGAGGGTTAATATACAGGGACACCAGACAGTACAGGAGAGGGTTAATATACAGGGACACCCGATATTACAGGAGATGATTAATATACAGGGACACCAGACAGTACAGGGGTGGGTTAATATACAGGGATGATAGACAGTACAGGAGAGGGTTAATATACAGAGATTCCAGACAGTTCAGGAGAGGGTTAATATACAGAAACACCAGACAGTACAGCAGAGGGTTAATACACAGGGTCAACAGACAGTACAGGAGAGGGTTAATATACAGGGACTCCAGACATTACAGGAGAGGGTTAATATACAGGGACAACAGGCTTTTCAGGAGAGGGTTAATATACAGAAGCACCAGACAGTTCAGGAGAGGGTTAACATAAAGTGACACCAGAGAGTACAGGAGAGGGATGACATACAGGCACACCAGGCAGTACAGGAGAGGGTTAATATACAGGGACATCAGACAGTACAGGAGAGGGTTACTATACAGGGTGGCGTCAGACAGTACAGCAGAGTGTTAATTTTCAGGAATACCAGACAGTACAGGTGTGGGTTAATATACAGGGACACCAGACAGTACCAGGAGAGGGTTACTATACAGGGTGGCGTCAGACAGTACAGCAGAGTGTTAATATACAGGAATACCAGACAGTACAGGAGAGGGTTAATATACAGAAACACCAGACAGTAGAGGAGAGGGTTAAGATACAGAAACAACAGACAGTACAGGAGAGGGTGAATACACAGGGAGACCAGACAGTACAGGAGAGGGTTAATATATAGAAACACCAGACAGCACAGGAGAGTGTGAATATATAGGGACACCAGCCATTACAGGAGAGGTTTAATGTACAGGGACAACAGACAATACAGGAGAGGGTTAATATACAGAGGCACCAGACAGTTCAGGAAAGGGTTAATATAAAGTGACTCCAGACAGTACAGGAGAGGGTTAATATACAAGAGCACCAGGCAGTACAGGAGAGTGTTAATATACAGGGACACCAGTCAGTACAAGAGAGCGTTAATATACAGGGACACCAGACAGTACAGGAGAGGGTTAATAAAAAGGGGCACCAGATATTACAGGAGATGATTAATATACAGGGACACCCGACAATACAGGAGAGGGTTAATATCCAGGGACGCCAGACAGTACAGGAGTGGGTTAATATACAGGGACAGCAGACAATACTGGAGAGGTTTAATATACTGAAACACCAGGCAGTAAAGGAGAGGGTTAATATACAGGGACACCAGGCAGTACAGGATAGGATTAATATACAGGGACACCAGACAGTACAGGAGAGAGTTAATGTACAGAAACACCGGACAGTACAGGAGAGGGTTAATATACAGGGACACCAGACAGTACAGGAAAGGGTTAATATACAGGGACACCAGAAAGTACAGGAGAGGGTTAATATACAGAGATGACAGACTGTACAGGAGAGGGTTAATATACAGAAACACCAGACAGTAGAGGAGAGGTTTAATATACAGGGACACCAGACATTCCAGGAGAGGGGTAATATACAGATACACCAGACAGTACAGGAGAGGGTATTATGCAGGGACACCAGACAGTACAGGAGTGGGTTAATATACAGAGACACCAGACAGTACAGGAGAGGGTTAATATACAGAAACACCAGACAGTAGAGGAGAGGGTTAATATACAGGGAAAGCAGGCAGTCCAGGAGAGGATTAATATACAGGGACACCAGATAGTACAGGAGAGTGTTAAAATACAGGGACACCAGACAGTACAGGAGAGGGTTAATTTACAGGGAAACCTGACATTAGAAGAGAGGTTAATAGACAGGGACACCAAGCAGTACAGGAGTGGTTTACATTTCAAAAACACCAGGCAGTATAGAAGAGGGTTAATATACAGGGACACCAGAGAGTACCGGAGAGTGTTAATATACAGAGAGACCAGGGAGTACAGGAGAGGGTTAATATACAGGGACACAAGGCAGTACAGAAGTGGGTTAATATACAGGGACACCAGAGAGCAGAGGAGAGGGTTAATAGACAGGGACACCTGGCAGTACAGGAGAGGGTTACTTTTCAGAAACACCAGGCAGTACAGCAGAGGGTTAATATACTGGGACACCAGGCATTACAGCAGAGGGTTAATATACAGGGACACCAGACAGTACAGGTGAGGGTTAATATACAGGGACATCAGACAATACAGGAGAGGGTTAATATACAGGGACACCAGATAGTACAGGAGAGGGTTAATATACAGGGACACCAGGCAGTACAGGGCAAGGTTAATATACAGAGACACCAGACAGTACAGGGGAGGGGTAATATAAAGGGACACCAGACAGTACAGGAGAGGGTTAATATAGAGGGACACCAGGCAGTACTGGAGAGGGTTAATATACAGGAGGGCACCAGACAGTACAGCAGAGAGTCAATATACAGGGGCACCAGGCAGTACAGGAGAGGGTTAATACAGAGGGACACCAGACATTACAGGAGATGATTAATATACAGTGAAACCAGACAGTACAGGAGAGGTTTAATATACAGGGACACCAGACAGTAAAGGAGAGGGTTAATATACAGGGACACCAGACAGTACAGGAGAGGGTTAATATGCAGAAACACCAGGCAGTACAAGAGTGGGTTAATAAACAGGGTCACAAGGCAGTGCAGGAGAGGATTAAGACACAGGGACACCAGACACTCCAGGAGAGATTTAATATACAGAAACACCAGGCAGTACAAGAGAGGGTTAATATACAGGGACACCAGGCAGTACAGGAGAGGATTAATATACAGGGACAACAGACAGTACAGGAGAGGGTTAATATACAGTGGGGGGGGCACCAAATAGTACAACACAGTTTTAATATACAGGGACACCAGACAGTACAGGAGAGGGTTCATATACAGGGACACCAGACAGTACAGGAGTTGGTTAATATACAGGGACACTACACAGTACCAGGAGAGGGTTACTATACAGGGTGGCATCAGACAGTACAGCAGAGGGTTAATAGACAGGGATACCAGACAGTACAGGAGTGGGTTAATATACAGAAACACCAGACAGTACAGGAGAGGGTTAAGATACAGAAACACCAGACAGTACAGGAGAGGGTTAATAGACAGGGATACCAGACAGTACAGGAGAGGGTTAATATACAGAAACACCAGACAGTACAGGAGAGGGTTAATATATAGAAACACCAGACAGCACAGGAGAGTGTGAATATATAGGGACTCCAGCCATTACAGGAGAGGTTTAATATACAGGGACAACAGACAGTACAGGAGAGGGTTAATATACAGAGGCACCAGACAGTTCAGTAAAGGGTTAATATAAAGTGACTCCAGACAGTACAGGAGAGGGTTAATATACAGGCGCACCAGGCAGTACAGGTGAGGGTTAATATACAGGGACACCAGACAGTACAGGAGAGGGTTAATATACAGGGACACCAGACAGTACAGGAGAGGTTTAATATACAGGGACACCAGACAGTACAGGAGAGGGTTAATATACAGAGACAGCAGCCAGTACAGGAGAGGGTTAAAATGCAGAAACACCAGGCAGTAGAGGAGAGGGTTAATGTACAGGGACACCAGACAGTACAGCAGAGGGTTAATATACAGGGACACCAGACAGTACAGGAGAGGGTTAATATACAGGGACACCCGATATTACAGGAGGTGATTAATATACAGGGACACCACACAGTACAGGAGAGGGTTAATATACAGGGATGATAGACAGTATGGGAGTGGGTTGATATACAGGGACAGCAGACAGTCCTGGAGAGGGTTAATATACAGAAACACCAGGCAGTAAAGGAGAGGGTTAATATACAGGGACACCAGGCAGTACAGGAGAGGATTAGTATACAGGGACACCAGACAGTACAGGAGAGTGTTAATGTACAGAAACACCAGGCAGTACAGGAGAGGGTACATATACAGGAACACCAGGCAGTACAGGAGTGGATTAATATACAGGGACACCAGACAGTACAGGAGAGGGTTAATATACAGTGGGGCACCAGACAGTACAACAGAGTGTTAATATACAGGGACACCAGACAGTACAGGAGAGGGTTAATATGCAGGGACACCAGACAGTACAGGAGAGGGTTAATATACAGGGACACAGACAGTACAGGAGTTGGTTCATATACAGGGACACCAGTGAATACCAGGAGAGTGTTACTAGACAGTGTGGCACCAGACATTACAGCAGGGGGTTAATATACAGGGACACCAGACAGTACAGGAGAGGGTTAATATAGAGAAACACAAGACAGTACAGGAGAGGGTTAATATACAGAAACACCAGACAGTACAGCAGAGGGTTAATATACAGGGACACCAGGCAGTACAGGAGAGGATTAATATACAGGGACACCAGACAGTACAGGAGAGTGTTAATATACAGAGACACCAGCCAGTACAGGAGAGGGTTAATATACAGAAACACCAGGCTGTACAGGAGAGGGTTAATATACAGGGACACCAGACAGTACAGTAGAGGGTTAGTATACAGAGACACCACAGAGTACAGGAGAGGGTTATTATACAGGGACATCAGACAGTACAGGAAAGGGTTAATATACAGGGACACCAGAAAGTACAGTAGAGGGTTAGTATACAGAGACACCACAGAGTACAGGAGAGGGTTATTATACAGGGACATCAGACAGTACAGGAAAGGGTTAATATACAGGGACACCAGAAAGTACAGGAGAGGGTTAATATACATGGACTGCAGACAGTACAGGAGAGGGTTAACATACAGAGCACCAGGCAGTATAGCAGAGTGTTAATATACAGAGACATCAGACAGTACAGGAGAGGGTTAATATACAGGGACGCCAGACAGTAGAGGAGAGGGTTAATATACAGGGACACCAGACATTACAGGAGAGCGATAATATACAGATACACCAGACAGTACAGGAGAGGGTTATTATACAGAGACACCAGACAGTACAGGAGAGGTTAAATATACAGGGACACCTGACAGTAGAGGAGAGGGTTAATAGACAGGGACACCAAGCAGTACAGGAGACGTTTACATTTCAAAAACACCAGGCAGTGCAGCAGAGCCTTAATATACAGGGACACCAGACAGTACAGGAGAGTGTTAATATACAGAGACACCAGGGAGTACAGGAGAGGGTTAATATACAGGGACACAAGGCAGTACAGAAGTGGATTAATATACAGGGACACCAGACAGTAGAGGAGAGGGTTAATAGACAGAGAAACCAGGCAGTACAGGAGAGGGTAACTTTTCAGAAACACCAGGCAGTACAGCAGAGAGTTAATATACATAAGCACCAGACAGTTCAGGAGAGGGTTAACATAAAGTGACACCAGGCAGTACAGGAGAAGGTTAATATACAGGGGCACCAGGCAGTACAGGAGAGGGTTAATATACAGGGACACCAGACAGTACAGGAGAGTGTTAATATAAAGTGACACCAGACAGTACAGGAGAGGGTTAATATACAGTGACACCAGGCAGTACAGGAGAGGATTAATATACAGGGACACCAGACAGTACAGGAGAGGGTTAATATACAGGGGGGCACCAGACAGTACAACAGAGTGTTAATATACAGGGACACCAGACAGTACAGGAGAGGGTTAATATGCAGGGACAACAGACAGTACAGGAGAGGGTTAATATACAGGGACACAGACAGCACAGTAGTGGGTTCATATATAGGGACACCAGACAGTACCAGGAGAGGGTTACTAGACAGTGTGGCACCAGACAGTACAGGAGAGGGTTAATATACAGGAACACCAGACAGTACAGGAGAGGTTTAATATACAGGGACACCAGGCAGTACAGGAGAGGATTAATATACAGGGACACAGACAGCACAGTAGTGGGTTCATATATAGGGACTCCAGACAGTACCAGGAGAGGGTTACTAGACAGTGTGGCACCAGACAGTACAGGAGAGCATTAATATACAGAAACACCAGGCCGTACAGGAGAGGTTTAATATACAGGGACACCAGGCAGTACAGGAGAGGATTAATATACAGGGACACCATACAGTACAGGAGAGAGTTAATATACAGTGACACCAGGCAGAACAGGAGAGGGTTAATATACAGGGACACCAGGCAGTACAGGATAGGACTAATATACAGGGACATCAGACAGTACAGGAGAGGGTTAATATACAGGGTGGCACCAGACAGTACAACAGAGTGTTAATAGACAGGGATACCAGACAGTACAGGAGAGGGTTAATATACAGAAACACCAGACAGTGCAGGAGAGGGTTAAGATACAGAAACACCAGACAGTACAGGAGAGGGTTAATAGACAGGGATACCAGACAGTACAGGAGAGGGTTAATATACAGAAACACCAGACAGTACAGGAGAGGGTTAATATATAGAAACACCAGACAGCACAGGAGAGTGTGAATATATAGGGACTCCAGCCATTACAGGAGAGGTTTAATATACAGGGACAACAGACAGTACAGGAGAGGGTTAATATACAGAGGCACCAGACAGATCAGTAAAGGGTTAATATAAAGTGACTCCAGACAGTACAGGAGAGGGTTAATATACAGGCGCACCAGGCAGTACAGGTGAGGGTTAATATACAGGGACACCAGACAGTACAGGAGAGGGTTAATATACAGAGACAGCAGCCAGTACAGGAGAGGGTTAAAATGCAGAAACACCAGACAGTAGAGGAGAGGGTTAATGTACAGGGACACCAGACAGTACAGCAGAGGGTTAATATACAGGGACACCAGACAGTACAGGAGAGGGTTAATATACAGGGACACCCGATATTACAGGAGGTGATTAATATACAGGGACACCACACAGTACAGGAGAGTGTTAATATACAGGGATGATAGACAGTATGGGAGTGGGTTGATATACAGGGACAGCAGACAGTCCTGGAGAGGGTTAATATACAGAAACACCAGGCAGTAAAGGAGAGGGTTAATATACAGGGACACCAGGCAGTACAGGAGAGGATTAGTATACAGGGACACCAGACAGTACAGGAGAGTGTTAATGTACAGAAACACCAGGCAGTACAGGAGAGGGTACATATACAGGAACACCAGGCAGTACAGGAGTGGATTAATATACAGGGACACCAGACAGTACAGGAGAGGGTTAATATACAGTGGGGCACCAGACAGTACAACAGAGTGTTAATATACAGGGACACCAGACAGTACAGGAGAGGGTTAATATAGAGAAACACAAGACAGTACAGGAGAGGGTTAATATACAGAAACACCAGACAGTACAGCAGAGGGTTAATATACAGGGACACCAGGCAGTACAGGAGAGGATTAATATACAGGGACACCAGACAGTACAGGAGAGTGTTAATATACAGAGACACCAGCCAGTACAGGAGAGGGTTAATATACAGAAACACCAGGCTGTACAGGAGAGGGTTAATATACAGGGACACCAGACAGTGCAGTAGAGGGTTAGTATACAGAGACACCACAGAGTACAGGAGAGGGTTATTATACAGGGACATCAGACAGTACAGGAAAGGGTTAATATACTGGGACACCAGAAAGTACAGGAGAGGGTTAATATACATGGACTCCAGACAGTACAGGAGAGGGTTAACATACAGAGCACCAGGCAGTATAGGAGAGTGTTAATATACAGAGACATCAGACAGTACAGGAGAGGGTTAATATACAGGGACACCAGACAGTAGAGGAGAGGGTTAATATACAGGGACACCAGACATTACAGGAGAGGGATAATATACAGATACACCAGACAGTACAGGAGAGGGTTATTATACAGGGACACCAGACAGTACAGGAGAGGGTTACTATACAGAGACACCAGACAGTACAGGAGAGGTTAAATATACAGGGACACCTGACAGTAGAGGAGAGGGTTAATAGACAGGGACACCAAGCAGTACAGGAGACGTTTACATTTCAAAAACACCAGGCAGTGCAGCAGAGCATTAATATACAGGGACACCAGACAGTACAGGAGAGTGTTAATATACAGAGACACCAGGGAGTACAGGAGAGGGTTAATATACAGGGACACAAGGCAGTACAGAAGTGGATTAATATACAGGGACACCAGACAGTAGAGGAGAGGGTTAATAGACAGAGAAACCAGGCAGTCCAGGAGAGGGTAACTTTTCAGAAACACCAGGCAGTACAGCAGAGAGTTAATATACATAAGCACCAGACAGTTCAGGAGAGGGTTAACATAAAGTGACACCAGGCAGTACAGGAGAAGGTTAATATACAGGGGCACCAGGCAGTACAGGAGAGGGTTAATATACAGGGACACCAGACAGTACAGGAGAGTGTTAATATAAAGTGACACCAGACAGTACAGGAGAGGGTTAATATACAGTGACACCAGGCAGTACAGGAGAGGATTAATATACAGGGACACCAGACAGTACAGGAGAGGGTTAATATACAGGGGGGCACCAGACAGTACAACAGAGTGTTAATATACAGGGACACCAGACAGTACAGGAGAGGGTTAATATACAGGGACACAGACAGCACAGTAGTGGGTTCATATATAGGGACACCAGACAGTACCAGGAGAGGGTTACTAGACAGTGTGGCACCAGACAGTACAGGAGAGGGTTAATATACAGGAACACCAGACAGTACAGGAGAGGTTTAATATACAGGGACACCAGGCAGTACAGGAGAGGATTAATATACAGGGACACAGACAGCACAGTAGTGGGTTCATATATCGGGACACCAGACAGTACCAGGAGAGGGTTACTAGACAGTGTGGCACCAGACAGTACAGGAGAGCATTAATATACAGAAACACCAGGCCGTACAGGAGAGGTTTAATATACAGGGACACCAGGCAGTACAGGAGAGGATTAATATACAGGGACACCATACAGTACAGGAGAGAGTTAATATACAGTGACACCAGGCAGAACAGGAGAGGGTTAATATACAGGGACACCAGGCAGTACAGGATAGGACTAATATACAGGGACATCAGACAGTACAGGAGAGGGTTAATATACAGGGTGGCACCAGACAGTACAACAGAGTGTTAATAGACAGGGATACCAGACAGTACAGGAGAGGGTTAATATACAGAAACACCAGACAGTGCAGGAGAGGGTTAAGATACAGAAACACCAGACAGTACAGGAGAGGGTTAATACACAGGGACACCAGACAGTACAGGAGAGGGTTAATATATAGAAACACCAGACAGCACAGGAGAGTGTGAATATATAGGGACTCCAGCCATTACAGGAGAGGTTTAATATACAGGGACAACAGACAGTACAGGAGAGGGTTAATATACAGAGGCACCAGACAGTTCAGGAAAGGGTTAATATAAAGTGACTCCAGACAGTACAGGAGAGGGTTACTATACAGGCGCACCAGGCAGTACAGGAGAGGGTTAATATACAGGGACACCTGACAGTACAGGAGAGGGTTAATATACAGGGACACCAGACAGTACAGGAGAGGTTTAATATACAGGGACAAAAGACAGTACAGGAGAGGGTTAGTATACAGAGACAGCAGCCAGTACAGGAGAGGGTTAAAATGCAGAAACACCAGGCAGTAGAGGAGAGGGTTAATCTACATGGACACCAGACAGTACAACAGAGGGTTAATATACAGGGACACCAGACAGTACAGGAGAGGGTTAATATACAGGGACACCCGATATTACAGGAGATGATTAATATACAGGGACACCAGACAGTACAGGAGAGGGTTAATATACAGGGATGATAGACAGTACGGGAGTGGGTTGATATACAGGGACAGCAGACAGTCCTGGAGAGGGTTAATATACAGAAACACCAGGCAGTAAAGGAGAGGGTTAATATACAGGGACACCAGGCAGTACAGGAGAGGATTAGTATACAGGGACACCAGACAGTACAGGAAAGTGTTAATGTACAGAAACACCAGGCAGTACAGGAGAGGGTACATATACAGGAACACCATGCAGTACAGGAGTGGATTAATATACAGGGACACCAGACAGTACAGGAGAGGGTTAATATACAGTGGGGCACCAGACAGTACAACAGAGTGTTAATATACAGGGACACCAGACAGTACAGGAGAGGGTTAATATGCAGGGACACCAGACAGTACAGGGGAGGATTAATATACAGGGACACAGACAGTACAGGAGTTGGTTCATATACAGGGACACCAGAGAATACCAGGAGAGTGTTACTAGACAGTGTGGCACCAGACAGTACAGCAGGGGGTTAATATACAGGGACACCAGACAGTACAGGAGAGGGTTAATATAGAGAAACACAAGACAGTGCAGGAGAGGGTTAATATACAGAAACACCAGACAGTACAGCAGAGGGTTAATATACAGGGACACCAGGCAGTACAGGAGAGGATTAATATACAGGGACACCAGACAGTACAGGAGAGGGTTAATATACAGAAACACCAGGCTGTACAGGAGAGGGTTAATATACAGGGACACCAGACAGTACAGTAGAGGGTTAGTATACAGAGACACCACAGAGAACTTGAGAGGTTTAATATACAGGGACATCAAACAGTACAGGAAAGGGTTAATATACAGGGACACCAGAAAGTACAGGAGAGGGTTAATATACATGGACTCCAGACAGTACAGGAGAGGGTTAACCTACAGAACACCAGGCAGTATAGGAGAGGGTTAATATACAGAGACATCAGACAGTACAGGAGAGGGTTAATATACAGGGACACCAGACAGTAGAGGAGAGGGTTAATATACAGGGACACCAGACATTACAGGAGAGGGATAATGTACAGATACAACAGACAGTACAGGAGAGGGTTATTATACAGGGACACCAGAGAGTACAGGAGAGGGTTACTATACAGAGACACCAGACAGTACAGGAGAGGGTAAATATACAGGGACACCTGACAGTAGAGGAGAGGGTTAATAGACAGGGACACCAAGCAGCACAGGAGACGTTTACATTTCAAAAACACCAGGCAGTGCAGAAGAGGGTTAATATACAGGGACACCAGACAGTACTGGAGAGTGTTAATATACAGAGACACCAGGGAGTACAGGAGAGGGTTAATATACAGGGACACAAGGCAGTACAGAAGTGGATTAATATACAGGGACACCAGACAGTAGAGGAGAGGGTTAATAGACAGAGAAACCAGGCAGTACAGGAGAGGGTAACTTTTCAGAAACACCAGGCAGTACAGCAGAGAGTTAATATACATAAGCACCAGACAGTTCAGGAGAGGGTTAACATAAAGTGACACCAGGCAGTACAGGAGAAGGTTAATATACAGGGGCACCAGGCAGTACAGGAGAGGGTTAATATACAGGGACACCAGACAGTACAGGAGAGTGTTAATATAAAGTGACACCAGACAGTACAGGAGAGGGTTAATATGCAGTGACACCAGGCAGTACAGGAGAGGATTAATATACAGGGACACCAGACAGTACAGGAGAGGGTTAATATACAGGGGGGCACCAGACAGTACAACAGAGTGTTAATATACAGGGACACCAGACAGTACAGGAGAGGGTTAATATGCAGGGACAACAGACAGTACAGTAGTGGGTTCATATATAGGGACACCAGACAGTACCAGGAGAGGGTTACTAGACAGTGTGGCACCAGACAGTACAGGAGAGGGTTAATATACAGGAACACCAGACAGTACAGAAGAGGGTTTATATACAGGGACACCAGACAGTACAGGAGAGAGTTAATATACAGAGACACCAGGCAGTACAGGAGAGGATTAATATACAGGGACACCAGGCAGTACAGGATAGGACTAATATACAGGGACATCAGACAGTACAGGAGAGGGTTAATATACAGGGTGGCACCAGACAGTACAACAGAGTGTTAATATACAGGGACACCAGACATTACAGGAGAGGGTTAATATACAGGGACACCAGACAGTACAGGAGAGGGTTATTATACAGGGACAGCAGACAGTACAGGAGTGGTTTAATATACAGAGACTCCAGACATTAACAGGAGAGGGTTAATATACAGAAACACCAGGCAGTACAGGAGAGGGTTAATATACAGGGACACCAGGCAGTACAGGAGAGGATTAATATACAGGGACACCAGACAGTACAGGAGAGGGTTAATATACAGGGGATCACCAGACAGTAGAACAGAGTGATAATATACAGGGACACAACAGTACTGGAGAGGGTAAATATACAGGGAAACCAGACAATACAGGAGAGGGTTAATATACAGGGACACCAGACAGTACAGGAGTGGGTTAATATACAGGGACATCAGACAGTACAGGAGAGGGTTAATATACAGAGATACCAGACAATACAGATGAGGATTAATATAAAGAAACACCAGACAGTAGAGCAGAGGGTAAATATACAGGGACACCAGACAGTACAGGAGAGGGTTAATATCCAGAAACACCAGGCAGAACAGGAGAGGGTTAATATAGAGAAACACCAGACAGTAGAGGAGAGGGTTAATATACAGGGACACCAGAAAGTACAGGAGAGGATTAATATACAGAAACACCAGACAGTACAGCAGAGGGTTAATATACAGGGACACCAGGCAGTACAGGAGAGGATTAATATACAGGGACACCAGACATTACAGGAGAGAGTTAATATACAGAAACACCAGGCAGTACAGGAGAGGGTTAATCTACAGGGACACCAGACAGTACAGGAGAGGGTAAATATACAGGGACACCTGACAGTAGAGGAGAGGGTTAATAGACAGGGACACCAAGCAGTACAGGAAACGTTTACATTTCAAAAACACCAGGCAGTGCAGCAGAGGGTTAATATAGAGGGACACCAGACAGTACAGGAGAGTGTTAATATACAGAGACACCAGGGAGTAAAGGAGAGAGTTAATATACAGGGACACAAGGCAGTACAGAAGTGGATTAATATACAGGGACACCAGACAGTAGAGGAGAGGGTTAATAGACAGAGAAACCAGGCAGTACAGGAGAGGGTAACTTTTCAGAAACACCAGGCAGTACTGCAGAGACTTAATATACATAAGCACCAGACAGTACAGGAGAGGGTTAACATAAAGTGACACCAGGCAGTACAGGAGAAGGTTAATATACAGGGGCACCAGGCAGTACAGGAGAGGGTTAATATACAGGGACACCAGACAGTACAGGAGAGTGTTAATATAAAGTGACACCAGACAGTACAGGAGAGGGTTAATATGCAGTGACACCAGGCAGTACAGGAGAGGATTAATATACAGGGACACCAGACAGTACAGGAGAGGGTTAATATACAGGGGGGCACCAGACAGTACAACAGAGTGTTAATATACAGGGACACCAGACAGTACAGGAGAGGGTTAATATGCAGGGACAACAGACAGTACAGTAGTGGGTTCATATATAGGGACACCAGACAGTACCAGGAGAGGGTTACTAGACAGTGTGGCACCAGACAGTACAGGAGAGGGTTAATATACAGGAACACCAGACAGTACAGAAGAGGGTTTATATACAGGGACACCAGACAGTACAGGAGAGAGTTAATATACAGAGACACCAGGCAGTACAGGAGAGGATTAATATACAGGGACACCAGACAGTAGAGGAGAGGGTTAATATACAGGGACACCAGACATTACAGGAGAGGGATAATGTACAGATACAACAGACAGTACAGGAGAGGGTTATTATACAGGGACACCAGAGAGTACAGGAGAGGGTTACTATACAGAGACACCAGACAGTACAGGAGAGGGTAAATATACAGGGACACCTGACAGTAGAGGAGAGGGTTAATAGACAGGGACACCAAGCAGCACAGGAGACGTTTACATTTCAAAAACACCAGGCAGTGCAGAAGAGGGTTAATATACAGGGACACCAGACAGTACTGGAGAGTGTTAATATACAGAGACACCAGGGAGTACAGGAGAGGGTTAATATACAGGGACACAAGGCAGTACAGAAGTGGATTAATATACAGGGACACCAGACAGTAGAGGAGAGGGTTAATAGACAGAGAAACCAGGCAGTACAGGAGAGGGTAACTTTTCAGAAACACCAGGCAGTACAGCAGAGAGTTAATATACATAAGCACCAGACAGTTCAGGAGAGGGTTAACATAAAGTGACACCAGGCAGTACAGGAGAAGGTTAATATACAGGGGCACCAGGCAGTACAGGAGAGGGTTAATATACAGGGACACCAGACAGTACAGGAGAGTGTTAATATAAAGTGACACCAGACAGTACAGGAGAGGGTTAATATGCAGTGACACCAGGCAGTACAGGAGAGGATTAATATACAGGGACACCAGACAGTACAGGAGAGGGTTAATATACAGGGGGCACCAGACAGTACAACAGAGTGTTAATATACAGGGACACCAGACAGTACAGGAGAGGGTTAATATGCAGGGACAACAGACAGTACAGTAGTGGGTTCATATATAGGGACACCAGACAGTACCAGGAGAGGGTTACTAGACAGTGTGGCACCAGACAGTACAGGAGAGGGTTAATATACAGGAACACCAGACAGTACAGAAGAGGGTTTATATACAGGGACACCAGACAGTACAGGAGAGAGTTAATATACAGAGACACCAGGCAGTACAGGAGAGGATTAATATACAGGGACACCAGGCAGTACAGGATAGGACTAATATACAGGGACATCAGACAGTACAGGAGAGGGTTAATATACAGGGTGGCACCAGACAGTACAACAGAGTGTTAATATACAGGGACACCAGACATTACAGGAGAGGGTTAATATACAGGGACACCAGACAGTACAGGAGAGGGTTATTATACAGGGACAGCAGACAGTACAGGAGTGGTTTAATATACAGAGACTCCAGACATTAACAGGAGAGGGTTAATATACAGAAACACCAGGCAGTACAGGAGAGGGTTAATATACAGGGACACCAGGCAGTACAGGAGAGGATTAATATACAGGGACACCAGACAGTACAGGAGAGGGTTAATATACAGGGGATCACCAGACAGTAGAACAGAGTGATAATATACAGGGACACAACAGTACTGGAGAGGGTAAATATACAGGGAAACCAGACAATACAGGAGAGGGTTAATATACAGGGACACCAGACAGTACAGGAGTGGGTTAATATACAGGGACATCAGACAGTACAGGAGAGGGTTAATATACAGAGATACCAGACAATACAGATGAGGATTAATATAAAGAAACACCAGACAGTAGAGCAGAGGGTAAATATACAGGGACACCAGACAGTACAGGAGAGGGTTAATATCCAGAAACACCAGGCAGAACAGGAGAGGGTTAATATAGAGAAACACCAGACAGTAGAGGAGAGGGTTAATATACAGGGACACCAGAAAGTACAGGAGAGGATTAATATACAGAAACACCAGACAGTACAGCAGAGGGTTAATATACAGGGACACCAGGCAGTACAGGAGAGGATTAATATACAGGGACACCAGACATTACAGGAGAGAGTTAATATACAGAAACACCAGGCAGTACAGGAGAGGGTTAATCTACAGGGACACCAGACAGTACAGGAGAGGGTAAATATACAGGGACACCTGACAGTAGAGGAGAGGGTTAATAGACAGGGACACCAAGCAGTACAGGAAACGTTTACATTTCAAAAACACCAGGCAGTGCAGCAGAGGGTTAATATAGAGGGACACCAGACAGTACAGGAGAGTGTTAATATACAGAGACACCAGGGAGTAAAGGAGAGAGTTAATATACAGGGACACAAGGCAGTACAGAAGTGGATTAATATACAGGGACACCAGACAGTAGAGGAGAGGGTTAATAGACAGAGAAACCAGGCAGTACAGGAGAGGGTAACTTTTCAGAAACACCAGGCAGTACTGCAGAGACTTAATATACATAAGCACCAGACAGTACAGGAGTGGATTAATATACAGAGACACCAGACAGTACAGGTGAGGATTAATATAAAGAAACACCAGACAGTACAGCAGAGGGTTAATATACAGGGACACTAGACAGTACAGGAGAGGGTTCATACACAGGGACACCAGACAGTTGGAGAGGATTAATATACAGAAACACCAGACAGTACAGCAGAGGGTTAATATACAGGGACACCAGGCAGTACAGGAGAGGATTAATATACAGGGACACCAGACATTACAGGAGAGAGTTAATATACAGAAACACCAGGCAGTACAGGAGAGGGTTAATATACAGGGACACCAGGCAGTACAGGAGAGGATTAATATACAGGGACACCAGGCAGTACAGGAGAGGATTAATATACAGGGACACCAGACAGTACAGGAGAGAGTTTATATACAGAAACACCAGGCAGTACAGGAGAGGGTTAATATACAGGGACACCAGGCAGTACAGGAGAGGATTAATATACAGGGACACCTGACAGTACAGGAGAGGGTTAATATACAGGGGATCACCAGACAGTAGAACAGAGTGATAATATACAGGGACACAACAGTACTGGAGAGGGTAAATATACAGGGACACCAGACAATACAGGAGAGGGTTAATATACAGAGACACCAGACAGTACAGGAGTGGGTTAATATACAGGGACACCAGACAGTACAGGAGAGGGTTAATATACAGAGACACCAGACAATACAGATGAGGATTAATATAAAGAAACACCAGACAGTACAGCAGAGGGTTAATATACAGGGACACCAGACAGTACAGGAGAGGGTTAATACACAGGGACACCAGACAGTACAGGAGTGGATTAATATACAGAAACACCAGACAGTACAGCAGAGGGTTAATATACAGGGCCACCAGACAGTACAGGAGAGGGTTAATATACAGAGACACCAAACAATACAGGTGAGGATTAATATAAAGAAACACCAGACAGTACAGCAGAGGGTTAATATACAGGGACACCAGACAGTACAGGAGAGGTTTAATATACAGGGACACCAGACAGTACAGGAGAGGGTTAATATACAGAGACAGCAGCCAGTACAGGAGAGGGTTAAAATGCAGAAACACCAGGCAGTAGAGGAGAGGGTTAATCTACAGGGACACCAGACAGTACAGGAGAGGGTAAATATACAGGGACACCTGACAGTAGAGGAGAGGGTTAATAGACAGGGACACCAAGCAGTACAGGAAACGTTTACATTTCAAAAACACCAGGCAGTGCAGCAGAGGGTTAATATAGAGGGACACCAGACAGTACAGGAGAGTGTTAATATACAGAGACACCAGGGAGTAAAGGAGAGAGTTAATATACAGGGACACAAGGCAGTACAGAAGTGGATTAATATACAGGGACACCAGACAGTAGAGGAGAGGGTTAATAGACAGAGAAACCAGGCAGTACAGGAGAGGGTAACTTTTCAGAAACACCAGGCAGTACTGCAGAGACTTAATATACATAAGCACCAGACAGTACAGGAGTGGATTAATATACAGAGACACCAGACAGTACAGGTGAGGATTAATATAAAGAAACACCAGACAGTACAGCAGAGGGTTAATATACAGGGACACTAGACAGTACAGGAGAGGGTTCATACACAGGGACACCAGACAGTTGGAGAGGATTAATATACAGAAACACCAGACAGTACAGCAGAGGGTTAATACACAGGGACACCAGACAATACAGGAGAGGGTTAATATACAGGGACCCCAGACATTACAGGAGAGGGTTAATATACAGGGACAACAGACTTTTCAGGAGAGGGTTAATACACAGAAGCACCAGACAGTTCAGGAGAGGGTTAACATAAAGTGACACCAGAGAGTACAGGAGAGGGTTAATATACAGGCGCACCAGGCAGTACAGGAGAGGGTTAATATAAAGTGACACCAGACAGTACAGGAGAGTGTTAATATAAAGTGACACCAGACAGTACAGGAGAGGATTAATATACAGGGACACCAGACAGTACAGGAGAGGGTTAATATACTGGGGATCACCAGACAGTAGAACAGAGCGATAATATACAGGGACACAACAGTACTGGAGAGGGTAAATATACAGGGAAACCAGACAATACAGGAAAGGGTTAATATACAGGGACACCAGACATTACAGGAGTGGTTTAATATACAGGGACACCAGACAGTACAGGAGAGGGTTAATATACAGAGATACCAGACAATACAGATGAGGATTAATATAAAGAAACACCAGACAGTAGAGCAGAGGGTAAATATACAGGGACACCAGACAGTACAGGAGAGGTTTATCATACAGAAACACCAGACAGTAGAGGAGAGGGTTAATACACAGGGACACCAGAAAGTACAGGAGAGGATTAATATACAGAAACACCAGACAGTACAGCAGAGGGTTAATATACAGGGACACCAGGCAGTACAGGAGAGGATTAATATACAGGGACACCAGACATTACAGGAGAGAGTTAATATACAGAAACACCAGGCAGTACAGGAGAGGGTTAATATACAGGGACACCAGGCAGTACAGGAGAGGATTAATATACAGGGACACCAGGCAGTACAGGAGAGGATTAATATACAGGGACACCAGACAGTACAGGAGAGAGTTTATATACAGAAACACCAGGCAGTACAGGAGAGGGTTAATATACAGGGACACCAGGCAGTACAGGAGAGGATTAATATACAGGGACACCTGACAGTACAGGAGAGGGTGAATATACAGGGGATCATCAGACAGTAGAACAGAGTGATAATATACAGGGACACAACAGTACTGGAGAGGGTAAATATACAGGGACACCAGACAATACAGGAGAGGGTAATTATACAGGGACACCAGACAGTACAGGAGTGGGTTAATATACAGGGACACCAGACAGTACAGGAGAGGTTTAATATACAGAGACACCAGACAATACAGATGAGGAATAATATAAAGAAACACCAGACAGTACAGCAGAGGGTTAATATACAGGGACACCAGACAGTACAGGAGAGGGTTAATACACATGGACACCAGACAGTACAGGAGTGGATTAATATACAGAAACACCAGACAGTACAGCAGAGGGTTAATATACAGGGCCACCAGACAGTACAGGAGAGGGTTAATATACAGAGACACCAGACAGTACAGGTGAGGATTAATATAAAGAAACACCAGACAGTACAGCAGAGGGTTAATATACAGGGACACCAGACAGTACAGGAGAGGGTTCATACACAGGGACACCAGACAGTACAGGAGAGGATTAATATACAGAAACACCAGACAGTACAGCAGAGTGTTAATACACAGGGACACCAGACAGTACAGGAGAGGGTTAATATACAGGGACTCCAGACATTACAGGAGAGGGTTAATATACAGGGACAACAGACTTTTCAGGAGAGGGTTAATATACAGAAGCACCAGACAGTTCAGGAGAGGGTTAACATAAAGTGACAGCAGAGAGTACAGGAGAGGGTTAATATACAGGCGCACCCGGCAGTACAGGAGAGGGTTAATATACTGCAACACCAGACCATACAGGAGAGGGTTAATATACAGGTACACCAGGCAGAACAGGAGAGTATTAAAATACAGAAACACCAGACAGTACAGGAGATGATTAATATACAGGGACACCAGACAGTACAGGAGAGGGTTAATATACAGGGACACCAGACAGTACAGGAGAGGGTTAATATACAGGGATGCCAGACAGTACAGGAGGGGGTTAATATACTGGGACACCAGGCAGTATAGAAGAGGATTAATATACAGGGACACCAGACTCTACTGTAGAGGTTTAATATACAGAGATACCAGGCAGTCCAGGAGAGGGTTAATATACAGAAACACCAGACAGTACAGGAGAGGGTTAATATACAGGGACACCAGACAGTACAGGAGAGGGTTCATATACAGAGACACCAGACAGTACAGGAGAGGGTTAATATACAGTGCCACCAGATAATCCAGGAAAGGGTTAATATACAGGGACACCAGACAGTACAGGAGAGGGTTAATATAAAGGGACACCAGACAGTACAGGAGAGGGTGAATATACAGGGGATCATCAGACAGTAGAACAGAGTGATAATATACAGGGACACAACAGTACTGGAGAGGGTAAATATACAGGGACACCAGACAATACAGGAGAGGGTAATTATACAGGGACACCAGACAGTACAGGAGTGGGTTAATATACAGGGACACCAGACAGTACAGGAGAGGTTTAATATACAGAGACACCAGACAATACAGATGGGGATTAATATAAAGAAACACCAGACAGTACAGCAGAGGGTTAATATACAGGGACACCAGACAGTACAGGAGAGGGTTAATACACAGGGACACCAGACATTACAGGAGTGGATTAATATACAGAAACACCAGACAGTACAGCAGAGGGTTAATATACAGGGCCACCAGACAGTACAGGAGAGGGTTAATATACAGAGACACCAGACAGTAAAGGTGAGGATTAATATAAAGAAACACCAGACAGTACAGCAGAGGGTTAATATACAGGGACACCAGACAGTACAGGAGAGGGTTCATACACAGGGACACCAGACAGTACAGGAGAGGATTAATATACAGAAACACCAGACAGTACAGCAGAGTGTTAATACACAGGGACACCAGACAGTACAGGAGAGGGTTAATATACAGGGACCCCAGACATTACAGGAGAGGGTTAATATACAGGGACAACAGACTTTTCAGGAGAGGGTTAATATACAGAAGCACCAGACAGTTCAGGAGAGGGTTAACATAAAGTGACACCAGAGAGTACAGGAGGGGGTTAATATACAGGCGCACCAGGCAGTACAGGAGAGGGTTAATATACAGGGACACCAGACAGTACAGGAGAGTGTTAATATAAAGTGACACCAGACAGTACAGGAGAGGATTAATATACAGAGTCATTAGTCAGTACAGGAGAGGGTTAATATACAGGGACACCCGGCAGTACAGGAGAGGGTTAATATACTGCAACACCAGACCATACAGGAGAGGGTTAGTATACAGGTACACCAGGCAGAACAGGAGAGTATTAAAAGTCAGAAACACCAGACAGTACAGGAGATGATTAATATACAGGGACACCAGACAGTACAGGAGAGGTTTAATATACAGGGACACCAGACAGTACAGGAGAGGGTTAATATACAGGGATGCCAGACAGTACAGGAGGGGGTTAATATACAGGGACACCAGGCAGTATAGAAGAGGATTAATATACAGGGACACCAGACTCTACTGTAGAGGTTTAATATACAGGGACACCAGGCAGTACAGGAGAGGGTTAATATACAGAAACACCAGACAGTACAGGAGAGGGTTAATATTCAGGGACACCAGACAGCACAGGAGAGGGTTCATATACAGAGACACCAGACAGTACAGGAGAGGGTTAATATACAGTGCCACCAGACAATACAGGAAAGGGTTAATATACAGGGACACCAGACAGTACAGGAGAGGGTTAATATACAGAGATGCCAGACTGTACAGAAGAGGGTAAATATACAGGGACACGAGACTGCACAGGAGAGGGTTAACATACAGGGACACCAGACAGTAAAGGAGAGGGTTAATATACAGAGACACCAGACAGTACAGGAGAGGGTTAATATACAGAAACACCAGACAGTAGAGGAGAGGGTTAATATACAGGGACACCAGACATTCCACGAGAGGGATAATATACAGATACACCAGACAGTACTGGAGAGGTTTATTATACAGGGACACCAGACAGTACAAGAGAGGGTTAATATACAGAGACACCAGACAGTACAGGAGCGGGTTAATATACAGAAACACCGGACCGTAGAGGAGAGGGTTAATATACAGGGAAACCAGGCAGTACAGGAGAGGATTAATATACAGGGACACCAGACAGTACAGGAGAGGGTTAAAATACAGGGAGACCAGACAGTACAGGAGAGGGTTAATATCCAGGGACACCTGACAGTAGAGGAGAGGGTTAATAGACAGGGACACCAAGCAGTACAGGAGTGGTTTACATTTCAAAAACACCAGGCAGTATAGCAGAGGGTTAATATACAGGGACACCAGACTGTACAGGAGAGGGTTAATATACAGGGACACCAAGCAGTACAAGAGAGGGCTAATATAGAGGGACACCAGGGAGCACAGGAGAGGGTTAATATACAGGGACACCAGACAGTACAGGAGAGTGTTAATATAAAGTGACACCAGACAGTACAGGAGAGGGTTAATATACAGGGACACCAGACATTACAGGAAATGATTAATATACAGTGACACCAGACAGTACAGGAGAGGGTTAATATACAAGGACACCAGAGAGTAAAGAAGAGGGTTAATATACAGGGACACCAGACAGTACAGGAGAGGGTTAATATGCAGAAACAACAGGCAGTACAGGAGCGGGTTAATAAACAGCGTCACCAGGCAGTACAGGAGAGGATTAAGACACAGGGACACCAGACAGTACAGGAGAGAGTTAATATACAGAGACACCAGACAGTACAGGAGAGGGTTAATATACAAGGAGACCAGGCAATACAGAAGAGGTTTAATATACAGGGGCACCAGGCAGTACAGGAGAGGGTTAATATACAGAAACACCAGACAGTACAGGAGAGGGTTAATATACAGGGACACCAGACAGTACAGGAGAGGGTTCATATACAGAGACACCAGACAGTACAGGAGAGGGTTAATATACAGTGCCACCAGACAATACAGGAAAGGGTTAATATACAGGGACATCAGACAGTACAGGAGAGGGTTAATATATAGAGATGCCAGACTGTACAGGAGAGGGTAAATATACAGGGACACGAGACTGTACAGGAGAGGGTTAACATACAGGGACATCAGACAGTAAAGGAGAGGGTTAATATACAGAGACACCAGACAGTACAGGAGAGTATTAATATACAGAAACACCAGACAGTAGAGGAGAGGGTTAATATACAGGGACACCAGACATTCCACGAGAGGGATAATATACAGATACACCAGACAGTACAGGAGAGGTTTATTATACAGGGACACCAGAGAGTACAAGAGAGGGTTAATATACAGAGACACCAGACAGTACAGGAGAGGGTTAATATACAGAAACACCGGACCGTAGAGGAGAGGGTTAATATACAGGGAAACGAGGCAGTACAGGAGAGGATTAATATACAGGGACACCAGACAGTACAGGAGAGGGTTAAAATACAGGGAGACCAGACAGTACAGGAGGGGGTTAATATCCAGGGACACCTGACAGTAGAGGAGAGGGTTAATAGACAGGGACACCAAGCAGTACAGCAGTGGTTTACATTTCAAAAACACCAGGCAGTATCGCAGAGGGTTAATATACAGGTACACCAGGCAGTACAGGAGAGGGTTAATATACAGTGGGGCAACAGACATTACAGGAGAGGGTTAATATGCAGAAACAACAGGCAGTACAGGAGCGGGTTAATAAACAGCGTCACCAGGCAGTACAGGAGATGATTAAGACACAGGGGCACCAGACAGTACAGGAGAGAGTTAATATACAGAGACACCAGGCAGTACAGGAGAGGGTTAATATACAAGGAGACCAGGCAGTACAGAAGAGGATTAATATACAGTGACAACAGACAGTACAGGAGAGGGTTAATATACAGGGGTGGCAACAGACAGTACAACAGACTTTTAATATACAGGGACACCAGACAGTACAGGAGAGGGCTAATATACAGGGACACCAGACAGTACAGGAGTGGGTTAATATACAGGGACACCAGACAGTACCAGGAGAGGGTTACTATACAGGGTGGCATGAGACAGTACAGGAGAGGGTTAATATACAGGAATACCAGACAGTACAGGAGAGGGTTAATATACAGAAACACCAGACAGTAGAGGAGAGGGTTAAGATACAGGAACACCAGACAATACAGGAGAGGGTTAATACACAGGTAGACCAGACAGTATAGGAGAGGGTTAATATATAGAAACAGCAGACAGCACAGGAGAGTGTGAATATATAGGGACACCAGCCATTACAGGAGAGGTTTAATATACAGGGACAACAGACAGTTCAGGAAAGGGTTAATATAAAGTGACTCCAGACAGTACAGGAGAGGGTTAATATACAGGGGCTCCAGGCAGTACAGGAGAGTGTTAATATACAGGGACACCAGACAGTACTGGAGAGGGTTAATATACAGGGACACCAGACAGTACAGGAGAGGGTTAATATACAGGGACACCAGATATTACAGGAGATGATTAATATACAGGGACACCAGACAATACAGGAGAGGGTTAATATACAGGGACGCCAGACAGTACAGGAGTGGGTTAATATACAGGGACAGCAGACAGTACTGGAGAGGGTTAATATACAGAAACACCAGGCAGTAAAGGAGAGGCTTAATATACAGGGACACCAGGCAGTACAGGAGAGGATTAATATACAGGGACACCAGACAGAACAGGAGAGAGCTAATGTACAGAAACACCAGGCAGTACAGGAGAGGGTTCATATTCAGGGACACAAGGCAGTACCAGGAGAGGTTTAATATACAGAAACACCGGGCAGTACAGGAGATGATTAATATACAGGGACACCAGACAGTACAGGAGAGGGTTAATATACAGGGACACCAGACAGTACAGGAGACGGTTAATATACAGGGATGCCAGGCAGTACAGGAGGGGGTTAATATACAGGGACACCAGGCAGTATAGGAGAGGATTAATATACAGGGACACCAGACTCTGCTGTAGAGGTTTAATATACAGGGACACCAGGCAGTACAGGAGAGGGTTAATATACAGAAACACCAGACAGTACAGGAGAGGGTTAATATACAGGGACAACAGACAGTACAGGAGAGGGTTCATATACAGAGACACCAGGCAGTACAGGAGAGGGTTAATATACAGGGATGCCAGACAGTACAGGAGGGGGTTAATATACAGGGACACCAGGCAGTATAGGAGAGGATTAATATACAGGGACACCAGACTCTACTGTAGAGGTTTAATATACAGGGGCACCAGGCAGTACAGGAGAGGGTTAATATACAGAAACACCAGACAGTACAGGAGAGGGTTAATATACAGGGACACCAGACAGTACAGGAGAGGGTTCATATACAGAGACACCAGACAGTACAGGAGAGGGTTAATATACAGTGCCACCAGACAATACAGGAAAGGGTTAATATACAGGGACACCAGACAGTACAGGAGAGGGTTAATATATAGAGATGCCAGACTGTACAGGAGAGGGTAAATATACAGGGACACGAGACTGTACAGGAGAGGGTTAACATACAGGGACATCAGACAGTAAAGGAGAGGGTTAATATACAGAGACACCAGACAGTACAGGAGAGTATTAATATACAGAAACACCAGACAGTAGAGGAGAGGGTTAATATACAGGGACACCAGACATTCCACGAGAGGGATAATATACAGATACACCAGACAGTACAGGAGAGGTTTATTATACAGGGACACCAGACAGTACAAGAGAGGGTTAATATACAGAGACACCAGACAGTACAGGAGAGGGTTAATATACAGAAACACCGGACCGTAGAGGAGAGGGTTAATATACAGGGAAACCAGGCAGTACAGGAGAGGATTAATATACAGGGACACCAGACAGTACAGGAGAGGGTTAAAATACAGGGAGACCAGACAGTACAGGAGAGGGTTAATATCCAGGGACACCTGACAGTAGAGGAGAGGGTTAATAGACAGGGACACCAAGCAGTACAGGAGTGGTTTACATTTCAAAAACACCAGGCAGTATAGCAGAGGGTTAATATACAGGTACACCAGGCAGTACAGGAGAGGGTTAATATACAGTGGGGCAACAGACATTACAGGAGAGGGTTAATATACAGGGACACCAGACTGTACAGGAGAGGGTTAATATACAGGGACACCAAGCAGTACAAGAGAGGGTTAATATAGAGGGACACCAGGGAGCACAGGAGAGGGTTAATATACAGGGACACCAGACAGTGCAGGAGAGTGTTAATATAAAGTGACACCAGACAGTACAGGAGAGGGTTAATATACAGGGACACCAGACATTACAGGAGATGATTAATATACAGTGACACCAGACAGTACAGGAGAGGGTTAATATACAAGGACACCAGAGAGTAAAGAAGAGGGTTAATATACAGGGACACCAGACAGTACAGGAGAGGGTTAATATGCAGAAACAACAGGCAGTACAGGAGCGGGTTAATAAACAGCGTCACCAGGCAGTACAGGAGAGGATTAAGACACAGGGACACCAGACAGTACAGGAGAGAGTTAATATACAGAAACACCAGGCAGTAGAGGAGAGGGTTAATATACAAGGAGACCAGGCAGTACAGAAGAGGATTAATATACAGGGACAACAGACAGTACAGGAGAGGGTTAATATACAGGGGTGGCAACAGACAGTACAACAGAGTTTTAATATACAGGGACACCAGACAGTACAGGAGAGGGCTAATATACAGGGACACCAGACAGTACAGGAGTGGGTTAATATACAGGGACACCAGACAGTACCAGGAGAGGGTTAATATACAGGAATACCAGACAGTACAGGAGAGGGTTAATATACAGAAACACCAGACAGTAGAGGAGAGGGTTAAGATACAGGAACACCAGACAATACAGGAGAGGGTTAATACACAGGGAGACCAGACAGTACAGGAGAGGGTTAATATATAGAAACAGCAGACAGCACAGGAGAGTGTGAATATATAGGGACACCAGCCATTACAGGAGAGGTTTAATATACAGGGACAACAGACAGTTCAGGAAAGGGTTAATATAAAGTGACTCCAGACAGTACAGGAGAGGGTTAATATACAGGGGCTCCAGGCAGTACAGGAGAATGTTAATATACAGGGACACCAGACAGTACTGGAGAGGGTTAATATACAGGGACACCAGACAGTACAGGAGAGGGTTAATATACAGGGACACCAGATATTACAGGAGATGATTAATATACAGGGACACCAGACAATACAGGAGAGGGTTAATATACAGGGACGCCAGACAGTACAGGAGTGGGTTAATATACAGGGACAGCAGACAGTACTGGAGAGGGTTAATATACAGAAACACCAGGCAGTAAAGGAGAGGCTTAATATACAGGGACACCAGGCAGTACAGGAGAGGATTAATATACAGGGACACCAGACAGTAAAGGAGAGAGCTAATGTACAGAAACACCAGGCAGTACAGGAGAGGGTTCATAATAAGGGACACAAGGCAGTACCAGGAGAGGTTTAATATACAGAAACACCGGGCAGTACTGGAGAGGGTTAATATACAGGGACACCAGACAGTACAGGAGAGGGTTAATATACAGGGACACCAGACAGTACAGGAGATGATTAATATACAGTGCCACCAGACAGTACAGGAGAGGGTTAATATACAGGGACACCAGACAGTAAAGAAGAGGGTTAATATGCAGGGACACCAGACAGTACAGGAGAGGGTTAATATGCAGAAACATCAGGCAGTACAGGAGCGGGTTAATAAAGAGGGTCACCAGGCAGTACAGGAGAGGATTAAGATACAGGGACACCAGACAGTACAGGAGAGAGTTAATATACAGAAACGCCAGGCAGTACAGGAGAGGGTTAATATACAGGGACACCAGGCAGTACAGAAGAGGGTTAATATACAGGGACAACAGACAGTACAGGAGAGGGTTAATATACAGGGGTGGCAACAGACAGTACAACAGAGTTTTAATATACAGGGATACCAGACAGTACAGGAGAGGGTTAATATACAGGGACACCAGACAGTACAGGAGTGGGTTAATATACAGGGATACCTGACAGTACAGGAGAGGGTTAATATACAGAAACACCAGACAGTAGAGGAGAGGGTTAAGATACAGAAACACCAGACAGTACAGGAGAGGGTTAATACACAGGAAGACCAGACAGTACAGGAGAGGGTTAATATATAGAAACAGCAGACAGCACAGGAGAGTGTGAATATATGGGGACACCAGCCATTACAGGAGAGGTTTAATATACAGGGACAACAGACAGTACAGGAGAGGGTTAATATACAGAGGCACCAGACAGTTCAGGAACGGGTTAATATAAAGTGACTCCAGACAGTACAGGAGAGGGTTAATATACAGGGGCACCAGGCAGTACAGGAGAGGGTTAATATACAGTGACACCAGACAGTACAGCAGAGGGTTAATATACAGGGACACGAGACTGTACAGGAGAGGGTTCATATACAGGGACACCAGATATTACAGGAGATGATGAAAATACTGGGACACCAGACAATACAGGAGAGGGTTAATATACAGGCACGCCAGACAGTACAGGAGTGGGTTAATATACAGGGACAGCAGACAGTACTGGAGAGGGTTAATATACAGAAACACCAGGCAGTAATGGAGAGGCTAAATATACAGGGACACCAGGCAGTACAGGAGAGGATTAATATACAGGGACACCAGACAGTACAGGAGAGAGTTAATGTACAGAAACACCAGGCAGTACAGGAGAGGGTTCATATACAGGAACACCAGGCAGTACTGGAGAGGATTAATATACAGGGACACCAGGCAGTACAGGAGAGTGTTAATATACAGTGGGGCACCAGACAGTACAACAGGGTGTTAATATACAGGGACACCAGACAGTATAGGAGAGGGTTAATATGCAGGGAAACCAGACAGTACAGGAGAGGGTTAATATACAGGGACACAGACAGTACAGGAGTTGGTTCATATACAGGGACACCAGAGAATACCAGGAGAGGGTTAATAGACAGTGTGGCACCAGACAGTACAGCAGGGGGTTAATATACAGGGACACCAGACAGTACAGGAGAATGTTAATATACGGAGACACCAGCAAGTACAGGAGAGGGTTAATATACAGAAACACCAGGCTGTACAGGAGAGGGTTAATATACAGGGACACGAGAGAGTACAAGAGAGCGTTAATATACAGAGACACCACAGATTACAGGAGAGGGTTAATATACAGGGACACCAGACAGTACAGGAAAGGGTTAATATACAGGGACACCAGACAGTACAGGAGAGGGTTAATATACAGAAACACCGGACCGTAGAGGAGAGGGTTAATATACAGGGAAACCAGGCAGTACAGGAGAGGATTAATATACAGGGACACCAGACAGTACAGGAGAGGGTTAAAATACAGGGAGACCAGACAGTACAGGAGAGGGTTAATATCCAGGGACACCTGACAGTAGAGGAGAGGGTTAATAGACAGGGACACCAAGCAGTACAGGAGTGGTTTACATTTCAAAAACACCAGGCAGTATAGCAGAGGGTTAATATACAGGTACACCAGGCAGTACAGGAGAGGGTTAATATACAGTGGGGCAACAGACATTACAGGAGAGGGTTAATATGCAGAAACAACAGGCAGTACAGGAGCGGGTTAATAAACAGCGTCACCAGGCAGTACAGGAGAGGATTAAGACACAGGGACACCAGACAGTACAGGAGAGAGTTAATATACAGAGACACCAGGCAGTACAGGAGAGGGTTAATATACAAGGAGACCAGGCAGTACAGAAGAGGATTAATATACAGGGACAACAGACAGTACAGGAGAGGGTTAATATACAGGGGTGGCAACAGACAGTACAACAGAGTTTTAATATACAGGGACACCAGACAGTACAGGAGAGGGCTAATATACAGGGACACCAGACAGTACAGGAGTGGGTTAATATACAGGGACACCAGACAGTACCAGGAGAGGGTTACTATACAGGGTGGCATCAGACAGTACAGGAGAGGGTTAATATACAGGAATACCAGACAGTACAGGAGAGGGTTAATATACAGAAACACCAGACAGTAGAGGAGAGGGTTAAGATACAGGAACACCAGACAATACAGGAGAGGGTTAATACACAGGGAGACCAGACAGTACAGGAGAGGGTTAATATATAGAAACAGCAGACAGCACAGGAGAGTGTGAATATATAGGGACACCAGCCATTACAGGAGAGGTTTAATATACAGGGACAACAGACAGTTCAGGAAAGGGTTAATATAAAGTGACTCCAGACAGTACAGGAGAGGGTTAATATACAGGGGCTCCAGGCAGTACAGGAGAGTGTTAATATACAGGGACACCAGACAGTACTGGAGAGGGTTGATATACAGGGACACCAGACAGTACAGGAGAGGGTTAATATACAGGGACACCAGATATTACAGGAGATGATTAATATACAGGGACACCAGACAATACAGGAGAGGGTTAATATACAGGGACGCCAGACAGTACAGGAGTGGGTTAATATACAGGGACAGCAGACAGTACAGGAGTGGGTTAATATACAGGGATACCTGACAGTACAGGAGAGGGTTAATATACAGAAACACCAGACAGTAGAGGAGAGGGTTAAGATACAGAAACACCAGACAGTACAGGAGAGGGTTAATACACAGGAAGACCAGACAGTACAGGAGAGGGTTAATATATAGAAACAGCAGACAGCACAGGAGAGTGTGAATATATAGGGGCACCAGCCATTACAGGAGAGGTTTAATATACAGGGACAACAGACAGTACAGGAGAGGGTTAATATACAGAGGCACCAGACAGTTCAGGAACGGGTTAATATAAAGTGACTCCAGACAGTACAGGAGAGGGTTAATATACAGGGGCACCAGGCAGTACAGGAGAGGGTTAATATACAGTGACACCAGACAGTACAGCAGAGGGTAAATATACAGGGACACGAGACTGTACAGGAGAGGGTTAATATACAGGGACACCAGATATTACAGGAGATGATAAAAATACTGGGACACCAGACAATACAGGAGAGGGTTAATATACAGGCACGCCAGACAGTACAGGAGTGGGTTAATATACAGGGACAGCAGACAGTACTGGAGAGGGTTAATATACAGAAACACCAGGCAGTAATGGAGAGGCTAAATATACAGGGACACCAGGCAGTACAGGAGAGGATTAATATACAGGGACACCAGACAGTACAGGAGAGAGTTAATGTACAGAAACACCAGGCAGTACAGGAGAGGGTTCATATACAGGAACACCAGGCAGTACTGGAGAGGATTAATATACAGGGACACCAGGCAGTACAGGAGAGTGTTAATATACAGTGGGGCCCCAGACAGTACAACAGGGTGTTAATATACAGGGACACCAGACAGTATAGGAGAGGGTTAATATGCAGGGAAACCAGACAGTACAGGAGAGGGTTAATATACAGGGACACAGACAGTACAGGAGTTGGTTCATATACAGGGACACCAGAGAGTACCAGGAGAGGGTTACTAGACAGTGTGGCACCAGACAGTACAGCAGGGGGTTAATATACAGGGACACCAGATAGTACAGGAGAGGGTTAATATACAGAAGCACCAGACAGTACAGCAGAGGGTTAATATGTAGGGACACCCGGCAGTACAGGAGAGGGTTAATATACAGGGACACCAGACAGTACAGGAGAATGTTAATATACGGAGACACCAGCAAGTACAGGAGAGGGTTAATATACAGAAACACCAGGCTGTACAGGAGAGGGTTAATATACAGGGACACGAGAGAGTACAAGAGAGCGTTAATATACAGAGACACCACAGATTACAGGAGAGGGTTAATATACAGGGACACCAGACAGTACAGGAAAGGGTTAATATACAGGGACACCAGACAGTACAGGAGAGGGTTAATATACAGAAACACCGGACCGTAGAGGAGAGGGTTAATATACAGGGAAACCAGGCAGTACAGGAGAGGATTAATATACAGGGACACCAGACAGTACAGGAGAGGGTTAAAATACAGGGAGACCAGACAGTACAGGAGAGGGTTAATATCCAGGGACACCTGACAGTAGAGGAGAGGGTTAATAGACAGGGACACCAAGCAGTACAGGAGTGGTTTACATTTCAAAAACACCAGGCAGTATAGCAGAGGGTTAATATACAGGTACACCAGGCAGTACAGGAGAGGGTTAATATACAGTGGGGCAACAGACATTACAGGAGAGGGTTAATATGCAGAAACAACAGGCAGTACAGGAGCGGGTTAATAAACAGCGTCACCAGGCAGTACAGGAGAGGATTAAGACACAGGGACACCAGACAGTACAGGAGAGAGTTAATATACAGAGACACCAGGCAGTACAGGAGAGGGTTAATATACAAGGAGACCAGGCAGTACAGAAGAGGATTAATATACAGGGACAACAGACAGTACAGGAGAGTGTTAATATACAGGGGTGGCAACAGACAGTACAACAGAGTTTTAATATACAGGGACACCAGACAGTACAGGAGAGGGCTAATATACAGGGACACCAGACAGTACAGGAGTGGGTTAATATACAGGGACACCAGACAGTACCAGGAGAGGGTTACTATACAGGGTGGCATCAGACAGTACAGGAGAGGGTTAATATACAGGAATACCAGACAGTACAGGAGAGGGTTAATATACAGAAACACCAGACAGTAGAGGAGAGGGTTAAGATACAGGAACACCAGACAATACAGGAGAGGGTTAATACACAGGGAGACCAGACAGTACAGGAGAGGGTTAATATATAGAAACAGCAGACAGCACAGGAGAGTGTGAATATATAGGGACACCAGCCATTACAGGAGAGGTTTAATATACAGGGACAACAGACAGTTCAGGTAAGGGTTAATATAAAGTGACTCCAGACAGTACAGGAGAGGGTTAATATACAGGGGCTCCAGGCAGTACAGGAGAGTGTTAATATACAGGGACACCAGACAGTACTGGAGAGGGTTGATATACAGGGACACCAGACAGTACAGGAGAGGGTTAATATACAGGGACACCAGATATTACAGGAGATGATTAATATACAGGGACACCAGACAATACAGGAGAGGGTTAATATACAGGGACGCCAGACAGTACAGGAGTGGGTTAATATACAGGGACAGCAGACAGTACTGGAGAGGGTTAATATACAGAAACACCAGGCAGTAAAGGAGAGGCTTAATATACAGGGACACCAGGCAGTACAGGAGAGGATTAATATACAGGGACACCAGACAGAACAGGAGAGAGCTAATGTACAGAAACACCAGGCAGTACAGGAGAGGGTTCATATTCAGGGACACAAGGCAGTACCAGGAGAGGTTTAATATACAGAAATACCGGGCAGTACAGGAGATGATTAATATACAGGGACACCAGACTCTGCTGTAGAGGTTTAATATACAGGGACACCAGGCAGTACAGGAGAGGGTTAATATACAGAAACACCAGACAGTACAGGAGAGGGTTAATATACAGGGACAACAGACAGTACAGGAGAGGGTTCATATACAGAGACACCAGGCAGTACAGGAGAGGGTTAATATACAGGGATGCCAGACAGTACAGGAGGGGGTTAATATACAGGGACACCAGGCAGTATAGGAGAGGATTAATATACAGGGACACCAGACTCTACTGTAGAGGTTTAATATACAGGGGCACCAGGCAGTACAGGAGAGGGTTAATATACAGAAACACCAGACAGTACAGGAGAGGGTTAATATACAGGGACACCAGACAGTACAGGAGAGGGTTCATATACAGAGACACCAGACAGTACAGGAGAGGGTTAATATACAGTGCCACCAGACAATACAGGAAAGGGTTAATATACAGGGACACCAGACAGTACAGGAGAGGGTTAATATATAGAGATGCCAGACTGTACAGGAGAGGGTAAATATACAGGGACACGAGACTGTACAGGAGAGGGTTAACATACAGGGACATCAGACAGTAAAGGAGAGGGTTAATATACAGAGACACCAGACAGTACAGGAGAGTATTAATATACAGAAACACCAGACAGTAGAGGAGAGGGTTAATATACAGGGACACCAGACATTCCACGAGAGGGATAATATACAGATACACCAGACAGTACAGGAGAGGTTTATTATACAGGGACACCAGACAGTACAAGAGAGGGTTAATATACAGAGACACCAGACAGTACAGGAGAGGGTTAATATACAGAAACACCGGACCGTAGAGGAGAGGGTTAATATACAGGGAAACCAGGCAGTACAGGAGAGGATTAATATACAGGGACACCAGACAGTACAGGAGAGGGTTAAAATACAGGGAGACCAGACAGTACAGGAGAGGGTTAATATCCAGGGACACCTGACAGTAGAGGAGAGGGTTAATAGACAGGGACACCAAGCAGTACAGGAGTGGTTTACATTTCAAAAACACCAGGCAGTATAGCAGAGGGTTAATATACAGGTACACCAGGCAGTACAGGAGAGGGTTAATATACAGTGGGGCAACAGACATTACAGGAGTGGGTTAATATACAGGGACACCAGACTGTACAGGAGCGGGTTAATATACAGGGACACCAAGCAGTACAAGAGAGGGTTAATATAGAGGGACACCAGGGAGCACAGGAGAGGGTTAATATACAGGGACACCAGACAGTGCAGGAGAGTGTTAATATAAAGTGACACCAGACAGTACAGGAGAGGGTTAATATACAGGGACACCAGACATTACAGGAGATGATTAATGTACAGTGACACCAGACAGTACAGGAGAGGGTTAATATACAAGGACACCAGAGAGTAAAGAAGAGGGTTAATATACAGGGACACCAGACAGTACAGGAGAGGGTTAATATGCAGAAACAACAGGCAGTACAGGAGCGGGTTAATAAACAGCGTCACCAGGCAGTACAGGAGAGGATTAAGACACAGGGACACCAGACAGAACAGGAGAGAGTTAATATACAGAAACACCAGGCAGTACAGGAGAGGGTTAATATACAAGGAGACCAGGCAGTACAGAAGAGGATTAATATACAGGGACAACAGAAAGTACAGGAGAGGGTTAATATACAGGGGTGGCAACAGACAGTACAACAGAGTTTTAATATACAGGGACACCAGACAGTACAGGAGAGGGCTAATATACAGGGACACCAGACAGTACAGGAGTGGGTTAATATACAGGGACACCAGACAGTACCAGGAGAGGGTTAATATACAGGAATACCAGACAGTACAGGAGAGGGTTAATATACAGAAACACCAGACAGTAGAGGAGAGGGTTAAGATACAGGAACACCAGACAATACAGGAGAGGGTTAATACACAGGGAGACCAGACAGTACAGGAGAGGGTTAATATATAGAAACAGCAGACAGCACAGGAGAGTGTGAATATATAGGGACACCAGCCATTACAGGAGAGGTTTAATATACAGGGACAACAGACAGTTCAGGAAAGGGTTAATATAAAGTGACTCCAGACAGTACAGGAGAGGGTTAATATACAGGGGCTCCAGGCAGTACAGGAGAGTGTTAATATACAGGGACACCAGACAGTACTGGAGAGGGTTAATATACAGGGACACCAGACAGTACAGGAGAGGGTTAATATACAGGGACACCAGATATTACAGGAGATGATTAATATACAGGGACACCAGACAATACAGGAGCGGGTTAATATACAGGGACGCCAGACAGTACAGGAGTGGGTTAATATACAGGGACAGCAGACAGTACTGGAGAGGGTTAATATACAGAAACACCCGGCAGTAAAGGAGAGGCTTAATATACAGGGACACCAGGCAGTACAGGAGAGGATTAATATACAGGGACACCAGACAGAACAGGAGAGAGCTAATGTACAGAAACACCAGGCAGTACAGGAGAGGGTTCATAATAAGGGACACAAGGCAGTACCAGGAGAGGTTTAATATACAGAAACACCGGGCAGTACTGGAGAGGGTTAATATACAGGGACACCAGACAGTACAGGAGAGGGTTAATATACAGGGACACCAGACATTACAGGAGATGATTAATATACAGTGCCACCAGACAGTACAGGAGAGGGTTAATATACAGGGACACCAGACAGTAAAGAAGAGGGTTAATATGCAGGGACACCAGACAGTACAGGAGAGGGTTAATATGCAGAAACATCAGGCAGTACAGGAGCGGGTTAATAAAGAGGGTCACCAGGCAGTACAGGAGAGGATTAAGATACAGGGACACCAGACAGTACAGGAGAGAGTTAATATACAGAAACACCAGGCAGTACAGGAGAGGGTTAATATACAGGGACACCAGGCAGTACAGAAGAGGGTTAATATACAGGGACAACAGACAGTACAGGAGAGGGTTAATATACAGGGGTGGCAACAGACAGTACAACAGAGTTTTAATATACAGGGATACCAGACAGTACAGGAGAGGGTTAATATACAGGGACACCAGACAGTACAGGAGTGGGTTAATATACAGGGATACCTGACAGTACAGGAGAGGGTTAATATACAGAAACACCAGACAGTAGAGGAGAGGGTTAAGATACAGAAACACCAGACAGTACAGGAGAGGGTTAATACACAGGAAGACCAGACAGTACAGGAGAGGGTTAATATATAGAAACAGCAGACAGCACAGGAGAGTGTGAATATATAGGGACACCAGCCATTACAGGAGAGGTTTAATATACAGGGACAACAGACAGTACAGGAGAGGGTTAATATACAGAGGCACCAGACAGTTCAGGAACGGGTTAATATAAAGTGACTCCAGACAGTACAGGAGAGGGTTATTATACAGGGGCACCAGGCAGTACAGGAGAGGGTTAATATACAGTGACACCAGACAGTACAGCAGAGGGTTAATATACAGGGACACGAGACTGTACAGGAGAGGGTTAATATACAGGGACACCAGATATTACAGGAGATGATAAAAATACTGGGACACCAGACAATACAGGAGAGGGTTAATATACAGGCACGCCAGACAGTACAGGAGTGGGTTAATATACAGGGACAGCAGACAGTACTGGAGAGGGTTAATATACAGAAACACCAGGCAGTAATGGAGAGGCTAAATATACAGGGACACCAGGCAGTACAGGAGAGGATTAATATACAGGGACACCAGACAGTACAGGAGAGAGTTAATGTACAGAAACACCAGGCAGTACAGGAGAGGGTTCATATACAGGAACACCAGGCAGTACTGGAGAGGATTAATATACAGGGACACCAGGCAGTACAGGAGAGTGTTAATATACATTGGGGCACCAGACAGTACAACAGGGTGTTAATATACAGGGACACCAGACAGTATAGGAGAGGGTTAATATGCAGGGAAACCAGACAGTACAGGAGAGGGTTAATATACAGGGACACAGACAGTACAGGAGTTGGTTCATATACAGGGACACCAGAGAGTACCAGGAGAGGGTTACTAGACAGTGTGGCACCAGACAGTACAGCAGGGGGTTAATATACAGGGACACCAGATAGTACAGGAGAGGGTTAATATACAGAAACACCAGACAGTACAGCAGAGGGTTAATATGCAGGGACACCCGGCAGTACAGGAGAGGGTTAATATACAGGGACACCAGACAGTACAGGAGAATGTTAATATACGGAGACACCAGCAAGTACAGGAGAGGGTTAATATACAGAAACACCAGGCTGTACAGGAGAGGGTTAATATACAGGGACACGAGAGAGTACAAGAGAGCGTTAATATACAGAGACACCACAGATTACAGGAGAGGGTTAATATACAGGGACAGCAGACAGTACAGGAAAGGGTTAATATACAGGGACACCAGAAAGTGCAGGAGAGGGTTAATATACAGAGACGCCAGACAGTACAGGAGAGGGTTAATATACAGGGACTCCAGACAGTACAGGAGAGGGTTAACATACAGGGGCACCAGGCATTACAGGGGAGGATTAATATACAGAGACATCAGAATGTACAGGAAAGGGTTAATATACAGGGACACCAGACAGTACAGGAGAGGGTTAATATACCGGGACACCAGTCATTACAGGAGAGGGATAATATACAGATATGCCAGACAGTACAGCAGAGGGTTATTATACAGTGACACCAGACAGTACAGCAGAGGGTTATTGTACAGGGACACCAGACAGTACAGGAGAGGGTTAACATAAAGTGACACCAGGCAGTACAGGATAGGGTTAATATACAGGGGCGCCAGGCAGTACAGGAGAGGGTTAATATACAGGGACACCAGACAGTACAGGGGAGTGTTAATATTTAGTGACACCAGACAGTACAGGAGAGGGTTAATATACAGGGACAGCAGGCAGTACAGGAGAGGATTAATATACAGGGACACCAGGCAGTACAGGGGAGGGTTAATATACAGTGGGGCAAGACAGTACAGGAGAGGGTTAATATACAGGGACACCAGGCAGTACAGGAGAGTGTTAATATACAGGGAAACCAGACAATACAGGAGAGGGTTAATATGCAGGGACACCAGACAGTACAGGAGAGGGTTAATATACAGGGACACAGACAGTGCAGGAGAGGGTTCGTATACAGGGACACCAGACAGTACCAGGAGAGGGTTACTAGACAGTGTGGCACCAGACAGTACAGCAGGGGGTTAATATACAGGTACACCAGACAGTACAGGAGAGGGTTAATAAACAGAAACACCAGACAGTACAGGAGAGGGTTAATATACAGAAACACCACACAGTACAGGAGAGGGTTAATATACAGGGACACCAGACAGTACAGGAAAGGGTTAATATACAGGGACACCAGAAAATACAGGAGAGGGTTAATATACAGAGATGCCAGAGAGCACAGGAGAGGGTAAATATACAGAAGCACCAGACAGTACAGGAGAGGGTTAAGTTACAGAAACACCAGACAGTACAGGAGAGGGTTAAGATACAGAAACACCAGACAGTACAGGAGAGGGTTAATACACAGGGACACCAGACAGTACAGGAGAGGGTTAATATATAGAAACACCAGACAGCACAGGAGAGGGTTAATATATAGGGACTCCAGCCATTACAGGAGAGGGTTAATATACAGGGACAACAGATGGTACAGGAGAGGGTTAATATACAGAAACACCAGACAGTACAGGAGAGGGTAAATATACAGGGACACCAGACAGTACAGGAGAGGGTTAATATACAGGGACACCAGACATTAAAGGAGATGATTAATATACAGGGACACCAGACAGTACAGGAGAGGGTTAATATACATCGGCACAAGGAAGTACCAGGAGAGGTTAAATATACAGAAACACCAGACAGTACTGCAGAGGGTTAATATACAGGGACACCAGACAGTACAGGAGAGGGTTAATATACAGGGACACCAGAAATTACAGGAGATGATTAATATACAGTGACACCAGACAGTACAGGAGAGGGTTAATATACAGGGACACAAGACAGTACAGGAGAGGGTTAATATACAGGGACACCAGACAGTACAGGAGAGGGTTAATATGCAGAAACACCAGGCAATACAGGAGCAGCTTAATAAACAGGGTCACAAGCAGTACAGGAGAGGATTAAGACACAGGGACACCAGACAGTACAGGAAAGGGTTAATATATTTGTAGTGTATGTAACGTTCCACCTTTAAGAGAACTATTTTAAGGGTTGCACTACTTTGTCTTGGCTACTGTATGCTGTAATACCGGTGGTGACCACACCGGTATATAAGTGCTGTGTAAGGATTGATTGGGCAGATTCGCCCTGACCTATGAATAGTAAAGTCCTGTTAAAGTTACTCTTGTAGTCTGTGTATTAATTCACCATATAACCCACAGACTTTACAGTGGCGACGAGTTCGATCTTACCCTGTGGCAGCGATACATCCGAAGCAGTTAACGAGCGTCGAGAGGAGGCACCCGCCCTCGTCATTCTGCTGAGAGAAGACTCGAGTCTGCAGAGCAAGGAAGAAGGAAGAATTCAGACACGAAGCCTTCCATCAGCAACAGGCAGTGATCGTCTCTTCTGCCACAGTGGTGAGTGAGCTGATCAGCCACGAGAAGCAAGTCGGCCACGTTGACTGTGAGTAGGGGGAAAATTAAAAAAAAGAACGGAGGAAGGGCGGTGAACTCGACCACGGTCGGGGAGGAAAGGAGCCGGACAGAAGTCGGGCCCAGAGGCGCTGAGACTGGGGCAGCGTGGGGCACGGAAGCCGCGGTGCAAGCGGGAACGCAGCCGGGGTGAGAGACCGGGCTACCAGCGGGAACGCAGCCGGTGTGAGAGACCGGGCTACAAGCGGGTTGGGAGACGCAACAGCGTCGTGAGACAGCTCGACCGCGACCGGCGAAAGGCCGGGCAGCTACCGAGGCCGCGAGGCGCTGCGACCAGGATCGTAAGGCGCGGAAAGAAATAAAAATAAGAAACCGCGGAGAACTCAGCCGCAGCCGGGGGAGGAAAGGACCGGACTGCGAGAGGGCTGGGAGGCGCGATTGGAAGCCGCTGAGGGAGAGACAGAGCCCGAGCGAGCGGGAGAGACTGAGCCGAGCGAGGGAGACCGAGGAGATTCAGCCAGCGGCTGGAACTGTTCGCCGTCAACAGGTTGTCCCCAGCGCCGGTTGCCCTGCTGAGAAAAGGGAACAAAGAACGCACTGAAGCCGGCGCGCAGGCTGCGAACCCCGAAAGCCAGCGGTCGTCGCCCGAGGGAAAAGCTTACCCCTCCCGCCAGTAGGCGGAGAAGAAGACAGGAGCGGGAAACCGCCATTTTGAAAGTGGGCGGGGAAGAAGACAAGCGCGGGAAACCGCCATTTTTGGAAAAAAAAGAGTTAAAGAAAAATTTCGTTGTTGTTTCTCAGGAAGATTGTGAAGATGCCTAAGCGTGGCAACATCAACGAATTCGATTCTGATGTGGAAGATTGGACCACGTATGTAGAACGCATCGAGATATATTGTAAGGTCAATAAGATAGCAAATTATGATAAAGCTCTAACCTTACTAAACTCAATGGGTGCGAAGACATACGGGTTATTGAAGCATCTTCTATCACCAGCTAAACCGGCGGATCAGTCTTTCGCTAATATTGTTGCTGTCCTGAAGGATCATGTGAACCACACACCGCTGATGTTAGCGGAACGAGCTAAATTTTACGGGAGAACGCAACTAAAGGAGGAAAGCAACGCGGAGTACCTGGTTGAACTGCGTAGGCTAGCAAAATACTGTCAGTTTGGGGTAAATCTGACAGAGGCACTGAGAGACAAGTTCGTGTGCGGGATGTCAAAGGAAGGAACACAAAAGCGACTGCTCGAAGAGAACGATCTTACACTTGATAAGGCTGTCCTTATTGCAGCATCGCACAAAGCCGCAGTGAGAGGCACGGCAGAAATGCAGCTGAAGACAGCGGTACTCAGTGTGGATCAAATGACTTCGGGTACAACGAAATGTTACCGTTGTGGGAAGACAACACACGACCAGAACCAATGCTGGTTTAAAAACCAGGAATGTAGAAAATGTGGCAAACTTGGTCACATAGCTAAAGTATGCCGGTCAGGAAAGAAGACCAGCAACAATAAGTCACCGCAGAAGAAGTACAGAAAGGTACATAAGGTGACTGTGAAGAGTCCAGATGAACTGAATTCGGATTCAAACCCCAACAGCAAGGAACTGGGTAGTCTGAGGATTCACAATGTGAGTAAAGAAGCTGACCGACAAACTATCTGGGTCACACTGCAGATTGCAAAAGTCCAAGTGAAGATGGAAGTGGACACCGGATCGGCGTTGACGGTCATGAATAAACAAGATTACAAAAGGTTATTCAAACATATTCCCCTACGGGATACGGAGATAGTATTGCAGACATACACGGGGCATAAAGTATACCCCATCGGAAAGATAAAAGTCAAGGTGAGACACAAGGGCAAAGATCACCAAGGAATGGACTTATATGTACTACCCGAGGGAGGTCCACCACTTCTGGGACGGGAGTGGATCAGGAAAATAAAGATAGACTGGCACTCACTAAACACAATGACGGTAGATTTCGGAAAGAAAGATGTCAAACCTGAACGGTTGTCCAGAATATTGGACGAGGCTAAAGAGGTATTCCAGCAGGGACTGGGAACACTGAGAGGAATTAAGGCAAAAATCAAGATTGCAGAACATGCAAGCCCAAAATTTTTCAAAGCCAGATCGGTACCTTACGCGATACGACCTGCTGTGGAGGCAGAACTGGAGGAGCTTGAACGTGCAGGGGTACTGTCGAAGGTGGACTGGAGTGAGTGGGCCACGCCCATTGTTCCCGTCATGAAGTCTTCATCAAGTAACAAGCCAGGGGGACCGGGGAAGGTCCGCATCTGCGGAGACTTCAAGATCACAGTTAATCCGGTGCTTCACACGGTACAATACCCGCTTCCGCGGATTGAGGATATCTTTGCTTCATTGTCTGGCAGGAAACACTTCACCAAGATAGACCTGGCACAAGCATATTTACAGATGGAGGTCAAGGAAGAGTCACGCCAGTATCTCACAATCAACACGCACAGAGGCTTGTATCGATATAATAGACTGGTTTTTGGAGTAGCTTCGGCTCCAGCAATTTGGCAGAGGGCCATGGAGCAGGTCTTACAGGGTATTCCAAGCACTCAGTGTTACTTGTACGATATCCTGATTACGGGAGAAGACGAGGAGGAACACCTCACAAATTTGAAACTGGTGCTCACCAGGTTGAAGGAATATGGCCTTCGAGTTAATCGCCAGAAATGTGAGTTCTTCCAGAAACGGATCTCGTACTGCGGTCATGTCATTGACCAAGAGGGGCTGCACAAGTCACCTGACAAGATCGAAGCGGTCGTGAAGGCCCCCGCTCCGGAAAATGTATCACAGTTGAGGTCGTTTCTGGGGTTGATTAATTATTACCATAAGTTTCTGCCAAATCTATCCACGGTGCTGCATCCGCTGAATGCTCTGTTGCGGAAAGAAGTACCATGGAAGTGGAGCGAGGACTGTAAGAAGGCCTTTCGCAGAAGCAAGGCGTTGATTACCTCTGAGGAAGTGTTGGCTCACTTCAACCCAACGCTACCTCTTCGTCTAGCTTGTGATGCTTCCCCTTATGGTATTGGAGCTGTACTCTCACACAAGTTACCAAATGGCTCGGAAAGGCCAGTCGCATTTGCGTCCCGATCATTGACCTCCGCTGAGCAAAATTACGCTCAGATAGATAGGGAGGCTCTCAGCCTTGTGTGGGGAGTAAAGAAATTCAATCATTACCTGCAGGGCAAGAAGTTTACATTGCTGACAGACCACCAGCCGCTGGTGTCCATATTCAACCCTAACAAGGCCGTTTCCACTGATTCGCCCTGACCTTTGAATAGTAAAGTCCTGTTAAAGTTACTCTTGTAGTCTGTGTATTAATTCACCATATAACCCACAGACTTTACAATATAGAAACACCAGACAGCACCGGAGAGGGTTAATATATAGGGACTCCAGACATTACAGGAGAGGGTTAATATACAGGGACAACAGAGAGTACAGGAGAGGGTTAATATACAGAGGCACCAGACAGTTCAGGAAAGGGTTAATATAAAGTGACTGCAGACAGTACAGGAGAGGGTTAATATACAGGGGCACCAGGCAGTACAGGAGAGGGTTAATATACAGGGACACCAGACAGTACAGCAGAGGGTTAATATACAGAGACACCAGCCAGAACAGCAGAGGGTTAAAATACAGAAACACCAGGCAGTAGAGGAGAGGGTTAATCGACAGGGACACCAGACAGTACAACAGAGGGTTAATATACAGGGACACCAGAGAGTACAGGAGAGGGTTAATATACAGGGACGCCAGACATTACAGGAGATGATTAATATACAGGGACACCGGACAGTACAGGAGATGGTTAATATACAGGGACAGCAGACAGTACTGGAGAGGGTTAATATACAGAAACACAAGGCAGTAAAGGAGAGGGTTAATATACAGGGACACCAGGCAGTACAGGAGAGGATTAATATACAGGGACACCAGACAGTACAGGAGAGAGTTAATGTACAGAAACACCAGGCAGTACAGGAGAGGGTTAATATACAGGGGGGCACCAGACAGTACAACAGAGTGTTAATATACAGGGACACAAGACAGTACAGGAGAGGGTTAATATGCAGGGACACCAGACAGTACAGGAGAGGGTTCATATACAGGGACACCAGGGAGTACCAGGAGAGGGTTACTAGGCAGTGTGGCACCAGACAGTACAGCAGAGGGTTAATATACAGGGACACCGGCAGTACAGGAGAGGGTTAATATACAGAAACACCAGACAGTACAGGAGAGGGTTAATATACAGAAACACCAGACAGTACAGCAGAGGGTTAATATACAGGGAAACCAGACAGTACAGGAGAGGGTTAATATACAGGGACACCAGACAGTACAGGAGAGGGTTAATATACAGGGACACCAGACAGTACAGGAGAGTGTTAATATACAGAGAAACCAGCCAGTACAGGAGAGGGTTAATATACAGGGACACAAGACAGTACAAGAGAGCGTTAATATACAGAAATACCAGACAGTACAGGAGAGCATTAATATACAGGGACAACAGACAGTACAGGGGAGGGTTAATATACAGAGACACCACACTGTACAGGTGTGGGTTAATATACAGGGACACCAGACAGTACAGGAAAGTGTTAACATACAGGGACACCAGGCAGCACAGGTGAGGGTTGACATACAGAGACATCAGACAGTACAGGAGAGGGTTAATATACAGGGACAGCAGACAGTAGATGAGAGGGTTAATATACAGGGAGAGCAGACATTACAGGAGAGGGATAATACACAGATAAACTAGACAGTACAGGAGAGGGTTATTATGCATGGACACTAGACAGTACAAGAGGGGGTTTATATACAGAGACACCAGACAGTACAGGAGAGGTTTAATATACAGGACACCAGGCAGTACAGGAAAGGGTTAATATACAGGGACACCAGAAAGTACAGGAGAGGTTTAATATACTGAGACGCCAGACAGTACAGGAGAGGGTTAATATACAGGGACTCCAGACAGTACAGGAGAGGGTTAACATACAGGGACACCAGACAGTAGAGGAGAGGGTTAATATACAGGGACACCAGATATTACAGGATAGGGATAATATACAGATACACCAGACAGTACAGGAGAGGGTTATTATACAGGGACACCAGACAGTACAAGAGAGGGATAATATACAGCGACATCAGACAGTACAGGAGGGGGTTAATATGCAGGGACACCAGAGAGTAGAGGAGAGGGTTAATATACAGGGACACCAGACAGTAAAGGAGAGGGTTAATATACAGGGACACCAGGCTGTACAGGAGAGGATTAAGACACAGGGACACCAGACAGTACAGGAGAGAGTTAATATACAGAAACACCAGGCAGTACAGGAGAGGGTTAATATACAGGGATAACAGACAGTACAGGAGAGGGTTAATATACAAGGGGGCACCAGACAGCATAACAGAGCTTTAATATACAGGGACAGCAGACAGTACAGGAGAGGGTTAATATACAGGAACACCAGACAGTACAGGAGTGGGTTAATATACAGGGATGCCAGACAGGACCAGGAGAGGGTTACTATACAGGGTGGCATCAGACAGTACAGCAGAGGGTTAATATACAGGGACACCAGACAGTAGAGCAGAGGGTTAATATACAGAAACACCAGACAGTACGGGAGAGGGTTAAGATACAGAAACACCAGACAGTATAGGAGAGGGTTAATACACAGGGACACCAGACAGTACAGGAGAGGGTTAATATATAGAAATACCAGACAGCATTGGAGAGGGATAATATATAGGGACTCCAGACATTACAGGAGAGGTTTAATATACAGGGACAACAGAGAGTACAGGAGAGGGTTAATATAGAGAGGCACCAGACTGTTCAGGAAAGGGTTAATATAAAGTGACTCCAGACAGTACAGGAGAGGGTTAATATACAGGGGCACCAGGCAGTACAGGAGAGGGTTAATATACAGAGACATCAGACAGTACAGGAGAGGGTTAATATACAGAGACACCAGCCAGAACAGCAGAGGGTTAAAATACAGAAACACCAGGTAGTAGAGGAGAGGGTTAATCTATAGGGACACCAGACAGTACAACAGAGGGTTAATATACAGGGACAACAGAGAGTACAGGAGAGGGTTAATATACAGGGACACCAGACATTACAGGAGATGGTTAATATACAGGGACGCCAGACAGTAGAGGAGTGGGTTAATATACAGGGACAGCAGACAGTACTGGAGAGGCTTTATACACAGAAACACAAGGCAGTAAAGGAGAGGGTTAATATTCAGGGACACCAGGCAGTGCAGGAGAGGATTAATATACTGGGACGCCAGACAGTACAGGAGTGGGTTAATATACAGGGACAGCAGACAGTACTGGAGAGGGTTAATATATAGAAACACAAGGCAGTAAAGGAGAGGGTTAATATACATGGACACCAGGCAGTACAGGAGAGGATTAATATACAGGGACAACAGACAGTACAGGAGAGGGCTAATATACAGGGGGGCACCAGACAGTATAACAGAGTTTTAATATATAGGGACACCAGACAGTACAGGAGAGGGTTAAGATACAGAAACACCAGACAGTACAGGAGAGGGTTAATACACAGGGACACCAGACAGTACAGGAAAGGTTTAATATATAGAAACACCAGACAGCACCGGAGAGGGTTAATATACAGGGACTCCAGACATTACAGGAGAGGGTTAATATACAGGGACAACAGAGAGTACAGGAGAGGGTTAATATACAGAGGCACCAGACAGTTCAGGACAGGGTTAATATAAAGTGACTCCAGACAATACAGGAGAGGGTTAATATACAGGGGCACCAGGCAGTACAGGAGAGGGTTAATATGCAGGGAAACCAGACAGTACAGGAGAGGGTTAATATACAGAGACACCAGCAGAACAGGAGAGGGTTAAAATACAGAAATACCAGGCAGTAGAGGAGAGGGTAAATCTACAGGGACACCAGACAGTACAACAGAGGGTTAATATACAGGGACACCAGAGAGTACAGGAGAGGGTAATATACAGGGACACCAGACATTACAGGAGATGATTAATATACAGGGACACCAGACAGTACAGGAGATGGTTAGTATACAGGGACGCCAGACAGTACAGGAGTGGTTTAATGTACAGGGACAGCAGACAGTACTGGAGAGGGTTAATATACAGAAACACAAGGCAGTAAAGGAGCGGGTTAATATACAGGGACACCAGGCAGTACAGTAGAGGATTAACATACAGGGACACCAGACAGTACAGGAGAGAGTTAATGTACAGAAACACCAGGCAGTACATGAGAGGGTTAATATACAGGGACACCAGACAGTACAGGAGAGGGTTAATATACAGGGGGGCACCAGACAGTACAACAAGGGTTAATATACAGGGACACAAGACAGTACAGGAGAGGGTTAATATGCAGGGACACCAGACAGTACAGGAGAGGGTTAATATACAGAAACACCAGACAGTACAGGAGAGGATTAATATACAGAAACACCAGGCAGTACAGCAGAGGGTTAATATACAGGGACACCAGGGAGTACAGGAGAGGATTAATATACAGGGACACCAGACAGTACAGGAGAGTGTTAATATACGGAGACACCAGCCAGTAGAGGAGAGGGTTACTATACAGGGACACGAGACAGTACAAGAGAGCGTTAATTTGCAGAAACACCAGACAGTACAGGAGAGCGTTAATATACACGGACACCAGACAGTACAGGGGAGGGTTAATATACAGGGGGGCACCAGACAGTACAACAGAGTGTTAATATACAGGGACACAAGACAGTACAGGAGAGGGTGAATATGCAGGGACACCATACAGTACAGGAGAGGGTTCATATACAGGGACACCAGGGAGAACCAGGAGAGGGTTACTAGACAGTGTGGCACCAGACAGTACAGCAGAGGGTTAATATACAGGGACATCGGCAGTACAGGAGAGGGTTAATATACAGAAACACCAGACAGTACAGGAAAGGATTAATATACAGAAACACCAGACAGTACAGCAGAGGGTTAATATACAGGGACACCAGGCAGTACAGGAGAGGATTAATATACAGGGACACCAGGCAGTTCAGGAGAGTGTTAATATACAGAGACACCAGCCAGTACAGGAGAGGGTTAATATACAGGGACACGAGACATTACAGGAGAACGTTAATATACAGAAATACCAGACAGTACAGGAGAGCGTTAATATACAGGGACACCAGACCGTACAGGGGAGGGTTAATATACAGAGACACCACACAGTACAGGAGAGGGTTAATATAGAGGGACACTAGACAGTACAGGAAAGTATTAACATACAGGGACACCAGGCAGTACAGGAGAGTGTTGACATACAGAGACATCAGACAGTACAGGAGAGGATTCATATACAGGGACACCAGACAGTAGAGGAGAGGGTTAATATACAAGGACACTTGGCAGTACAGGAGAGGAATAATATACAGGACACCAGACAGTACAGGAGAGAGTTAATGTACAGAAACACCAGGCAGTACAGGAGAGGGTTAATATACAGGGACACCAGATAGTACAGGAGAGGGTTAATATACAGGGGGGCACCAGACAGTACAACAGAGTGTTAATGTACAGGGACACAAGACAGTACAGGAGAGGGTTAATATGCAGGGACACCATACAGTACAGGAAAGGATTAATATACAGAAACACCGGACAGTAGAGGAGAGGTTAAATATATAGAAACACCAGACAGTACTGGAGAGGGTTAATATAGAGGGACACCAGGGAGTACAGGAGAGGGTTAATATACAGGGACACAAGGCAGTACCAGGAGAGGTTAAATATATAGAAACACCAGACAGTACTGGAGAGTGTTAATATACAGGGACACCAGCCAGTACAGGAGATGTTTAATATACAGGGATACCAGACATTACAGGAGATGATTAATATACAGTGACACCAGACAGTATAGGAGAGGGTTAATATACAGGGACACCAGACAGTAAAGGAGAGGGTTAATATACAGGGACAGCAGACAGTACAGGAGAGGGTTAATATGCAGAAACACGAGGCAGTACAGGAGCGGGTTAATAAACAGGGTCACCAGGCTGTACAGGAGAGGATTAAGACACAGGACACCAGACAGTACAGGAGAGAGTTAATATACAGGGATACCAGACATTACAGGAGATGATTAATATACAGTGACACCAGAGAGTACAGGAGAGGGTTAATAGACAGGGACACCAGACATTACAGGAGATGATTAATATACCGGGACACCAGACAGTACAGGAGATGGTTAATATACAGGGACGCCAGACAGTACAGGAGTGGGTTAATATACAGGGACAGCAGACAGTACTGGAGAGGGTTAATATACAGAAACACAAGGCAGTAAAGGAGAGGGTTAATATTCAGGGAGACCAGGCCGTACAGGAGACGATTAATATACAGGGACGCCAGACAGTACAGGAGTGGTTTAATATCCAGGGACAGCAGACAGTACAACAGAGGGTTAATATACAGGGACAACAGAGATTACAGGAGAGGGTTAATATACAGGGACACCAGACATTACAGGAGATGATTAATATACCGGGACACCAGACAGTACAGGAGATGGTTAATATACAGGGACGCCAGACAGTACAGGAGTGGGTTAATATACAGGGACAGCAGACAGTACTGGAGAGGGTTAATATACAGAAACACAAGGCAGTGAAGGAGAGGGTTAATATAAAGTGACTCCAGACAGTACAGGAGAGGGTTAATATACAGGGGCACCAGGCAGTACAGGAGAGGGTTAATATACAGAGACATCAGACAGTACAGGAGAGGGTTAATATACAGAGACACCAGCCAGAACAGCAGAGGGTTAAAATACAGAAACACCAGGTAGTAGAGGAGAGGGTTAATCTATAGGGACACCAGACAGTACAACAGAGGGTTAATATACAGGGACAACAGAGAGTACAGGAGAGGGTTAATATACAGGGACACCAGACATTACAGGAGATGGTTAATATACAGGGACGCCAGACAGTAGAGGAGTGGGTTAATATACAGGGACAGCAGACAGTACTGGAGAGGCTTTATACACAGAAACACAAGGCAGTAAAGGAGAGGGTTAATATTCAGGGACACCAGGCAGTGCAGGAGAGGATTAATATACTGGGACGCCAGACAGTACAGGAGTGGGTTAATATACAGGGACAGCAGACAGTACTGGAGAGGGTTAATATATAGAAACACAAGGCAGTAAAGGAGAGGGTTAATATACATGGACACCAGGCAGTACAGGAGAGGATTAATATACAGGGACAACAGACAGTACAGGAGAGGGCTAATATACAGGGGGGCACCAGACAGTATAACAGAGTTTTAATATATAGGGACACCAGACAGTACAGGAGAGGGTTAAGATACAGAAACACCAGACAGTACAGGAGAGGGTTAATACACAGGGACACCAGACAGTACAGGAAAGGTTTAATATATAGAAACACCAGACAGCACCGGAGAGGGTTAATATACAGGGACTCCAGACATTACAGGAGAGGGTTAATATACAGGGACAACAGAGAGTACAGGAGAGGGTTAATATACAGAGGCACCAGACAGTTCAGGACAGGGTTAATATAAAGTGACTCCAGACAATACAGGAGAGGGTTAATATACAGGGGCACCAGGCAGTACAGGAGAGGGTTAATATGCAGGGAAACCAGACAGTACAGGAGAGGGTTAATATACAGAGACACCAGCAGAACAGGAGAGGGTTAAAATACAGAAATACCAGGCAGTAGAGGAGAGGGTAAATCTACAGGGACACCAGACAGTACAACAGAGGGTTAATATACAGGGACACCAGAGAGTACAGGAGAGGGTAATATACAGGGACACCAGACATTACAGGAGATGATTAATATACAGGGACACCAGACAGTACAGGAGATGGTTAGTATACAGGGACGCCAGACAGTACAGGAGTGGTTTAATGTACAGGGACAGCAGACAGTACTGGAGAGGGTTAATATACAGAAACACAAGGCAGTAAAGGAGCGGGTTAATATACAGGGACACCAGGCAGTACAGTAGAGGATTAACATACAGGGACACCAGACAGTACAGGAGAGAGTTAATGTACAGAAACACCAGGCAGTACATGAGAGGGTTAATATACAGGGACACCAGACAGTACAGGAGAGGGTTAATATACAGGGGGGCACCAGACAGTACAACAAGGGTTAATATACAGGGACACAAGACAGTACAGGAGAGGGTTAATATGCAGGGACACCAGACAGTACAGGAGAGGGTTAATATACAGAAACACCAGACAGTACAGGAGAGGATTAATATACAGAAACACCAGGCAGTACAGCAGAGGGTTAATATACAGGGACACCAGGGAGTACAGGAGAGGATTAATATACAGGGACACCAGACAGTACAGGAGAGTGTTAATATACGGAGACACCAGCCAGTAGAGGAGAGGGTTACTATACAGGGACACGAGACAGTACAAGAGAGCGTTAATTTGCAGAAACACCAGACAGTACAGGAGAGCGTTAATATACACGGACACCAGACAGTACAGGGGAGGGTTAATATACAGGGGGGCACCAGACAGTACAACAGAGTGTTAATATACAGGGACACAAGACAGTACAGGAGAGGGTGAATATGCAGGGACACCATACAGTACAGGAGAGGGTTCATATACAGGGACACCAGGGAGAACCAGGAGAGGGTTACTAGACAGTGTGGCACCAGACAGTACAGCAGAGGGTTAATATACAGGGACATCGGCAGTACAGGAGAGGGTTAATATACAGAAACACCAGACAGTACAGGAAAGGATTAATATACAGAAACACCAGACAGTACAGCAGAGGGTTAATATACAGGGACACCAGGCAGTACAGGAGAGGATTAATATACAGGGACACCAGGCAGTTCAGGAGAGTGTTAATATACAGAGACACCAGCCAGTACAGGAGAGGGTTAATATACAGGGACACGAGACATTACAGGAGAACGTTAATATACAGAAATACCAGACAGTACAGGAGAGCGTTAATATACAGGGACACCAGACCGTACAGGGGAGGGTTAATATACAGAGACACCACACAGTACAGGAGAGGGTTAATATAGAGGGACACTAGACAGTACAGGAAAGTATTAACATACAGGGACACCAGGCAGTACAGGAGAGTGTTGACATACAGAGACATCAGACAGTACAGGAGAGGATTCATATACAGGGACACCAGACAGTAGAGGAGAGGGTTAATATACAAGGACACTTGGCAGTACAGGAGAGGAATAATATACAGGACACCAGACAGTACAGGAGAGAGTTAATGTACAGAAACACCAGGCAGTACAGGAGAGGGTTAATATACAGGGACACCAGATAGTACAGGAGAGGGTTAATATACAGGGGGGCACCAGACAGTACAACAGAGTGTTAATGTACAGGGACACAAGACAGTACAGGAGAGGGTTAATATGCAGGGACACCATACAGTACAGGAAAGGATTAATATACAGAAACACCGGACAGTAGAGGAGAGGTTAAATATATAGAAACACCAGACAGTACTGGAGAGGGTTAATATAGAGGGACACCAGGGAGTACAGGAGAGGGTTAATATACAGGGATACCAGACATTACAGGAGATGATTAATATACAGTGACACCAGACAGTATAGGAGAGGGTTAATATACAGGGACACCAGACAGTAAAGGAGAGGGTTAATATACAGGGACAGCAGACAGTACAGGAGAGGGTTAATATGCAGAAACACGAGGCAGTACAGGAGCGGGTTAATAAACAGGGTCACCAGGCTGTACAGGAGAGGATTAAGACACAGGACACCAGACAGTACAGGAGAGAGTTAATATACAGGGATACCAGACATTACAGGAGATGATTAATATACAGTGACACCAGAGAGTACAGGAGAGGGTTAATAGACAGGGACACCAGACATTACAGGAGATGATTAATATACCGGGACACCAGACAGTACAGGAGATGGTTAATATACAGGGACGCCAGACAGTACAGGAGTGGGTTAATATACAGGGACAGCAGACAGTACTGGAGAGGGTTAATATACAGAAACACAAGGCAGTAAAGGAGAGGGTTAATATTCAGGGAGACCAGGCCGTACAGGAGACGATTAATATACAGGGACGCCAGACAGTACAGGAGTGGTTTAATATCCAGGGACAGCAGACAGTACAACAGAGGGTTAATATACAGGGACAACAGAGAGTACAGGAGAGGGTTAATATACAGGGACACCAGACATTACAGGAGATGATTAATATACCGGGACACCAGACAGTACAGGAGATGGTTAATATACAGGGACGCCAGACAGTACAGGAGTGGGTTAATATACAGGGACAGCAGACAGTACTGGAGAGGGTTAATATACAGAAACACAAGGCAGTGAAGGAGAGGGTTAATATTCAGGGACACCAGGCCGTACAGGAGAGGATTAATATACAGGGACGCCAGACAGTACAGGAGTGGGTTAAAATACAGGGACAGCAGACAGTACTGGAGAGGGTTAATATACAGAAACACAAGGCAGTAAAGGAGAGGGTTAATATACATGGACACCAGACAGTACAGGAGAGGATTAATATACAGGGACAACAGACAGTACGGGAGAGGGTTAATATACAGGGGGGCACCAGACAGTATAACAGAGTTTTAATATACAGGGACACCAGACAGTACAGGAGAGGGTAAATATACAGGGACACCAGACAGTACAGTAGTGGGTTAATATACAGGGACGCCAGACAGTACCAGGAGAGGGTTACTATACAGGGTGGCATCAGACAGTACAGCAGAGGGTTAATATACAGGGACACCAGAAAGTAGAGCAGAGGGTTAATATACAGAAACACCAGACAGTACAGCAGAGGGTTAAGATACAGTAACACCACAGAGTACAGGAGAGGGTTAATACACAGGGACACCAGACAGTACAGGAAAGGGTTAATATACAGAGGCACCAGACAGTTCAGGACAGGGTTAATATAATGTGACTCCAGACAGTACAGGAGAGGGTTAATATACAGGGGCACCAGGCAGTACAGGAGATGGTTAATATACAGGGACACCAGACAGTACAGGAGAGGGTTAATATACAGAGAAACCAGCCAGAACAGCAGAGGGTTAAAATACAGAAATAGCAGGCCGTAGAGGAGAGGGTTAATCTACAGGGACACCAGACAGTACAACAGAGGGTTAATATACAGGGACAACAGAGAGTACAGGAGAGGGTTAATATACAGGTACACCAGACATTAAAGGAGATGATTAATATACAGGGACACCAGACAGTACAGGAGATGGTTAATATACAGGGACGCCAGACAGTACAGGAGTGGGTTAATATACAGGGACAGCAGACAGTACTGGAGAGGGTTAATATACAGAAACACAAGGCAGTAAAGGAGAGGGTTAATATACAGGGACACCAGGCAGTACAGGAGAGGATTAATATACAGGGACAACATACAGTACAGGAGAGAGTTAATGTACAGAAACACCAGGCAGTACAGGAGAGGGTTAATATACAGGGACACCAGACATTACAGGAGATGATTAATATACAGGGACACCAGACATTACAGGAGATTGTTAATATACAGGGACGCCAGACAGTACAGGAGTGGGTTAATATACAGGGACAGCAGACAGTACTGGAGAGGGTTAATATACAGAAACACAAGGCAGTAAAGGAGAGGGTTAATATTCAGTGACACCAGGCAGTACAGGAGAGGATTAATATACAGGGACGCCAGGCAGTACAGGAGTGGGTTAATATACAGGGACACCAGGGAGTACCAGGAGACGGTTACTAGGCAGTGTGGCACCAGACAGTACAGCAGAGTTTTAATATATAGGGACACCAGACAGTACAGGAGAGGGTTAATATACAGAAACACCAGACAGTGCAGGAGAGGATTAATATACAGAAACACCAGACAGTACAGCAGAGGGTTAATATACAGGGACACCAGGCATTACAGGAGAGGGTTAATATACAGGGACACCAGACAGTACAGGAGAGTGTTAATATACAGAGACACCAGACATACAGGAGAGGGTTAATATACAGGGACACGAGACAGTACAAGAGAGCGTGAATATACAGAAACACCAGACAGTACAGGAGAGCGTTAAAATACAGGGACACCAGACAGTACAGGGGAGGGTTAATATACAGAGACACCACACAGTACAGGAGAGGGATAATATAGAGGGACACCAGACAGTACAGGAAAGTGTTAACATACAGGGACACCAGGCAGTACAGGAGAGGGTTGAAATACAGAGACATCAGACAGTACAGGACAGGGTTAATATACAGGGACACCAGACAGTAGAGGAGAGGGTTAATATACAGGGACACCAGACATTACAGGAGAGGGATAATATACAGATAAACTAGACAGTACAGGAGAGGGTTATTATAGAGGGACACAAGACAGTACAAGAGAGGGTTAATATACAGAGACACCAGACAGTACAGGAGAGGGTTAATATACAGGGACACCAGACAGTACAGGAAAGGGTTAATACACAGGTACACCAGAAAGTACAGGAGAGGTTTAATATACTGAGACACCAGACAGTACAGGAGAGGGTTAATATACAGGGACGCCAGACAGTACAGGAGAGGGTTAACATACAGGGACACCAGACAGTAGAGGAGAGGGTTAATATACAGGGACACCAGACAGTACAGGAAAGGGTTAATACACAGGTACACCAGAAAGTACAGGATAGGGATAATATACAGATACACCAGACAGTACAGGAGAGGGTTATTATACAGGGACACCAGACAGTACAAGAAAGGGTTAACATGCAGCGACACCAGACAGTACAGGAGAGGGTTAATATAAAGGGACACCAGACAGTAGAGGAGGGGGTTAATATACAGGGACACCAGACAGTACAGGAGAGGGTAAAAATACAGGGACAACAGACATTACAGGGGAGGGTTAATATACAGGGACACCTGACAGTAGAGGACAGGGTTAATAGACAGGGACACCAGGCAGTACAGGAGAGGGTTAATATAGAGGGACACCAGGGAGTACAGGAGAGTGTTAATATACAGGGACACAAGGCAGTACCAGGAGAGGTTAAATATACAGAAACACCAGACAGTACTGTAGAGGGTTAATATACAGGGACACCAGACAGTACAGGAGAGGGTTAATATACAGGGCCACCAGACATTACAGGAGATGATTAATATACAGTGACACCAGAGAGTACAGGAGAGGGTTAATATACAGGGAAACAAGACAGTAAAGGAGAGGGTTAATATACAGGGACACCAGACAGTACAGGAGAGGGTTAATATGCAGAAACACCAGGCAATACAGGAGCGGGTTAATAGCAGGGTCACCAGGTAGTACAGGAGAGGATTAAGACACAGGGACACCAGACAGTACAGGAGAGAGTTAATATACAGAAACACCAGGCAGTACAGGAGAGGGTTAATATACAGGGACATCAGGCAGTACAGGAGAGGGTTAATATACAGGGGGGGGCAACAGACAGCACAACAGAGTTTTAATATACAGGGACACCAGACAGTACAGGAGAGGGTTAATATAAAGGGACACCAGACGGTACAGGAGTGGGTTAATATACAGGGACACCAGACAATACCAGGAGAGGGTTACTATACAGGGTGGCACCAGACAGTACAGCAGAGGGTTAATATACAGGGATACCAGACAGTACAGGAGAGGGTTAATATACAGAAACACCAGACAGTACAGGAGAGTGTTAAGATACAGAAACACCAGATTGTACAGGAGAGGGTTAATACACAGGGACACCAGACAGTACAGGAGAGGGTTAATATATAGAAACACCAGACAGCACAGGAGAGTGTGAATATAAAGGGACTCCAGCCATTACAGGAGAGGTTTAATATACAGGGACAACAGACAGTACTGGAGAGGGTTAATATACAGAGGCACCAGACAGTTCAGGAAAGGGTTAATATAAAGTGACATCAGACAGTACAGGAGAGGGTTAATATACAGGGGCACCAGGCAGTACAGGAGAGGGTTAATATACAGGGACACCACACAGTTCAGGAGAGGGTTAATATTCAGGGACACCAGACAGTACAGGAGAGGGTTAATATAAAGAGACACCAGCCAGTACAGGAGAGGGTTAAAATGCAGAAACACCAGGCAGTAGAGGAGAGGGTTAATCGACAGGGACACCAGACAGTACAGCATAGGGTTAATATACAGGGACACCAGACTGTACAGGAGAGGGTTAATATACAGAAGCACCAGACAGTTCAGGAGAGGGTTAACATAAAGTGACACCAGACAGTACAGGAGAGGGTTAATATACAGGGGCACCAGGCAGTACGGGAGAGGGTTAATATACAGGGACACCCGGCAGTACAGGAGTGGGTTAATATACTGGGGCACCAGGCAGTACAGGAGAGGGTTAATATACAGGGACACCAGACAGTACAGGAGAGGGTTAATATACAGGGAAGCCAGACAGTACAGGAGTGGGTTAATATACAGGGACAGCAGACAGTACTGGAGAGGGTTGATATACAGAAACACAAGGCAGTAAAGGAGAGGGTTAATATACAGGGACACCAGGCAGTACAGGAGTGGATTAACATACAGGGACACCAGACAGTACAGGAGAGAGTTAATGTACAGAAACACCAGGCAGTACAGGAGAGGGTTAATATACAGGGACACCAGACAGTACAGAGAGGGTTAATATACAGGGGGGCACCAGACAGTACAAAAGTGGGTTAATATACAGGGACACAAGACAGTACAGGAGAGGGTTAATATGCAGGGACACCAGACAATACAGGAGAGGGTTCATATGCAGGGACACCAGGGAGGACCAGGAGAGGGTTACTAGGCAGTGTGGCACCAGACAGTACAGCAGACGGTTAATATACAGGGACACCAGACAGTACAGGAGAGGGTTAATATACAGAAACACCAGACAGTGCAGGAGAGGATTAATATACAGAAACACCAGACAGTACAGCAGAGGGTTAATATACAGGGACACCAGGCAGTGCAGAAGAGGATTAATATACAGAGACACCAGACAGTACAGGAGAGGGTTAATATACAGGGACACCAGACAGTACAAGAGAGCGTTATATATACAGAAACACCAGACAGTACAGGAGAGCGTTAATATACAGGGACACCAGACAGTACAGGGGAGGGTTAATATACAGAGACACCACACAGTACAGGAGAGGGTTAAATTAGAGGGACACCAGACAGTGCAGGAAAGTGTTAACATACAGGGACACCAGGCAGTACAGGAGAGGGTTAATATACAGGGACATCAGGCAGTACAGGAGAGGGTTAATATACAGGGGGGGCAACAGACAGCACAACAGAGTTTTAATATACAGGGACACCAGACAGTACAGGAGAGGGTTAATATACAGGGACACCAGACAGTACAGGAGTGGGTTAATATACAGGGACACCAGACAATACCAGGAGAGGGTTACTATACAGGGTGGCACCAGACAGTACAGCAGAGGGTTAATATACAGGGATACCAGACAGTACAGGAGAGGGTTAATATACAGAAACACCAGACAGTACAGAAGAGTGTTAAGATACAGAAACACCAGACTGTACAGGAAAGGGTTAATACACAGGGACACCAGACAGTACAGGAGAGGGTTAATATATAGAAACACCAGACAGCACAGGAGAGTGTGAATATAAAGGGACTCTAGCCATTACAGGAGAGGTTTAATATACAGGGACAACAGACAGTACTGGAGAGGGTTAATATACAGAGGCACCAGACAGTTCAGGAAAGGGTTAATATAAAGTGACTCCAGACAGTACAGGAGAGGGTTAATATACAGGGGCACCAGGCAGTACAGGAGAGGGTTAATATACAGGGACACCACACAGTTCAGGAGTGGGTTAATATACAGGGACACCAGACAGTACAGGATAGGGTTAATATACAGAGACGCCAGCCAGTACAGGAGAGGGTTAAAATGCAGAAACACCAGGCAGTAGAGGAGAGGGTTAATCGACAGGGACACCAGACAGTACAGCATAGGGTTAATATACAGGGACACCAGACTGTACAGTAGAGGGTTAATATACAGAAGCACCAGACAGTTCAGGAGAGGGTTAACATAAAGTGACACCAGACAGTACAGGAGGGGGTTAATATACAGGGGCACCAGACAGTATGGGAGAGGGTTAATATACAGGGACTCCAGACAGTACAGGAGAGTGTTAATATAAAGTGACACCAGACAGAACAGGAGAGGGTTAATATATAGAGTCTTTAGCCAGTAAAGGAGAGGGTTAATATACAGGGACACCCGGCAGTACAGGAGTGGGTTAATATACTGGGGCACTAGGCAGTGCAGGAGAGGGTTAATATACAGGGACACCAGACAGTACAGGAGAGGGTTAATATACAGGGAAGCCAGACAGTACAGGAGTGGGTTAATATACAAGGACAGCAGACAGTACTGGAGAGGGTTGATATACAGAAACACAAGGCAGTAAAGGAGAGGGTTAATATACAGGGACACCAGGCAGTAAAGGAGAGGATTCATCTACAGGGACACCAGACAGTACAGGAGAGAGTTAATGTACAGAAACACCAGGCAGTACAGGAGAGGGTTAATATACAGGGACACCAGACAGTACAGAGAGGGTTAATATACAGGGGGGCACCAGACAGTACAACAGAGGGTTAATATACAGGGACACAAGACAGTACAGGAGAGGGTTAATATGCAGGGACACCAGACAATACAGGAGAGGGTGCATATACAGGGACACCAGGGAGGACCAGGAGAGGGTTACTAGGCAGTGTGGCACCAGACAGTACAGCAGAGGGTTAATATACAGGGACACCAGACAGTACAGGAAAGGGTTAATATACAGAAACACCAGACAGTGCAGGAGAGGATTAATATACAGAAACACCAGACAGTACAGCAGAGGTTTAATATACAGGGACACCAGGCAGTACAGAAGAGGATTAATATACAGGGACATGAGACAGTACAGGAGAGTGTTAATATACAGAGACACCAGCCAGTACAGGAGAGGGTTAATATACAGGGACACGAGACAGTACAAGAGAGCATTAATATACAGAAACACCAGACAGTACAGGAGAGGGTTAATATACAGGGACACCAGACAGTACAGGGGAGGATTAATATACAGAGACACCACACAGTACAGCAGAGGGTTAATATACAGGGGCATCAGACAGTACAGGAAAGGGTTAATATACAGGACACCAGAAAGTACAGGAGAGGGTTAATATACTGAGACGCCAGACAGTACAGGAGAGGGTAAATATACAGGGACTCCAGACAGTACAGGAGAGGGTTAACATACAGGGACACCAGGCACAACAGGAGAGGGTTGATATTCAGAGACATCAGACAGTACAGGAGAGGGTTAATATACAGGGACACCAGACAGTACAGGAGAGGGTTAATATACAGGGACACCAGTCATTACAGGAGAGGGTTAAAATATACAGATACACTAGAGAGTACAGGAGAGGGTTATTATACAGGGAAACCAGACAGTACAAGAGAGGTTTAATATACAGAGACACCAGAGAGTACAGGAGAGGGTTAATATACAGGGACACCAGACAGTCCAGGAAAGGGTTAATATACAGGGACACCAGACAGTACAAGAGAGGATTAATATACAGCGACACCAGACAGTACAGGAGAGGGTAAATATACAGGGACACCAGACAGTAGAGGAGAGGGTTAATATACAGGGACACCAGGCAGTACAGGAGAGGATTAATATACAGGGACACCAGACAGCACAGGAGAGGGTTAAAATACAGGGACAACAGACAGTACAGGAGAGGGTTAATATACAGGGACACATGACTGTAGAGGAGAGGGTTAATAGACAGGGACACCAGGCAGTACAGGAGAGGTTTACATTTCAAAAACACCAGGCAGTACAGCAGAGGGTTAATATACAGCGACACCAGACAGTACAGGAGAGTGTTAATATACAGAGACACCAGGGAGTACAGGAGAGAGTTAATATACAGGGACACAAGGCAGTACAGGAGTGGATTAATATACAAGGACACCAGACAGTAGAGCAGAGGCTAAATAGACCGGGAAACCAGGCAGTACAGGAGAGGGTTACTTTTCAGAAACACCAGGCAGTACAGCAGAGGGTTAATATACAGAAGCACCAGACAGTTCAGGAGAGGGTTAACATAAAGTGACAGCAGACTGTACAGGAGAGGGTTAATATACAGGGGCACCAGGCAGTACAGGAGAGGGTTAATATACAGGGACACCAGACAGTACAGGAGAGTGTTAATATAAAGTGACACCAGACAGTACAGGAGAGGGTTAATATACAGGGACACCAGGCAGTACGGGAGAGGATTAATATACAGGGACACCAGACAGTACAGGAGAGGGTTAATATACAGGGGGGCACCAGAGAGTGCAACAGAGTGTTAATATACAGGGACACCAGACAGCACAGGAGAGGATTAATATGCAGGGACACCAGGCAGTACAGGAGAGGATTAATATACAGGGACTCAGACAGTACAGGAGTGGGTTCATATACAGGGACACCAGAGAGTACCAGGAGAGGGTTACTAGACAGTGTGGCACCAGACAATACAGCAGAGGGTTAATATACAGGGACACCAGACAGTACAGGAGAGGGTTAATATACAGAAACAACAGGCAGCACAGCAGAGGGTTAATATACAGAAACACCAGACAGTACAGGAGAGGATTAATATACAGAAACACCAGACAGTACAGCAGAGGGTTAATATACAGGGACACTTGGCAGTACAGGAGAGGATTAATATACAGGGACACCAGACAGTACAGGAGAGTGTTAACATACAGAGACACCAGCCAGTACAGGAGAGGGTTAATGTACAGGGACACGAGACAGTACGAGAGAGCGTTAATATACAGAAACACGAGGCAGTACAGGAGAGGGTTAATATACAAGGACACCAGACAGTACAGGGGAGGGTTAATATACAGAGACACCACACAGTACAGGAGAGGGTAAATATACAGGGGAACTAGACAGTACAGGAAAGGGTTAATATACAGGGACACCAGAAAGTACAGGAGAGGGTTAAGATACTGAGACGCCAGACAGTACAGGAGAGGGTTAATATACAGGGACTCCAGACAGTACAGGAGAGGGTTAAAACACAGGGACACCAGGCAGTACAGGAGAGGGTTGATATACAGAGACATCAGACAGTACAGGAGAGGGTTAATATGCAGGGACACCAGGCAGCACAGGAGAGGATTAATATACAGGGACTCAGACAGTGCAGGAGTGGGTTCATATACAGGGACACCAGAGAGTACCAGGAGAGGGTTACTAGACAGTGTGGCACCAGACAATACAGCAGAGGGTTAATATACAGGGACACCAGACAGTACAGGAGAGGGTTAATATACAGAAACACCAGACAGTACAGGAGAGGATTAATATACAGAAACAACAGGCAGCACAGCAGAGGGTTAATATACAGAAACACCAGACAGTACAGGAGAGGATTAATACACAGAAACACCAGACAGTACAGCAGAGGGTTAATATACAGGGACACTAGGCAGTACAGGAGAGGATTAATATACAGGGACACCAGACAGTACAGGAGAGTGTTAATATACAGAGACACCAGCCAGTACAGGAGAGGGTTAATGTACAGGGACACGAGACAGTACGAGAGAGCGTTAATATACAGAAACACCAGGCAGTACAGGAGAGGGTTAATATACAAGGACACCAGACAGTACAGGGGAGGGTTAATATACAGAGACACCACACAGTACAGGAGAGGGTAAATATACAGGGGAACTAGACAGTACAGGAAAGGGTTAATATACAGGGACACCAGAAAGTACAGGAGAGGGTTAAGATACTGAGACGCCAGACAGTACAGGAGAGGGTTAATATACAGGGACTCCAGACAGTACAGGAGAGGGTTAAAACACAGGGACACCAGGCAGTACAGGAGAGGGTTGATATACAGAGACATCAGACAATACAGGAGAGGGTTAATATACAGGGACACCAGACAGTAGAGGAGAGGGTTAAAATATAGGGACACCAGTCATTACAAGAGAGGGATAATATACAGATACACTAGACTGTAGAGGACAGGGTTATTATACAGGGACACCAGACAGTACAAGAGAGGGTTAATATACAGGGACACCAGACAGTGGAGGAGAGGGTTAAAATATAGGGACACCAGTCATTACAAGAGAGGGATAATATACAGATACACTAGACAGGACAGGAGAGGTTTATTATACAGGGACACCAGACAGTCCAGGAGAGTGTTATTATACAGAGACACCAGCCAGTACAGGAGAGGGTTAATATACAGGGATACGAGACAGTACAAGAGAGCATTAATATACAGAAACACCAGACAGTACAGGAGAGGGTTAATATACAGGGACACCAGACAGTACAGGGGAGGGTTAATATACAGAGACACCACACAGTACAGGAGAGGGTTAATATACAGGGGCATCAGACAGTACAGGAAAGGGATAATATACAGGACACCAGAAAGTACAGGAGAGGGTTAATATACTGAGACGCCAGACAGTACAGGAGAGGGTAAATATACAGGGACTCCAGACAGTACAGGAGAGGGTTAACATACAGGGACACCAGGCAGTACAGGAGAGGGTTGATATTCAGAGATATCAGATAGTACAGGAGAGGGTTAATATACAGGGACACCAGACAATAGAGGAGAGGGTTAATATACAGAGACACCAGAGAGTACAGGAGAGGGTTAATATACAGGGACACCAGACAGTCCAGGAAAGGGTTAATATACAGGGACACCAGACAGTACAAGAGAGGATTAATATACAGCGACACCAGACAGTACAGGAGAGGGTAAATATACAGGGACACCAGACAGTAGAGGAGAGGGTTAATATACAGGGACACCAGGCAGTACAGGAGAGGATTAATATACAGGGACACCAGACAATACAGGAGAGGGTTAAAATACAGGGACAACAGACAGTACAGGAGAGGGTTAATAGACAGGGACACCAGGCAGTACAGGAGAGGTTAACATTTCAAAAACACCAGGCAGTACAGCAGAGGGTTAATATACAGGGACACCAGACAGTACAGGAGAGTGTTAATATCGAAAGACACCAGGGAGTACAGGAGAGGGTTAATATACAGGGACACAAGCCAGTACAGGAGTGGATTAATATACAAGGACACCTGACAGTAGAGCAGAGGGTTAATATACAGGGACACCAGGCAGTACGGGAGAGGATTAATATACAGGGACACCAGACAGTACAGGAGAGGGTTAATATACAGAAACACCAGACAGTACAGGAGAGGATTAATATAAAGAAACACCAGGCAGCACAGCAGAGGATTAATATACAGAAACACCAGACAGTTCAGCAGAGGGTTAATATACAGGGACACTAGGCAGTACAGGAGAGGATTAATATACAGGGACACCAGACAGTACAGGAGAGTGTTAATATACCGAGACACCAGCCAGTACAGGAGAGGGTTAATGTACAGGGACACGAGACAGTACGAGAGAGCGTTAATATACAGAAACACCAGACAGTACAGGAGAGGGTTAATATACAAGGACACCAGACAGTACAGGGGAGGGTTAATATACAGAGACACCACACAGTACAGGAGAGGGTAAATATACAGGGGAACTAGACAGTACAGGAAAGGGTTAATATACAGGGGCACCAGAAAGTACAGGAGAGGGTTAAGATACTGAGACGCCAGACAGTACAGGAGAGGGTTAATATACAGGGACTCCAGACAGTACAGGAGAGGGTTAAAATACAGGGACACCAGGCAGTACAGGAGAGGGTTGATATACAGAGACATCAGACAGTACAGGAGAGGGTTAATATACAGGGACACCAGACAGTAGAGGAGAGGGTTAATATATAGGGACACCAGTCATTACAAGAGAGGGATAATATACAGATACACTAGACAGTAGAGGAGAGGGTTATTATACAGGGACACCAGACAGTACAAGAGAGGGTTAATATACAGGGACACCAGACAGTAGAGGAGAGGGTTAATATATAGGGACACCAGTCATTACAAGAGAGGGATAATATACAGATACACTAGACAGGACAGGAGAGGGTTATTATACAGGGACACCAGACAGTACAAGAGAGGGTTAATATACAGCGACACCAGACAGTGCAGGAGAGGGGTAATATACAGGGACACCAGACAGTAGAGGAGAGGGTTAATATACAGGGACACCAGCCAGTAGAGGAGAGGATTAATATACAGGGACACCAGACAGTACAGGAGAGGGTTAAAATACAGGGACAACAGACAGTACAGGAGAGGATTAATATACAGGGACACCTTACAGTAGAGGAGAGGGTTAATAGACAGGGACACCAGGCAGTACAGGAGGGGCTGAAAATTCAGTAGGGTTAGCGCCCATTTTGCGGCGCTAGAGGGCCTAGCGCCGCAATGATAGCCGTTTCTGAAATTCACTTCGGCGCCGCCATCGGCGTTAGCCGGTTGCGCTGCGCCGGCACCGATGACGTCATCGGTGTGCGCAGCATCCCGGTTGCCGTGGCAACGCGCCCGAACGCCGAAATTTAGTTGCGGCCGCCTCGCCCGTGGCATCCGCAACTAAGACTCTGGCAACCGAGTCTTACACAAGTTAGTGCCGGCGCATTAAGGTCGCGCAGCGGCCGGCCGCTTTCCCGCCGGCCGCCTGCCTGCACCTCCCTCCCCGGACTCCTCCACCCCCCCCGTCGCGGAACAGATGCGTCTGGCCTGCAAGCCCGGCACTTGTCCGGGGTGCCGGGCTCATTCTTGAAAAAATCAAACGGCCAGCGATCGGGTGAAGGCAGCGCCTCCTTAATGGGAGGAGGAGGCCTGCACTTCCCCAGCCTGCCGCACCACATCGGGTGCTGCAGCGCCGGATTAGCGCCGCAATGCGGCACTCAGCGCCCATTGGGAGGCACTCACACCCGCCAGTAGCGCCGGCAGCCGTCTGGGCGCGGCGCTACTGAATTTTTGGCGCGCGCAAGGGAATTAGCGCCGGCGCTAAATTTCCGGCGCTAAAGCCCTGGCGCGGCGTCAACTCAATTTCTAGGCCGAGAGGTTTACATTTCAAAAACACCAGGCAATACAGCAGAGGGTTAATATACAGGGACACCAGACAGTACAGGAGAGTGTTAATATACAGAGACACCAGGGAGTACAGGAGAGGGTTAATATAAAGGGACACAAGGCAGTACAGGAGTGGATTAATATACAGGGACACCAGACAGTAGAGGACAGGGTTAATAGACAGGGAAACCAGGCAGTACAGGAGAGGGTTACTTTTCAGAAACACTAGACAGTTCAGGAGAGGGTTAACATAAAGTGAGACCAGACAGTACAGGAGAGGGTTAATATACAGGGGCACCAGGCCGTACAGGAGAGGGTTAATATACAGGGACACCAGACAGTACAGGAGAGTGTTAATATAAAGTGACACCAGACAGTACAGGAGAGGGTTAATAAAGAGGGATACCAGGCAGTACAGGAGAGGATTAATATACAGGGACACCAGACAGTACAGGAGAGGGTTAATATACAGGGGGGCACCAGGCAGTACAACAGAGTGTTAATATACAGGGACACCAGACAGTACAGGAGAGGGTTAATATGCAGGGACACCAGATGGTACAGGAGAGGGTTAATATACAGGGACACAGACAGTACAGGACTGGGTTCATATACAGGGACACCAGACAGTACCAGGGGAGGGTTACTAGACAGTGTGGCACCAGACAGTACAGCAGAAGGTTAATATACATGGACACCAGATAGTAGAGGAGAGGGTTAATATGCAGAAACACCAGACAGTACAGGAGAGGGTTAATATACAGAAACACCAGGCAGTACAGCAGAGGGTTAATACACAGGGACACCAGGCAGTACAGGAGAGTGTTAATACACAGAGACACCAGAGAGTACAGGAGAGGGTTAATATAAAGGGACACAAGGCAGTACAGGAGTGGATTAATATACAGGGACACCAGACAGTAGAGGACAGGGTTAATAGACAGGGAAACCAGGCAGTACAGGAGAGGGTTACTTTTCAGAAACACCAGACAGTTCAGGAGAGGGTTAACATAAAGTGAGACCAGACAGCACAGGAGAGGGTTAATATACAGGGGCACCAGGCAGTACAGGAGAGGGTTAATATACAGGGACACCAGACAGTACAGGAGAGTGTTAATATACAGGGACACAAGGCAGTACCAGAAGAGGTTAAATATACAGAAACACCAGACAGTACTGGAGAGGGTTAATATAAAGGGACACCAGGCAGTACAGGAGAGGGTTAATATACAGGGACACCAGACAGTACAGGAGAGGGTTAATATACAGAGACACCAGACAGTACAGGAGAGGGTTAATATACAGGGACATCAGACAGTACAGGAAAGGGTTAATATACAGGGACACCAGGCAGTACAGGAGAGCGTTAATATACAGGGACACCAGACAGTACAGGAGAGTGTTAATACAGAGGGACATCAGGGAGAACAGGAGAGGGTTGATATACAGGGACACAAGGCAGTACCAGAAGAGGTTAAATACACAGAAACACCAGACAGTACTGGAGAGGGTTAATATACAGGGACACCAGACAGTACAGGAGAGGGTTAATATACAGGGACACCAGACAGTACAGGAGATGATTAATATACAGGGACAACAGACAGTACAGGAGAGGGTTAATATACAGGGACACCAGACAGTACAGGAGAGGGTTAATATACAGGGACACCAGACAGTACAGGAGAGGTTTAATATACAGCAACACCATGCAGTACAGGAGAGGGTTAATATACAGGGACACCAGGCAGTACAGGAGCGGGTTAATATACAGGGACACCAGACAGTACAGGAGAGGGTTAATATACAGAAACACCAGGCAGTACAGGCGAGGTTTATATACAGGGACATCAGGCAGTACAGGAGAGGGTTAATATACAGGGACACCAGACAGTACAGGAGAGGGTTAATATACAGGGACACCGGAAGTATAGGAAAGGGTTAATTTACAGGGACACCAGACTGTACAGTAGGGGGTTAATATACAGGGACTCCAGACAGTACAGGAGAGGGTTAATATACAGAAATATCAGACAGTACAGGAGAGGGTTAATATACAGGGACACCAGACAGTACAGGAGAGGGTTAATATACAGAGACACCAGACAGTACAGGAGAGGGTTAATATACAGGGACATCAGACAGTACAGGATAGGGTTAATATACAGGGACACCAGACAGTACAGGAGAGATTTAATATACAGAGATGCCAGACAGTACAGGAGAGGGTTAATATAGAGGGACACCAGACAGTACAGGAGAGGTTTAACATGCAGGGACACCAGACAGTACAGGAGAGGGTTAATATACAGGGACATCAGACAGTACAGGATAGGGTTAATATACAGGGACACCAGACAGTACAGGAGAGGGTTAATATACAGAAACACCAGACAGCAGAGGAGAGGGTTAATATACAGGGACACCAGACATTACAGGAGAGGGATAACATACAGATACAACAGACAGTACATGAGAGGGTTATTATACAGGGACACCAGACAGTACAGGAAAAGATTAATTTACAGAGACACCAGACAGTACAGGAGAGGGTGAATATACAGAAACAGCAGACAGTAGAGGAGAGGGTTTATATACAGGGGCACCAGGCAGTACAGGAGAGGATTAATATACAGGGACACCAGACAGTACAGGAGAGGGTTAAAATACAGGGACACCAGACTGCACAGGAGAGGGTTAATATACAGGGACAACTGACAGTAGAGGAGAGGGTTACTAGACAGGGACACCAAGAAGTACAGGAGAGGTTTACATTTCAATAACACCAGGCAGTACACAGCAGAGGGTTAATATACAGGGACACCAGACAGTACAGGAGAGTGTTAATATACAGAGACACCAGGGAGTACAGGAGAGAGTTAATATACAGGGGCACAAGGCAGTAGAAAGTGGATTAATATACAGGGACACCCGACAGTAGAGGAGAGGGTTAATAGACAGGGAAACCAGGCAGTACAGGAGAGGGTTAATTTTCAGAGACACCAGGCAGTTCAGCAGAGTGTTAATATACAGAAACACCAGGCAATTCAGGAGAGGGTTAACATAAAGTGACACCAGACAGTACAGGAGAGGGTTAATATACAGGGGCACCAGGCAGTACAGGAGATGGTTAATATACAGGGACACCAGACAGTACAGGAGAGTGTTACTATAAAGTGACACCAGAAAGTACAGGAGAGGGTTAATATACAGGGACACCAGACAGTACAGGAGATGGTTAATATACCGTGACACCAGACCGTACAGGAGAGGGTTAATATACAGGGATACCAGACAGTACAGGAGAGGATTAATATACAGGGACACCAGGCAGTACAGGAGAGGGTTAATATACAGGGATACCAGGCAGTACAGGAGAGTATTAAAGTACAGAAACACCAGACAGTACAAGAGATGATTAATATACAGGGACACAGACAGTACAGGAGAGGGTTAATATACAGGGACACCAGACAATACAGGAGAGGGTTAACATACAGGGACGCCAGACAGATCAGGAAGGGGTTAATATACAGGGACACCGGAAGTATAGGAAAGGGTTAATATACAGGGACTCCAGACAGTACAGGAGAGGGTTAATATAGATTGACACCAGACATTACAGGAGAGGGTTAATTTACAGAGACACCAGACAGTACAGGAGAGGGTTAATATACAGAAACACCAGACAGTAGAGGAGAGGGTTAATATACAGGGGCACCAGGCAGCACAGGAGAGGATTAATATACAGGGACACCAGGCAGTACAGGAGAGGGTTAAAATACAGGGACACCAGACAGTACAGGAGAGGGTTAATATACAGGGACACCTGACTGTAGAGGAGAGGCTTAATAGACAGGGACACCAAGCAGTACGGGAGAGGTTTACATTTCAGAAACACCAGGCAGTACAGCAGACGGTTAATATACAGGGACACCAGACAGTACAGGAGAGTGTTAATATACGGAGAAACCAGGGAGTACCGGAGAGGTTTAATATACAGGGACACAAGGCAGTACAGGAGTGGGTTAATATACAGGGACACCAGAGAGTAGAGGAGAGGGTTATTAGACAGGGACACCAGGCAGTAAAGGAGAGGGTTTCTTTTGAGAAACACCAGGCAGTACAGCAGAGGGTTAATATACAGGGACACCAGAGAGTACAGCAGAGGGTTAATATACAAGGACAGCAGACAGTACTGGAGAGGGTTAATATAGAGGGACACCAGGCAGTACAGGAGAGGGTTAATATACAGGAGGCACCAGACAGTACAAGAGAGGGTTAATATACAGGGACACCAGGCAGTACAGGAGAGGGTTAATATACAGGAGGCACCAGACAGTACAAGAGAGGGTTAATATACAGGGACACCAGGCAGTACAGGAGAGGGTTAATATACAGTGGGGCACCAGACAGTACAGGAGAGGGTTAATATACATAGAAACCAGACAGTACAGGAGAGGGTTAATATACAGTGACACCAGACAGTACAGGAGAGCGTTAATATACAGGGAAACCAGGCAGTACAGGAGAGCGTTAATACACAGGGACATCAGGGAGAACAGGAGAGGGTTAATATACAGGGCACAAGGCAGTACCAGAAGAGGTTAAATATACAGAAACACCAGACAGTACTGGAGAGTGTTAATATACAGGGACACCAGACAGTACAGGAGAGGGTTAATATACAGGGACAGCAGACAGTACAGGAGATGATTAATATAGAGGGACACCAGACATTACAGGAGAGGGTTAATATACAGGGACACCAGACATTACAGGAGATGATTAATATACAGGTACACCAGACATTACAGGAGAGGGTTAATATACAGGGACGCCAGACAGTACAGGAGTGGGTTAATGTACAGGGACAGCAGACAGTACAGGAGAGGGTTAACATACAGGAACACCAGACAGTACAGGAGAGGTTTAATATACAAGGACACCAGAGAGTACAGGAACGGATTAATATACAGGGACACCAGAAAGTACAGGAGAGGGTTAATATACAGAGACGCCAGACAGTACAGCAGAGGGTTAATATACAGGGACACCAGACAGTACAGGGGAGTGTTAATATACAGAGACACCAGGGAATACAGGAGAGGGTTGATATACAGGGACACAAGGCAGTACAGGAGTGGATTACTTTTCAGAAACACCAGGCAGTATGCAGAGGGTTAATATACAGAAGCACCAGACAGTTCAGGAGCGGGTTAACATAAAGTGACACCAGACAGTACAGGAGAGGGTTAATATACAGTGGCACCAGGCAGTATAGGAGAGGGTTAATATACAGGGACACCAGACAGTACAGGAGAGGATTAATATAGAGGGACATCAGACAGTACAGGAGAGGGTTAATATACAGGGATACCAAGCAGTACAGGAGAGGGTTAATATACAGGGACACCAGACAATACAGGAGAGGGTTAACATACAGGAACGCCAGACAGTACAGGAGAGGGTTAATATACAGGGACACCGGAAGTATAGGAAAGGGTTAATGTACAGGGACACCAGACAGTACTGGAGAGGGTTAATATACAGGGATACCAGGCAGTACAGGAGAGTGTTAAATACAGAAACACCAGACAGTATAAGAGATGATTAATATACAGGGACACCAGACAGTGCAGGAGAGGGTTAATATATAGGGACACGAGACAATACAGGAGAGGGTTAACATACAGGGACGTGAGACAGTACAGGAGAGGGTAAATATACAGGGATACCGGAAGTATAGGAAAGGGTTATTATACAGGGACACCAGACTGTACTGTAGGGGATTAATATACAGGGACACCAGACAGTACAGTAGAGGGTAAATGTACAGAAAAATCAGACAGTACAGGAGAGGGTTAATATACAGGGACACCAGACAATACAGGAGAGGGTTAATATGCAGAGACACCAGACAGTACAGGAGAGGGTTAATATACAGGGACACCAGACAGTACAGGAAAGGGTTAATATACAGGGACACCAGACAGTACAGGAGAGAGTTAATATACAGAGATGCCAGACAGTACAGGAGAGTGTTACTATAAAGTGACACCAGAAAGTACAGGAGAGGGTTAATATACAGGGACACCAGACAGTACAGGAGATGGTTAATATACCGTGACACCAGACCGTACAGGAGAGGGTTAATATACAGGGATACCAGACAGTACAGGAGAGGATTAATATACAGGGACACCAGGCAGTACAGGAGAGGGTTAATATACAGGGATACCAGGCAGTACAGGAGAGTATTAAAGTACAGAAACACCAGACAGTACAAGAGATGATTAATATACAGGGACACAGACAGTACAGGAGAGGGTTAACATACAGGGACGCCAGACAGATCAGGAAGGGGTTAATATACAGGGACACCGGAAGTATAGGAAAGGGTTAATATACAGGGACTCCAGACAGTACAGCAGAGGGTTAATATAGATTGACACCAGACATTACAGGAGAGGGTTAATTTACAGAGACACCAGACAGTACAGGAGAGGGTTAATATACAGAAACACCAGACAGTAGAGGAGAGGGTTAATATACAGGGGCACCAGGCAGCACAGGAGAGGATTAATATACAGGGACACCAGGCAGTACAGGAGAGGGTTAAAATACAGGGACACCAGACAGTACAGGAGAGGGTTAATATACAGGGACACCTGACTGTAGAGGAGAGGCTTAATAGACAGGGACACCAAGCAGTACGGGAGAGGTTTACATTTCAGAAACACCAGGCAGTACAGCAGACGGTTAATATACAGGGACACCAGACAGTACAGGAGAGTGTTAATATACGGAGAAACCAGGGAGTACCGGAGAGGTTTAATATACAGGGACACAAGGCAGTACAGGAGTGGGTTAATATACAGGGACACCAGAGAGTAGAGGAGAGGGTTATTAGACAGGGACACCAGGCAGTAAAGGAGAGGGTTTCTTTTGAGAAACACCAGGCAGTACAGCAGAGGGTTAATATACAGGGACACCAGAGAGTACAGCAGAGGGTTAATATACAAGGACAGCAGACAGTACTGGAGAGGGTTAATATAGAGGGACACCAGGCAGTACAGGAGAGGGTTAATATACAGGAGGCACCAGACAGTACAAGAGAGGGTTAATATACAGGGACACCAGGCAGTACAGGAGAGGGTTAATATACAGGAGGCACCAGACAGTACAAGAGAGGGTTAATATACAGGGACACCAGGCAGTACAGGAGAGGGTTAATATACAGTGGGGCACCAGACAGTACAGGAGAGGGTTAATATACATAGAAACCAGACAGTACAGGAGAGGGTTAATATACAGTGACACCAGACAGTACAGGAGAGCGTTAATATACAGGGAAACCAGGCAGTACAGGAGAGCGTTAATACACAGGGACATCAGGGAGAACAGAAGAGGGTTAATATACAGGGCACAAGGCAGTACCAGAAGAGGTTAAATATACAGAAACACCAGACAGTACTGGAGAGGGTTAATATACAGGGACACCAGACAGTACAGGAGAGGGTTAATATACAGGGACACCAGACATCACAGGAGATGTTTAATATACAGGGACACCAGACAGTACAGGAGAGGGTTAATATACAGGGACACCAGACAGTACAGGAGAGGGTTAATAAACAGGGACACCAGACAGTACAGGAGAGGGTTAATATACAGAAACACCAGGAAGTACAGGAGAGGGTTAATATACAGGGACACCAGGCAGTACAGGAGAGGATTAATACACAGGGACACCAGACACTACAGGAGAGAGTTAATATACAGAAACACCAGGCAGTACAGGAGAGGGTTAATATACAGGGACACCAGGCAGTACAGGAGAGGATTAATATACAGAGACACCAGACAGTACAGGAGAGGGTTAATATACAGGGGGGGCACCGGACAGTACAACAGAGTTTTAATATGCAGGGACACCAGACAGTACAGGAGAGGATTAATATACAGAGACACCAGACAGCAGAGGAGAGGGTTAATATACAGGGACACCAGACAGTGCAGGAGTGGGTTAATATACAGGGACACCAGACAGTCCCAGGAGAGAGATACTTTACAGGGTGGCATCAGACAGTACAGCAGAGGGTTAATATACAGGGACACCAGATAGTACAGGAGAGGGTTAATATACAGAAACACCAGACAGTATAGGAGAAGGTTAATATACAGAAACACCAGACAGTACAGGAGAGGGTTAATACACAGGGACACCAGACAGTACAGGAGAGGGTTAATATATAGAAACACCAGACAGCACAGGAGAGGGTTAATATATAGGGACTCAAGATATTAGAGGAGGGGGTTAATATACAGGGACAACAGACAGTACAGGAGAGTAGAGGAGAGGGTTAATATACAGGGACACCAGGCAGTAAAGGAGAGGGTTACTTTTCAGAAAAACCAGGCAGTACAGCAGAGGGTTAATATACAGGGACACCAGACAGTACAGGAGAGGGTTAATATACAGGGACACAAGGCATTACAGGAGTGGGTTAATATACAGGGACCCCAGACATTAGAGGAGAGGTTTAATAGAATGTGACACCAGACAGTACAGGAGAGGTTTAATATACAGGGGCACAAGGCAGTACAGGAGAGGGTTAATATACAGGGACACCAGACAGTACAGGAGAGTGTTAATATAATGTGACACCAGACTGTACATGAGAGGGTTAATATACAGAGTCATTAGTCAGTACAGGAGAGGGTTAATATACAGGGACACCCGGCAGTACAGGAGAGGGTTAATATACAGCGACACCAGACCGTAGGGGAGAGGGTTAATATACAGGGACACCAGACAGTACAGGTGAGAGTTCATATACAGGGACACCAGATGGTACAGGAGAGGGTTAATATACAGAGATACCAGGCAGTACAGGAAAGTATTAAAATACAGAAACACCAGACATTACAGGAGATGATTAATATACAGGGACACCAGACAGTACAGGAGAGAGTAAATATACAGAAACATCAGGCAGTACAGGAGAGGGTTAATATACAGGGACACCAGGCAGTACAGGAGAGGATTAATATACAGGGTCACCAGACAGTACAGGAGAGGCTTAATATACAGGGGGGCACCAGACAGTACAACAGGGTGTTAATATACAGCGACGCCAGACAGTACAGGAGAGGGTTAATATACAGGGACACCAGAAACTACAGGAGAGTGTTCATACACAGGGTCACCAGACAGTACAGGAGTGGGTTAATGTACAGGGACACCAGACTGTACCAGGAGAGGGTTACTATACAGGGTGGCATCAGACAATACAGCAGAGGGTTAATATACAGGGACACCAGACAGTACAGGAGAGGGTTAATATACAGAAACACCAGACAGTACAGGAGAGGGTTAATATACAGGGACACAAGGCATTACAGGAGTGGGTTAATATACAGGGACACCAGGCAGTACAGGAGAGTGTTACTTTTTAGAAACACCAGGCAGTACAGCAGAGTGTTAATATAAAGGGACACCAGACAATACAGCAGAAGGTTAATATACAGGGACACCAGACAGTACAGGTGAGGGTTAATATACAGGTACATCAGACAATACAGGAGAGGGTTAATATACAGGGACACCAGACAGTACAGGGGAGGTTTAATATAGAGGGACACCAGGCAGTACAGGGCAAGGTTAATACACAGAGACACCAGAGAGTACAGGGGAGGGGTAATATACCGGGACACCAGACAGTGCAGGAGAGGGTTAATATAGAGGGACACCAGGAAGTACAGGAGAGGGTAAGTATACAGGAGGGCACCAGACAGTACAGGAGAGGGTTAATATACACGGGGGCACCAGACAGTACAACAGAGTGTTAATATTCATGGACACCAGAGAGTACAGGAGAGGGTTAATATACAGGGACACCAGACAGTACAGGAGAGGGTTAATATACAGTGTCACAGACAGTACAGGAGTGGGTTAATATACAGGGGCACCAGACAGCACCAGGAGAGGGTTACTAGACAGTGTGGCACCAGACAGTACAGCAGAGGGTTAATATACAGGGACACCAGACAGTACAGGCGAGGCTTAATATACAGAAACACCAGACAGCACAGGAGAGGGTTAATATACAGAAACACCAGCCAGTACAGGAGAGGGTTAATATACAGAAACACCAGGCAGTACAGGAGAGGGTTAATATACAGGGGCACGAGACAGTACAAGAGAGCGTTAATATACAGAAACACCAGACAGTACAGGGGAGGGTTAATATACAGGGACACCAGACAGTACAGGAGAGGGTTAATATACAGAGACACCAGACAGTACAGGAGAGGGTTAGTATACAGGGACACCAGACAGTACAGGAACAGGTTAATATACAGGGACACCAGAAAGTACAGGAGAGGGTTAATATACAGAGAGGCCAGGCAGTACAGCAGAGGGTTAATATACAGGGACACCAGACAGTACAGGAGAGGGTTAACATGCAGGGACTCCAGACAGTACAGGAGAGGGTTAGTATACAGGAGGGCACCAGACAGTACAGGAGAGGGTTAATATACAGGGACACCAGGCAGTACAGGAGAGGGTTAACATACAGTGGGGCACCAGACAGCGCAGGAGAGCGTTAATATACAGGGACACCAGGCAGCACAGGAGAGGTTTAATATACAGGGACACCAGGGAGTACCGGAGAGGGTTAATATACAGGGACACAAGGCAGTACCAGGAGAGGTTAAATATACAGAAACACCAGACAGTACTGGAGTGGGTTAATATACAGGGACACCAGAGAGTACAGGAGTTGGTTAATATACAGGGGCACCAGACATTACAGGAGAGGATAATATACAGGGACACCAGACAGTACAGTAGAGGGTTAATATACAGAGCAGAAGACAGTACAGGAGATGGTTAATATACAGGGACACCAGACAGTAAAGGATAGGGTTAATATATAGAAACACCAGGAAGTGCAGGAGAGGGTTAATATACAGGGACACCAGGCAGTACAGGAGAGGGTTAATATACAGAGACACCAGGGAATACAGGAGAGGGTTAATATACAGGGACACAAGGCAGTACAGGAGTGGATTAATATACAGGGACACCAGACAGTAGAGGAGAGGGTTAATAGACAGGGACACCAGGCAGCACAGGAGAGGGTTCCTTTTCAGAATCTCCAGGCAGTACAGCAGAGGGTTAATATACAGGGACACCAGACAGTATAGGAGAGTGTTAATATACAGAGACACCAGGGAATACAGGAGAGGGTTAATATACAGGGACAAAAGGCAGTACAGGAGTGGATTAATATACAGGGACACCAGGGAGTAGATGAGAGGGTTAATAGACAGGGACATCAGGCAGTACAGGAGAGGGTTACTTTTCAGAAACACCAGGGAATACAGGAAAGGGTTAATATACAGGGACACCAGACAGTACAGGAGAGGGTTAATATACAGAGATGCCAGACAGTACAGGAGAGGGTTAATATACAGGGACACCAGACAGTACAGCAGAGGGTTAACATAGAGGGACAGCAGACAGTACAGGAGAGGGTTAATATACAGAGACACCAGACACTGCAGGAGAGGATTAATGTACAGAAACACCAGACAGTAGAGGAGTGGGTTAATATACAGGGACACCAGACATTACAGGAGAGGGATAATATACAGATACACCAGACAGTACGGGAGAGGGATATTATACAGGGACTCCAGACAGTACAGGAGAGGGTTAAAATACAGAAACACCAGACAATAGAGGAGAGGGTAAAAATACAGGGACACCAGACAGTACAGCAGAGGGTTAATATACAGGGACACCTGACAGTAGACGATCGGGTTAATAGACAGGGACACCAAGCAGCACAGGAGAGGTTTACATTTCAAAAACACCAGGCAGTATAGCAGAGGCTTAATATACAGGGACAGCAGACATTACAGGAGAGTATTAATATACAGAGGCACCAGGGAGTACAGGAGAGGGTTAATATACAGGGACACCAGACAGTACAGGAGAGGGTTAATATACAGGGACACAGACAGTACAGGAGTGGGTTAATATACAGGGACATCAGACAGTAGAAGGAGAGGGTTGCTAGACAGTGTGGCACCAGACAATACAGCAGAGGGATAATATACAGGGACACCAGACAGCACAGGAGAGGGTTAATGTGCAGAGACACCAGACAGTACAGGAGAGGGTTAATATACAGGGACACGAGACAGTACAAGAGAGCGTTAATATACAGAAACACCAGACAGTACAGGAGAAGGTTAATATACAGGGACAAGAGACAGTACAAGAGAGCGTTAATATACAGAAACACCAGACAGTAGAGGAGAGGGTTAATATACAAGGACACCAGACAGTACAGGAGAGGGTTAATATCCAGGGACACTAGACAATATAGGAACGGGTTAATATACAGGGACACCAGAAATTACAGGAGAGGTTTAATATACAGAGACGCCAGACAGTACAGCAGAGAGTTAATATACAGGGACACCAGACAGTACAGGAGAGGGTTAACATACAGGTACACCAGGCAGTACAGGAGAGGGTTAATATACAGAGACACCAGACATTACAGGACAGGGTTGTTATACAGGGACTCCAGACAGTACAGGAGAGGGTTAATATACAGAGACACCAGACAGTACAGGAGAGGGTTAATATACAGAAACACCAGACAGTAGGGGAGAGGGTTAATATACAGGGACACCAGGCAGTACAGGAGAGGATTAATATACAGGGACACCAGACAGTATGGGAGAGGGTTAAAATACAGGGCCACTAAACAGTACAGGAGAGGGTTAATATACAGGGACACCTGACAGTAGAGGAGAGGGTTAATAGACAGGGACACCAGGCAGTACAGGAGAGGTCTACATTTCAGAAACACCAGGCAGTACAGCAGAGGGTTAATATACAGGGACACCAGACAGTACAGGAGAGTGTTAATATACAGGGACACCAGGCAGCACAGGAGAGGGTTACTTTTCAGAAACACCAGGCAGTACAGCGGAGGTTTAATATACAGGGACACCAGACAGTACAGCAGAGGGTTAATATACAGGGACACCAGACAGTACATGTGAGGGTTAATATACAGGGACATCAGACAATACAGGAGGGGGTTAATATACAAGGACACCAGACAGTACAGGAGAGGGTTAATATCCAGGGACACTAGACAATATAGGAACGGGTTAATATACAGGGACACCAGAAATTACAGGAGAGGGTTAATATACAGAGACGCCAGACAGTACAGCAGAGAGTTAATATACAGGGACACCAGACAGTACAGGAGAGGGTTAACATACAGGTACACCAGGCAGTACAGGAGAGGGTTAATATACAGAGACACCAGACATTACAGGACAGGGTTGTTATACAGGGACTCCAGACAGTACAGGAGAGGGTTAATATACAGAGACACCAGACAGTACAGGAGAGGGTTAATATACAGAAACACCAGACAGTAGGGGAGAGGGTTAATATACAGGGACACCAGGCAGTACAGGAGAGGATTAATATACAGGGACACCAGACAGTATGGGAGAGGGTTAAAATACAGGGCCACTAAACAGTACAGGAGAGGGTTAATATACAGGGACACCTGACAGTAGAGGAGAGGGTTAATAGACAGGGACACCAGGCAGTACAGGAGAGGTCTACATTTCAGAAACACCAGGCAGTACAGCAGAGGGTTAATATACAGGGACACCAGACAGTACAGGAGAGTGTTAATATACAGGGACACCAGGCAGCACAGGAGAGGGTTACTTTTCAGAAACACCAGGCAGTACAGCGGAGGTTTAATATACAGGGACACCAGACAGTACAGCAGAGGGTTAATATACAGGGACACCAGACAGTACATGTGAGGGTTAATATACAGGGACATCAGACAATACAGGAGGGGGTTAATATACAGGGACACCAGACATTACAGGAGATGGTTAATATACAGTGACACCAGACAGTACAGGAGAGGGTTAATATACAGGGACACAGACAGTACAGGAGTGGGTTAATATAGAGGGACACCAGACAGTACCAGGAGAGGGTTATTAGACAGTGAGGCACCAGACAGTAAAGCAGAGGGTTAATTTTCATGGACACAAGACAGTACAGGAGAGGGTTAATATACAGAAACAACAGACAGTACAGGAGAGGGTTAATATACAGAAACACCAGACAGTACAGCAGAGGGTTAATATACAGGGACACCAGGCAGTACAGGAGATGATTAATGTACAGGGACACCAGACAGTACAGGAGAGTGTAAATATACAGAGACACCAGTCAGTACAGGAGAGGGTTAATAAAGAGAAACACTAGGCAGTACAGGAGAGGGTTAATATACAGGGACACGAGACAGTACAAGAGTGCGTTAATGTACAGAAACACCAGACAGTACAGGAGAGGGTTAATATACAGGGACACCAGACAGTGCAGGAGAGGGTTAATATACAGAGACACCAAACAGTACAGGAGAGGGTTAATATACAGGGACACCAGACAGTACAGGAACGGGTTAATATACAGGGACACCAGAAAGTACAGGAGAGGGTTAATATACAGAGACGCCAGACAGTACAGCAGAGGGTTAATATACAGGGACTCCAGGCAGTACAGGAGAGGGTTAATATACAGAGACACCAGACATTACAGGACAGGGTTAATATACAGGGACACCAGGTAGTACAGCAGAGGGTTAATATACAGTGACACCAGACAGTACAGGTGAGGGTTAATATACAGGGACATCAGACAATACAGGAGAGGGTTTATATACAGGGGGCACGAGACAGTACAACAGAGTGTTAATATACAGGGACACCAGACAGTACAGGAGAGGGTTAATATACAGGGACACCAGACAGTACAGGAGAGGGTTATTATACAGGGACGCCAGACAGTACAGGAGAGGGTTAATATACAGGGACACCAGACAGTAACAGGAGAGGATTTATATACAGGGGGCACCAGACAGTACAGGAGAGGGTTAATATACAGGGACACCAGACAGTACAGGAGAGGGTTAATATACAGGGACACCAGACAGTACAGGAGAGGGTTAATATACAGGGACACCAGACAGTACAGGAGAGGGTTAATATACAGGGACACCAGACATTGCAGGACAGGGTTAATAGACAGGGACACCAGACAGTACAGGAGAGGGATATTATACAGAGAAACCAGAGAGTACAGGAGAGGGTTAATATACAGAGACACCAGACAGTACAGGAGAGCGTTAGTATACAGAAACACCAGACAGTAGAGGAGAGGGTTAATATACAGCGACACCAGGCAGTACAGCAGAGGATTAATATACAGGGACACCAGACAATACAGGAGAGGGTTAATATACAGGGACATCAGACAGCACAGGAGAAGTTTAATATACAGAGACACTAGACAGTACAGGGGAAGGTTAATATACAGGGACACCAGACAGTAGAGGAGAGAGTTAATGCACAGAAACACCAGGTAGTACAGGAAAGGATTAATATATAGGGACACCTGACAGTAGAGGAGCGGGTTAATAGACAGGGACACCAGGCAGTACAGGAGAAGGTTAATATACAGAGACACCAGGCAGTACAACAGAGGGTTAATATACAGGGACACCAGACAGTACAGGAGAGTGTTAATAGACAGAGACACCAGGGAGTACAGGAGAGGGTTAATATACAGGGACACAAGGCATTACAGGAGTGGGTTAATATACAAGGACCCCAGACTGTTGAGGAGAGGGTTAATAGACAGGGACACCAGGCAGTACAGGAGAGGGTTAATATACAGAAACACCAGGCAGTACAGCAGAGGCTTATTATACAGGGACACCAGACAGTACAGCAGAGGGTTAATATACAGGGACACTAGACAGTACAGGTGAGGGTTAATATACAGGGACATCAGACAACACAGGAGAAGGTTAATATACAGGGAGACAGACAGTAAAGGAGTGGGTTAATATACAGGGACACCAGACAGTACCAGGAGAGGGTTACTAGACAGTGTGGCACCAGACATTACAGCAGAGGGTTAATATATAGAGACACCAGACAGTACAGGAGAGGGTTAATATACAGAAACACCAGACAGTACAGGAGGGGATTAATATACAGAAACACCAGACAGTACAGCAGAGGGTTAATATACAGGGACACCAGGCAGTACAGGAGATATTAATATGCAGGGACACCAGACAGTACAGGAGAGTGTTAATATACAGAGACACCAGCAAGTACAGGAGAGGGTAAATGTACAGAAACATGAGGCAGTACAGGAGAGGGTTAATATACAGGGACACCAGACAGTACAGGAGAGTGTTAATATACAGAGACACCAGGGAGTACAGGAGAGGGTTAATATACAGGGAAACAAGGCATTACAGGAGTGGGTTAATATACAGGGAACCCAGACAGCAGAGGAGAGGGTTAATAGACAGGGACACCAGGCAGTACAGGAGAGGGATACTTTTCAGAAACACCAAGCAGTACAGCAGAGGTTTAATATACAGGGACACCAGACATTACAGCAGAGGGTTAATATACAGGGACAGCAGACAGTACAGGTGAGGATTAATATACAGGGACATCAGACAATACAGGAGAGGGTTAATATACAGGGACACCTGACAGTAGAGGAGAGGGTTAATAGACAGGGACCCCAGGCAGTACAGGAGAGGTTTACATTTCAAAAACACCAGGCAGTACAGCAGAGGATTAATATACAGGGACACCAGACAGTACAGGAGAGTATTAATATACAGAGACACCAGTGAGTAAAGGAGAGGGTTAATATACAGGGACACAAGGCATTACAGGAGTGGGTTAATATACAGGGACCCCCGACAGTAGAGGAGAGTGTTAATAGACAGGGACACCAGGCAGTACAGGAGAGGGATACTTTTCAGAAACACCAGGCAGTACAGCAGAGGGTTAATATACAGGGACACCAGACATTACAGCAGAGGGTTAATATACAGGGACACCAGACAGTACAGGTGAGGGTTAATATACAGGGACATCAGACAATACAGGAGCGTGTTAATATACAGGGACGCCAGACAGTACAGGGCAAGGTTAATATACAGAGACAGCAGACGGTACAGGGGAGGGGTAATATACAGGGACACCAGACAGTACAGGAGAGGGTTAATATAGAGGGACACCAGGCAGTACATGAGAGGGTTAATACACAGGAGGGCACAAGGCAGTACAGGAGAGGGTTAATATACAGGGACACCAGGCAGTACAGGAGTGGGTTAACATACAGTGGGGCACCAGACAGTACAGGAGAGTGTTAATATACAGGGGCACCAGCCAGTACAGGAGAGGGTAAAAATACAGAATCACCAGGCAGTAAAGGAGAGGCTTAATATATATGGACATAAGGCAGTACAGGAGAGGATTAATATACAGGGACACCAGACAGTACAGGAGAGAGTTAATGTACAGATACACCAGGCAGTATAGGAGAGGGTTAAGATACAGGGACACCAGGCAGTACGGGAGAGGATTAATATAAAGGGAGCCCAGACTGTACAGGAGAGGGTTAATATACAGGGAGCACCAGACAGTACAACAGACTGTTAATATACAGGGACACCAGACAGTACAGGAGAGGGTTAATATACAGGGACACCAGACAGTACAGGAGAGTGTTAATATACAGGGACACAGACAGTACAGGAGTGGGTTAATATACAGGGACACCAGACAGTACCAGGAGAGGGTTACTAGACAGTGTGGCACCAGACAGTACAGCAGAAAGTTAATATACAGGGACACCAGACAGTACAGGAGAGGGTTAATATACAGAAACACCAGACAGTACAGCAGAGGGTTAATATACAGGGCCACCAGGCAATACAGGAGATGATTAATATACAGGGCACCAGAAAGTACAGGAGAGGGTTAATATTCAGAGACACCAGACAGTACAGGACAGGGTTAATATACAGGGACACCAGACAGTAGAGGAGGGGGTTAATATACAGGGACCCCAGACATTACAGGAGTGGGATAATATACCGATACAACAGACAGTACAGGAGAGGGTTATTATACAAGGACTTCAGACAGTACAGGAGAGGGTTAATATACAGAGACACCAGACAGTACAGGAGAGGGTTAACATACCGAAACACCAGACAGTAGAGGAGAGGGTTAATATACAGGGACACCAGGCAGCACAGGAGAGGATCAATATACAGGGACACCTGACAGTAGAGGAGAGGGTTAATAGACAGGGACACCAGGCAGTACAGGAGAGGTTTACATTTCAAAAACACCAGGCAGTACAGCAGAGGGTTAATATACAGGGACACCAGACAGTACAGGAGAGTGTTAATATACAGAGACACCAGTGAGTACAGGAGAGGGTTAATATACAGGGACACAAGGCATTACAGGAGTGGGTTAATATACAGGGACCCCAGACAGTAGAGGAGAGTGTTAATAGACAGGGACACCAGGCAGTACAGGAGTGGGATACTTTTCAGAAACACCAGGCAGTACAGCAGAGGGTTAATATACAGGGACACCAGACAGTACAGGTGGGGGTTAATATACAGGGACATCAGAGAAAACAGGAGAGGGTTAATATACAGGGACACCAGACAGTACAAGAGAGTTTTAATATACAGGGACACCAGGCAGTACAGGGCAAGGTTAATATGCAGAGACACCAGACAGTACAGGTGAGGGGAAATATACAGGGACACCAGGGCGTACAGGGGAGGGTTAATATACAGGGACACAAGGCAGTACCAGGAGAGGTTAAATATACAGAAACACCAGACAGTACTGGAGAGGGTTTATATACAGGGACACCAGACAGTGCAGGAGAGGGTTAATATACAGGGGCACCAGACATTACAAGAGATGATTAAAATACAGGGACACCAGACAGTACAGGAGAGGGTTAATATACAGGGACACAAGACAGTACAGAGAGGGTTAATATACAGGGACACCAGACAGGACAGGATGGCGTTAAAATATAGAAACACCAGGCAGTACAGGAGAGGGTTAATATACAGAAACTCCAGACAGTCCGGGAGAGGGTTAATATACAGAAACACCAGAGAGTACAGGAGAGGGTTAATACACAGGGACACCAGAAAGTACAGGAGAGGGTTAATAAACAGAGACACCAGACAGTACAGGAAAGGATTAATACACAGAAACACCAGACAGTACAGCAGAGGGTTAATATACAGGGACACCAGACAGTACAGGAGAGGGTTAATATATAGAAACACCAGACAGCACAGAAGAGGTTTAATATACAGGGACTCCAGACATTACAGGAGAGGGTTCATATACAGGGACAACAGACAGTACAGGAGAGGTTTAATACCCAGAAGCACCAGACATTTCAGGACAGGGTTAATATAATGTGACATCAGACAGTACAGGAGAGGGTTAATATACAGAGACATTAGTCAGTACAGGAGAGGCTTAATATACAGAGACACCAGCCAGTACAGGAGAGGGTTAATATACAGAAACACCAGGCAGTACAGGAGAGGGTTAATATACAGGGACACCAGACAGTACAGCAGAGGGTTATGATACAGGGACACCAGACATTACAGGAGAGGGTTAATATACAGGGACACCAGACAGTACAGGAGAGGGTTAATATACAGGGACACCAGGGAGTACAGGAGAGTGTTAATATACAGGGACACAAGGCAGTACCAGGAGAAGTTAAATATACAGAAACACCAGACAGTACTGGAGAGTGTTAATATACAGGGACACCAGACAATACAGGAGAGGGTTAATATGTAGAAACACCAGGCAGTACAGGAGAGGGTTAATATACAGGGAAACCAGGCAGTACAGGAGAGGATTAATATACAGGGACACCAGACAGTGCAGGAGAGGGTTAATATACAGGGGGGCACCAGCCATTACAACAGAGTTTTAATATGCAGCGACACCAGACAGTACAGGAGAGGGTTAATATACAGGGACACCTGACAGTAAAGGAGAGGGTTAATATACAGAGACACCAGACAGTACAGGAGTGGGTTAATATACAGAAACACCGGGCAGTACAGGAGAGGGTTAATATACAGGGACACCAGACAGTACAGCAGAGGTTTATGATACAGGGACACCAGACATTACAGGAGAGGGTTAATATACAGGGACACCAGGCAGTACAGGAGAGGGTTAATATACAGGGACACCAGACAGTACAGCAGAGGTTTATGATATAGGGACACCAGACATTACAGGAGAGGGTTAATATACAGAGACACCAGCCAGTACAGGAGAGGGTTAATATACAGAAACACCGGGCAGTACAGGAGAGGGTTAATATACAGGGACACCAGACAGTACAGCAGAGGTTTATGATACAGGGACAGCAGACATTACAGGAGAGGGTTAATATACAGGGACACCAGGCAGTACAGGAGAGGATTAATATACAGGGATACCAGACAGTACAGGAGAGAGTTAATATACAGAAACACTAGGCTGTACAGGAGAGGGTTAATATACAGGGACACCACACAGTACAGGTGTAGGTTAATATACAGGGACACCAGACATTACAGGAGAGGGTTAATATACAGGAGCACCAGACAGTTCAGGAAAGGGTTAAAATATAGTGCCTCCAGACAATACAGGAGAGGGTTAATATACAGGGACACCAGACATTACAGGAGAGGTTTAATATACAGGGACACCAGACAGTACAGGAGAGGGTTAATATACAGAGACACCAGCCAGTACAGGAGAGGGTTAATATACAGAAACACCAGGCAGTAGAAGAGAGGGTTAATCTACAGGGATACCAGACAGTACAGCATAGGGTTAATATACAGGGACATGAGAGAGTACAGGAGAGGATTAATATACAGGGACATCAGACATTAAAGGAGATGATTAATATACAGGGACACCAGACACTACAGGAGAGGGTTAATATACAGGGATGCCAGACTGTACAGGAGTGGGTTAATATACAGGGACAGCAGACAGTAAGGAGAGGGTTATTATTCAGAAACTCCAGGCAGTAAGGGAGAGGGTTAATATACAGGGACACCAGGCAGTACAGGAGAGAGTTTATGTACAGAAACACCAGGCAGTACAGGAGAGGGATAATATACAGGGACACCAGGCAGTACAGGAGAGGATTAATATACAGGGACACCAGACAGTACAGGAGAGGGTTAATATACAGGGGGGCACCAGACAGTACAACAGAGTGTTAATATACAGGGACACCAGACAGGACAGGAGAGGGTTAATATACAGGGACACAGACAGTACAGGAGTGGGTTAATATACAGGGACACCAGACAGTACCAGAAGAGGGTTACTAGTCGGTGTGGCACCAGACAGTACAGCAGAGGGTTAATATACAGGGACACCAGACATTACAGGAGAGGGTTAATATACAGAAACACCAGACATTACAGGAGAGGGTTAATATACAGAAACACCAGACAGTACAGCAGAGGGTTAACATACAGGGACAGCAGGCAGCACAGGAGAGGATTAATATCCAGGGACACCAGACAGTACAGGAGAGAGTTAATATACAGAGACACCAGCCAGTACAGGAGAGGGTTAATATACAGAATCACCAGGCAGTACAGGAGAGGATTAATATACAGGGACACGAGACAGTACAAGAGAGTGTTAATATACAGAAACAACAGAGAGTACAGGAGAGGGTTAATATACTGGGACACCAGACAGTACAGGAGAGGGTTAATATACAGAGACACCAGACAGTACAGGAGAGGGTTAATATACAGGGACACCAGACAGTACAGGAAAAGGTTAATATACAGGGACACCAGAAAGTACAGGAGAGTGTTAATATACAGAGATGCCAGAGAGTACAGGAGAGGGTTAATATACAGGGACACCAGACAGTACAGGAGAGGGGTAACATACAGGGACACCAGGCAGTGCAGGAGAAGGTTAATATACAGAGACACCAGGCAGTACAGGAGAGGATTAATATACAGGGACACCAGACAGTACAGGAGAGAGTTAATATACAGAAACACCAGGCAGTACAGGAGAGGGTTAATTTACAGGGACACCAAACAGTACAGGAGTGGGTTAATACACAGGGACACCAGATGGTACCAGGAGAGGATTACTATGCAGTGTAGCCCCAGACAGTACAGCAGATGATTAATATACAGGGACACCAGACATTACAGGAGAGGGTTAATATACAGGAGCACCAGACAGTTCAGGAAAGGTTTAATATAAAGTGCCTCCAGACAATACAGGAGAGGGTTAATATACAGGGGCACCAGGCAGTACAGGAGAGGGTTAATATACAGGGACACCAGGCATTACAGGAAAGGATTAATATCCAGCGACACCAGACAGTACAGGAGAGTGTTAATATCCAGAGACACCAGCCAGTACAGGAGAGGGTTAATATACAGAAACACATGGCAGTACAGGAGAGGATTAATATACAGCGACACGAGACAGTACAAGAGAGCGTTAACATACAGAAACACCAGAGAGTACAGGAGAGGGTTAATATACTGGGACACCAGACAGTACAGGAGAGGGTTAATATACAGAGACACCAGACAGTACAGGAGAGGGTTAATATACAGGGACACCAGACAGTACAGGAAAAGGTTAATATACAGGGACACCAGAAAGTACAGGAGAGGGTTAATATACAGAGATGCCAGAGAGTACAGGAGAGGGTTAATATACAGGGACACCAGACAGTACAGGAGAGGGTTAACATACAGGGACACCAGGCAGTACAGGAGAAGGTTAATATACAGAGACACCAGACAGTACAGGAGAGGGTTAATATACAGGGACACCAGAAAGTAGAGGAGAGGGTTAATATACAGGGACACGAGACATTACAGGAGAGGGATAATATACAGATACACCAGACAGTACAGGAGAGGGTTATTATACAGAGACACCAGACAGTACAGGAGAGGGTTAATATACAGAGACACCAGACAGTACAGGAGAGGATTACTATACAGGGACACCTGTCAGTAGAGGAGAGGGTTAATAGACAGGGACACCAGGCAGTATAGGAGAGGTTTACATTTCAAAAACACCAGGCAGTACAGCAGAGGGTTTATATACAGGGACACCAGAAATTACAGGAGAGTGTTAATATAGAGAGAAACCAGGGAGTACAGGAGAGGGTTAATATACAGGGACACAAGGCAGTACAGGAGTGGATTAATATACAGGGACACCAGACAGTAGAGGAGAGGGTTAATAGACAGGGTCACCAGGCAGTACAGGAGAGGGTTACTTTTCAGAAACACCAGGCAGTACAGCAGAGGGTTAATATACAGAAGCACCAGACAGTTCAGGAGAGGTTTAACATAAAGTGGCACCAGACAGTACAGGAGAGGGTTAATATACAGGGGCTCCAGGCAGTACAGGAGGGGGTTAATATACAGGGACACCAGACAGTACAGGATAGTTTTAATATAAAGTGACACCAGACAGTACAGGAGAGGGCTAATATACAGAGTCATTAGTCAGTACAGGAGAGGGTTAATATACAGGGACACCCGGCAGTACAGGAGAGGGTTAATATACAGTGACACCAGACCGTACAGGAGAGGGTTAATTTACAGGGACACCAGACAGTACAGGAGAAGTTAAATATACAGAAACACCAGACAGTACTGGAGAGTGTTAATATACAGGGACACCAGACAATACAGGAGAGGGTTAATATACAGAAGCACCAGACAGTTCAGGAGAGGTTTAACATAAAGTGGCACCAGACAGTACAGGAGAGGGTTAATATACAGGGGCTCCAGGCAGTACAGGAGAGGGTTAATATACAGGGACACCAGACAGTACAGGATAGTTTTAATATAAAGTGACACCAGACAGTACAGGAGAGGGCTAATATACAGAGTCATTAGTCAGTACAGGAGAGGGTTAATATACAGGGACACCCGGCAGTACAGGAGAGGGTTAATATACAGTGACACCAGACCGTACAGGAGAGTGTTAATATACAGGGACACAAGGCAGTACCAGGAGAAGTTAAATATACAGAAACACCAGACAGTACTGGAGAGTGTTAATATACAGGGACACCAGACAATACAGGAGAGGGTTAATATGTAGAAACACCAGGCAGTACAGGAGAGGGTTAATATACAGGGAAACCAGGCAGTACAGGAGAGGATTAATATACAGGGACACCAGACAGTGCAGGAGAGGGTTAATATACAGGGGGGCACCAGCCATTACAACAGAGTTTTAATATGCAGCGACACCAGACAGTACAGGAGAGAGTTAATATACAGGGACACCTGACAGTAGAGGAGAGGGTTAATATACAGAGACACCAGACAGTACAGGAGTGGGTTAATATACAGAAACACCGGGCAGTACAGGAGAGGGTTAATATACAGGGACACCAGACAGTACAGCAGAGGTTTATGATACAGGGACACCAGACATTACAGGAGAGGGTTAATATACAGGGACACCAGGCAGTACAGGAGAGGGTTAATATACAGGGACACCAGACAGTACAGCAGAGGTTTATGATATAGGGACACCAGACATTACAGGAGAGGGTTAATATACAGAGACACCAGCCAGTACAGGAGAGGGTTAATATACAGAAACACCGGGCAGTACAGGAGAGGGTTAATATACAGGGACACCAGACAGTACAGCAGAGGTTTATGATACAGGGACACCAGACATTACAGGAGAGGGTTAATATACAGGGACACCAGGCAGTACAGGAGAGGATTAATATACAGGGATACCAGACAGTACAGGAGAGAGTTAATATACAGAAACACCAGGCTGTATAGGAGAGGGTTAATATACAGGGACACCACACAGTACAGGAGTAGGTTAATGTACAGGGACACCAGACATTACAGGAGAGGGTTAATATACAGGAGCACCAGACAGTTCAGGAAAGGGTTAAAATATAGTGCCTCCAGACAATACAGGAGAGGGTTAATATACAGGGACACCAGACATTACAGGAGAGGGTTAATATACAGGGACACCAGACAGTACAGGAGAGGGTTAATATACAGAGACACCAGCCAGTACAGGAGAGGGTTAATATACAGAAACACCAGGCAGTAGAAGAGAGGGTTAATCTACAGGGACACCAGACAGTACAGCATAGGGTTAATATACAGGGACATGAGAGAGTACAGGAGAGGATTAATATACAGGGACATCAGACATTAAAGGAGATGATTAATATACAGGGACACCAGACACTACAGGAGAGGGTTAATATACAGGGACGCCAGACTGTACAGGAGTGGGTTAATATACAGGGACAGCAGACAGTAAGGAGAGGGTTATTATTCAGAAACTCCAGGCAGTAAGGGAGAGGGTTAATATACAGGGACACCAGGCAGTACAGGAGAGAGTTTATGTACAGAAACACCAGGCAGTACAGGAGAGGGATAATATACAGGGACACCAGGCAGTACAGGAGAGGATTAATATACAGGGACACCAGACAGTACAGGAGAGGGTTAATATACAGGGGGGCACCAGACAGTACAACAGAGTGTTAATATACAGGGACACCAGACAGGACAGGAGAGGGTTAATATACAGGGACACAGACAGTACAGGAGTGGGTTAATATACAGGGACACCAGACAGTACCAGAAGAGGGTTACTAGTCGGTGTGGCACCAGACAGTACAGCAGAGGGTTAATATACAGGGACACCAGACATTACAGGAGAGGGTTAATATACAGAAACACCAGACATTACAGGAGAGGGTTAATATACAGAAACACCAGACAGTACAGCAGAGGGTTAACATACAGGGACAGCAGGCAGCACAGGAGAGGATTAATATCCAGGGACACCAGACAGTACAGGAGAGAGTTAATATACAGAGACACCAGCCAGTACAGGAGAGGGTTAATATACAGAATCACCAGGCAGTACAGGAGAGGATTAATATACAGGGACACGAGACAGTACAAGAGAGTGTTAATATACAGAAACAACAGAGAGTACAGGAGAGTGTTAATATACTGGGACACCAGACAGTGCAGGAGAGGGTTAATATACAGAGACACCAGACAGTACAGGAAAAGGTTAATATACAGGGACACCAGAAAGTACAGGAGAGTGTTAATATACAGAGATGCCAGAGAGTACAGGAGAGGGTTAATATACAGGGACACCAGACAGTACAGGAGAGGGGTAACATACAGGGACACCAGGCAGTGCAGGAGAAGGTTAATATACAGAGACACCAGGCAGTACAGGAGAGGATTAATATACAGGGACACCAGACAGTACAGGAGAGAGTTAATATACAGAAACACCAGGCAGTACAGGAGAGGGTTAATATACAGGGACACCAAACAGTACAGGAGTGGGTTAATACACAGGGACACCAGATGGTACCAGGAGAGGATTACTATGCAGTGTAGCCCCAGACAGTACAGCAGATGATTAATATACAGGGACACCAGACATTACAGGAGAGGGTTAATATACAGGAGCACCAGACAGCTCAGGAAAGGGTTAATATAAAGTGCCTCCAGACAATACAGGAGAGGGTTAATATACAGGGGCACCAGGCAGTACAGGAGAGGGTTAATATACAGGGACACCAGGCATTACAGGAAAGGATTAATATCCAGCGACACCAGACAGTACAGGAGAGTGTTAATATCCAGAGACACCAGCCAGTACAGGAGAGGGTTAATATACAGAAACACATGGCAGTACAGGAGAGGATTAATATACAGCGACACGAGACAGTACAAGAGAGCGTTAACATACAGAAACACCAGAGAGTACAGGAGAGGGTTAATATACTGGGACACCAGAGAGTACAGGAGAGGGTTAATATACAGAGACACCAGACAGTACAGGAGAGGGTTAATATACAGGGACACCAGAAAGTACAGGAGAGGGTTAATATACAGAGATGCCAGAGAGTACAGGAGAGGGTTAATATACAGGGACACCAGACAGTACAGGAGAGGGTTAACATACAGGGACACCAGGCAGTACAGGAGAAGGTTAATATACAGAGACACCAGACAGTACAGGAGAGGGTTAATATACAGGGACACCAGAAAGTAGAGGAGAGGGTTAATATACAGGGACACGAGACATTACAGGAGAGGGTTATTATACAGATACACCAGACAGTACAGGAGAGGGTTATTATACAGAGACACCAGACAGTACAGGAGAGGGTTAATATACAGAGACACCAGACAGTACAGGAGAGGGTTACTATACAGGGACACCTGTCAGTAGAGGAGAGGGTTAATAGACAGGGACACCAGGCAATATAGGAGAGGTTTACATTTCAAAAACACCAGGCAGTACAGCAGAGGGTTAATATACAGGGACACCAGAAATTACAGGAGAGTGTTAATATAGAGAGAAACCAGGGAGTACAGGAGAGGGTTAATATACAGGGACACAAGGCAGTACAGGAGTGGATTAATATACAGGGACACCAGACGGTAGAGGAGAGGGTTAATAGACAGGGTCACCAGGCAGTACAGGAGAGGGTTACTTTTCAGAAACACCAGGTAGTACAGCAGAGGGTTAATATACAGAAGCACCAGACAGTTCAGGAGAGGTTTAACATAAAGTGGCACCAGACAGTACAGGAGAGGGTTAATATACAGGCGCTCCAGGCAGTACAGGAGAGGGTTAATATACAGGGACACCAGACAGTACAGGATAGTTTTAATATAAAGTGACACCAGACAATACAGGAGAGGGCTAATATACAGAGTCATTAGTCAGTACAGGAGAGGGTTAATATACAGGGACACCCGGCAGTACAGGAGAGGGTTAATATACAGTGACACCAGACCGTACAGGAGAGGGTTAATTTACAGGGACACCAGACAGTACAGGAGAGGGTTAATATACAGGGACACCAGGCAGTACAGGAGAGTATTAAAATACAGAAACACCAGACAATACAGGAGATGATTAATATACAGGGACGCCAGACAGTACAGGAGAGGGTTAATATACAGGGACACCAGGCAGTATAGGAGAGGGTTAATATACAGGGACACCAGACTGTACTGTACAGGGTTAATATACAGGGACACCAGACAGTACAGGAGAGGGTTAATATACAGAAACTCAAGACAGTACAGGAGAGGGTTAATATACAGAGACACCAGCCAGTACAGGAGAGGGTTAATATACAGAAACACCAGGCAGTACAGGAGAGGGTTAATATACAGGGACACCAGACAGTACAGCAGAGGATTATGATACAGCGACACCAGACATTACAGGAGAGGGTTAATATACAGGGACACCAGACAGTACAGGAGAGGGTTAAGATAAAGGGACACCAGACAGCACAGGAGAGCGTTAATATACAGGGACACCAGGCAGTACAGGAGAGGGTTAATATACAGGGACACCAGGGAGTACAGGAGAGGGTTAATATACAGGGACACAAGGCAGTACCAGGAGAAGTTAATTATTCAGAAACACCAGACAGTACTGGAGAGGGCTAAAATACAGGGACACCAGACAGTACAGGAGAGGGTTAATATACAGGGGCACCAGATATTACAGGGTTGATTAATATACAGGGACACCAGACAGTACAGGAGAGGGTTAATATACAGCGACACAAGACAGTACAGTAGAGGGTTAATATACAGGGACACCAGACAGTACAGGATAGCGTTAATATGTAGAAACACCAGGCAGGACAGGAGAGGGTTAATATACAGGGACACCAGACAGTACAGGAGAGGGTTAATATACAGGGGGGCACCAGCCAGTACAACAGAGTGTTAATATGCAGCGACACCAGACAGTACAGGAGAGGGTTAATATACTGGGACACCAGACAGTACAGGAGAGGGTTAATATACTGGGACACCAGACAGTACAGGAGAGGGTTAATTTACAGGGACACCAGACAGTACCAGGAGCGAGTTACTATACAGGGTGGTGTTGAGTCTGTGTTTCCCAAATGTAGTTATGCTGAATAACGGGACACAGACAACAGAATACTTAAACAGGTCTTTCGTAATTGAGGGTCAGGGCTGAACTGAAATACAGACTGCTCCACAGGGTTTATAGACCGGTGTGGTCACCACCGGTACTACAATATACAGGAGCCATCAGAAAGTAGCTCATCACCTTAAGGTACTCTCTTAAGGTGGTACAGGTTACATACACTACAATTCCTCCCCTTTTAGCTTAACAGTGTACACCCCAATTTAAACATAACATGGATAACATATATGCAACTTTCATACAAAACTGTTCAAAGATTCAGTCTCTGAGGAGGCCTCCTGATCCGGGCCGGATAACGCCTTTCAGGGGTCTCTGGTTCTCGTTGCTGGGGTGACTCATCCATTTGATCTCTTATGGATTGAACATCATCATGTACGTTCGAGTCTGAGGTAGATGCTCCAGGCTCAATAACTTCTTCAACTGGTGTCTCTGCCGTAGACATGGGGTCGACCCTTGTTCTCGCTTCCACAAGTTGGTCAGCATGACGTCGTATTACGTTCTCACCAACGTCTACCGTGTACATCAAGGGTCCTTGTCGGGCACGAATTGTTCCGGATTGCCATTTATCATTTCTATAGTCCCTGGCCAACACTGGTTGTCCTATTTCGAAACTCCGAGTGCCCTTGTTATTTACGTGCTGGAATTGTTTGTTTTCGACTTCCCTACGCACATTTGGTTTTAACAAATCCAATCGGGACTGCAACCTCCTGTTATAGAACATTATGGCAGGGCTTTGATTTGTCACTGCATGCGTGGCGTTTCGATATGCCATCAGGAAATTGTCCACCTTGTGTTGTAGTGGAATATGGTCTTCGCTCATGGCCTTTATCGCCTTTTTGAACGTTTGTACAAATCTCTCGGCCAACCCATTTGTAGCCGGATGATATGGGGCAGATGTATAGTGTTTCACCCCATTCTTCTTCATGAATTTCTGGAATTCTTCTGACACGAACTGTGGTCCGTTGTCTGAACATATTTGTTCCGGCAGCCCATTCCTTGCAAATATGGTTCTTAGAACTGCGATCGTCTTTTCAGAGGTAGTGGTCGACATCTTAATCACTTCTGGCCATTTAGAATGTGCGTCTACCACTATCAAAAACATGGAATCCATGAATGGACCTGCAAAGTCGATATGCACACGTTGCCATGGGGTTGAAGGCCATTCTCACGGATGCAGTGGTGCAATTGGAGGTGCATTTTGAACTTTTTGGCACCCTGAGCAGCTTTTAGTCAGATCCTCTATTTGTTTGTCGATACCTGGCCACCACACATAAGCCCTAGCAAGGCCTTTCATCTTGACTCCCCCCAGATGACCTTCATGCAGTTCCTTCAGAACTCTCTCCCTTAATTTAGGAGGAATAATCACCCTTGTTCCATACATCAATGTTCCTTGACAGACGGACAGCTGCTCTCGTCTGGCTGAGAATGCCGGTAACAGTGGTTCGCCATGTGTTGGCCATCCCTTCACTGTCAAATCGTAGACCCGAGACAGTGTCGGGTCGTTTCTGGTCTCTCTCTCAATACTCGCATTGGTGACTGGTAAGCATTTGATGATGGTCGAGTGAAATATCTCGACAGGGTCAACTGCCGGTGCCTCTTCCGCTGTAGGTAGTGGCAGGCGCGACAGCCCATCAGCATTACCATGTTGCTTTGTACCTTTGAATTCGATATCATATTGATGTGCCCCTAGGAAAAGGGACCATCTCTGAAGCCTCTGCGCCGTCATAACCGGAACACCCTTCTTAGGGTTAAAGATGGAAACCAACGGCTGGTGATCTGTCAGCAGCGTAAACCTTTGGCCATGCAGGTAATGGTTAAATTTCTTAACTCCCCACACGAGGCTGAGAGCCTCCCTATCTATCTGAGCATAGTTGCGCTCAGCGGAGGTCAATGATCTGGATGCGAACACGACTGGCCTTTCCAAGCCATTTGGCAACTTATGTGAGAGCACTGCCCCGATACCGTATGGAGAAGCATCACAAGCTAAACGAATAGGCAGCGTTGGGTTAAAGTGAGCCAACACTTCCTTAGAGGTGATCAGTGCCTTGCTTTTTTGAAAAGCCCGCTTACAGTCCTCGCTCCACTTCCATGGTACTCCCATTTGCAAAAGAGTGTTCAGCGGGTGTAACACCGTGGATAAATTTGGAAGAAACTTGTGGTAATAGTTAATCAACCCAAGGAACGACCTCAACTGGGATACATTTTCCGGAGCGGGAGCTTTCACAACAGCTTCGATCTTGTCAGGTGACTTATGAAGCCCCTCCTGGTCAATGACGTGACCGCAGTACGAGATTCGCTTCTGAAAGAACTCACATTTCTGGCGATTAACTCTGAGTCCATATTCTTTCAATCTGGTGAGCACCTGCTCCAAATTCGCGAGGTGTTCCTTATCATCATCTCCTGTAATCAGAATGTCGTCCAGGTAGCATTGTGTGCCTGGAATTCCCTGTAATACCTGCTCCATGGCCCTTTGCCAAATCGCTGGAGCCGATGCCACTCCAAAAACCAGTCTATTATACCGATATAAGCCCTTATGTGTGTTGATCGTGAGATACTGGCGTGACGCTTCATCAACTTCCATCTGTAAGTACGCCTGCGCCAGGTCTATCTTGGTGAAGTGTTTCCCGCCAGACAGCGAAGCGAAGATATCCTCAATCCGCGGAAGCGGATATTGCACCGTGTGAAGAACCGGATTAACAGTGATCTTGAAATCGCCACAGATGCGAACCTTCCCAGGTTCCCCCGGCTTGTTGCTCAACGAACGCTTCATGACAGGAACAATGGGCGTGGCCCATTCGTTCCAGTCCACTTTTGACAGTACTCCTGAACGTTCTAGCCCTTCCAGCTCTGCTTCCACAGCAGGTCGTATCGCATAAGGTACCGGTCTGGCTTTGAAAAATTTGGGGTTTGCATGTTCTTCAACCTTGATGTTTGCCGTAATTCCTTTCAGTGTTCCCAGTCCCTGTTGGAACACCTCCTTAGCATCGTCCAATATTTTGGACAGTCGTTTAGGTTTGACGTCGTCCTCTTTACAGGAATCTACAGTTAGTGCTTGTAAGGAATGCCAGTCCATATTTATTCTCCGGATCCATTCCCATCCCAGTAGTGGTGGACCTCCCTCAGGTAACACATACAAGTCCATTCCCTGACTTTCTTTACCATTGTAGACCACCTTTACCTTTATCTTTCCGATGGGGTATACTCTTTGCCCCGTGTATGTTTTCAATGCCATCTCCGTATCCCTCAGGGGAATGTGTGAGAATAACCTTTTGTACTCTTGCTTATTCATGACCGTCAATGCCGATCCAGTGTCCAATTCCATCTTCACTTGGACTCCTGCTATCCGAAGCATGACCCAGATAGTTTGGTGGCCTGCTGTGTTACCCACATTATGTATTTTTAGACAACCCAGTTCCTTACTGCTGGAGTCTGAATCCGTCTTTTGTTCATCCGAACTGTTCTCTGTCACCTTGTGTACTTTCTTGTATTTCTCCTGCGGCGACTTTTTGTTGCTGGTCTTCTTTCCTGACCGGCATACTTTCGCTATGTGACCAAGTCTGCCACATTTCCTGCATTCTTTATCTTTGAACCAACACTGGTTCTGATCATGCGTTGTCCTTCCGCAACGATAACACTTTACTGCACCCAATGCCATTTCATTGGTGCTGAATTCCGATGGCCTTTGCTGCATTTCCGCAGTGCCTCGTGCTGCTGCCTCGTGCGATGCTGCAATGCTGAAAGCTTTGTCCAGCGTAAGATCCTTTTCCTCTAGCAGTCGCTTCTGGGTTCCTTCCTTTAGTAGCCCACACACGAACTTATCTCTCAGAGCGTCTGCTAGTCCTGTACCGAACTGACAGTACTTTGATAACTTGCGCAGTTTGATTAAGAATTCAGCGTTGCTTTCCTCTTTAAGCTGAATTCTTTTCTAAAATTTAAATCGTTCCGCTATCAGCAGCGGCGTGGGGTTTAAATGCTCTTGCAGGATAGTAACAATCTCCGCGAAACTCTTTCCTACCGGTTTATCTGGTGTTACAAGGTGCCTTAGTAACCCGTACATCTTCGCACCCATCGAGTTTAATATAGTTAATGCTTTCTTATCCGCCGGTACCTCATTCGCTGTACAATAAACTTCAACGCGTTCCACATAAGTGGCCCAATCTTCTACATCGCTATCAAAAGCAGTGATGTTACCCGTTTTTGGCATCTTGTTGGGTTTCCTTTATTTAATTTATTTTTCCAAAATGGCGGCTTCCCGCGCTTGGCGGCTTTTCCCGCGCTTATCTTCTTCCCCCGCCGACTAAAATGGCGATTACCGCGCTGTTGCCGTTCTCGCCTCCCAGCGGTCCTTATTTCCCCCGACGCTGCTGCTCTTGTTCCCCGCCGCTCCCGCAGTCCTCGTGGACATTAACGCTTTTCTGGCTGCTGCGCGTCTCTGCCCGATTGCAGTCCGGCCCTTCTCACCGGCTGCGGTCGTGTTCTCCGCCCATTTCTTCGGTTTCCCTCCCCTTCCCCCACTGACAACTCGGCCGACTTTCTCTCCGTGTCGCTAGATCGGGCTTACCCGCCGCTGTCGTAGAAGTATTGATCACTGCCTGTTGCTGATGGTGGACTTTGTGGCCAGAAAATCCAAACCGGGTTCTCGATGCCTCCCATGCGATGCGGTGCTCAGCAGGATGATGAGGGCGTATGCCCCTTTTCGATGCCCGTTCTGAGGACGAAGCTTCCTTGGATGCAAAACTGCCACTAGCTACGATCAGACTCGTCGCCACAGTTGAGTCTGTGTTTCCCAAATGTAGTTATGCTGAATAACGGGACACAGACAACAGAATACTTAAACAGGTCTTTAGTAATTGAGGGTCAGGGCTAAACTGAAATACAAACTGCTCCACAGGGTTTATATACCGGTGTGGTCACCACTGGTACTACAATATACAGGAGCCATCAGAAAGTAGGTCATCACCTTAAGGTAGTCTCTTAAGGTGGTACAGGTTACATACACTACAGGTGGCATCAGACAATACAGCAGGAGGTTAATATACAGGGACACCAGACAGTACAGGAGAGGGTTAATATACAGAAACACCAGACAGTACAGGAGCGGGTTAATATATACAAACACCAGAGAGTACAGGAGAGGGTTAATACACAGGGACACCAGAAAGTACAGGAGAGGGTTAATATACAGAGACACCAGACAGTACAGGAAAGGATTAATATACAGAAACACCAGACAGTACAGCAGAGGGTTAATATACAGGGACACCAGACAGTACAGGAGAGGGTTAATATACAGGGACAACAGACAGTACAGGAGAGGTTTAATACACAGAAGCACCAGACAGTTCAGAACAGGGTTAATATAAAGTGACACCAGACAGTACAGGAGAGGGTTAATATACAGAGACACCAGCCAGTACAGGAGAGGGTTAATATACAGAAACACCGGGCAGAACAGGAGAGGGTTAATATACAGGGACACCAGGCAGTACAGCAGAGGTATATGATACAGGGACACCAGACATTACAGGAGTGGGTTAATATACAGGTACAACAGGCAGTACAGGAGAGGATTAATATACAGGGACACCAGACAGTACAGGAGAGAGTTAATATACAGAAACACCAGGCAGTACAGGAGAGGGTTAATATACAGGGACACCAGACAGTACAGGAGAGGGTTAATATACTGGGACACCAAACAGTACAGGAGTGGGTTAATACACAGGGACACCAGACGGTACCAGGAGAGGATTACTATACAGTGTGGCCCCAGACAGTACAGCAGAGGGTTAATATACAGGGACACCAGACAGTACAGGAGAGGGTTAATATACAGGAGCACCAGACAGTTCAGGAAAGGGTTAATATAAAGTGCATCCAGACAGTACAGGAGAGGGTTAATATACAGGGGCACCAGGCAGTACAGGAGAGGGTTAATATACAGGGACACCAGACAGTACAGGAGAGGGTTAATATACAGAGACACCAGCCAGTACAGGAGAGGGTTAATATACAGAAACACCAGGCAGTAGCGGACAGGGTTAATCCACAGGGACACCAGACAGTACAGCAGAGGGTTAATATATAGGGACACCAGAGAATACAGGAGAGGGTTAATATACAGGGACATCAGACATTACAGGAGATGATTAATATACAGGGACACCAGACAGTACAGGAGAGGGTTAATATACAGGGCTGCCAGTCTGTACAGGAGTGGGTTAATATACAGGGCCAGCAGACAGTAAGGAGAGGGTTAATATACAGAAACACCAGTAGTAAAGGAGAGGGTTAATATACAGGGACAACAGGCAGTACAGGAGAGGATTAATATAGAGGGACACCAGACAGTACAGGAGAGAGTTTATGTACAGAAACACCAGGCAGTACAGGAGGGGGTTAATATACAGGGACACCAGGCAGTACAGGAGAGGATTAATATACATGGACACCAGACAGTACAGGAGAGGGTTAATATACAGGGGGGCACCAGACAGTACAACAGAGTGTTAATATACAGGGACACCAGACAGTACAGGAGAAGGTTAATATTCAGGGACACCAGACTGTACAGGAGAGGGTTAATATACAGGGACACAGACAGTACAGGAATGGGTTAATATACAGGGACACCAGCCAGTACCAGGAGAGGGTTACTAGTCGGTGTGGCACCACAAAGTACAGCAGAGGGTTAATATACAGGGACACGAGACAGTACAGGAGAGGGTTAATATACAGAAACACCAGACAGTACAGGAGAGGGGTAATATACAGAAACATCAGGCAGTACAGCAGAGGGTTAATATACAGGGACACCAGGCAGCAGAGGAGAGGATTAATATACAGGGGCACCAGACAGTACAGGAGAGTGTTAATATACAGAGACACCAGCCAGTACAGGAGAGGGTTAATATACAGAAACACCAGGCAGTACAGGAGAGGCTTAATATACAGGGACACGAGACAGTCCAAGAGAGCGTTAATATACAGATAAACCAGACAGTACAGGAGAGGGTTAATAGACAGGGACACCAAGCAGTACAGGAGAGGTTTACATTTCAAAAACACCAGGCAGTACAGCAGAGGGTTAATATACAGGGACACCAAACAGTACAGGAGATTGTTAATATACAGAGACACCAGGGAGTACAGGAGAGGGTTAATATACAGGGACACAAGGCAGTACAGAAGTGGGTTAATATACAGGGACACCAGACAGTAGAGGAGAGAATTAATAGACAGGGACACCAGGCAGTACAGGAGAGGGTTACTTTTCAGAAACACCAGGCAGTATAGCAAAGGGTTAATATACAGGGACACCAGACAGTACAGCAGAGGGTTAATATACAGGGACATCAGGCAATACAGGAGAGGGTTTATGTACAGGGACACCAGACTGTACAGGAGAGGGTTAATATACAGGGACACCAGGCAGTACAGGAGAGTATTAAAATACAGAAACACCAGACAGTACAGGAGAAGATTAATATACAGGGACACCAGACAGTACAGGAAAGGGTTAATATACACCAGACAATACAGGAGAGGGTTAATATACAGGGACGCCAGGCAGTACAGGAGAGGTTTAATATACAGTTACACCAGGCAGTATAGGAGAGGGTTAATATACAGGGACAACAGACAGTAAAGGAGAGGGTTAATATACAGAGATGCCAGACAGTACAGGAGAGGGTTAATATACAGGGACACCAGACAGTACAGGAGAGGGTTAATATACAGAAACACCAGACAGTAGAGGAGAGGGTTAATATACAGGGACACCAGGCATTACAGGAGAGGGTTAATATACAGAAATACACAGGACAGTGGAGGAGAGGTTTAATATACAGGGACACCAGGCACTACAGGAGAGTATTAATATACAGGGACACCAGACAGTACAGGAGAGGGTTAAAATACAGCGACAACAGACAGTACAGGAGAGGGTTAATATACAGGGACACCTGACAGTAGAGGAGAGGGATAATAGACAGGGACACGAAGCAGTACAGGAGAAGTTTACATTTCAAAAACACTAGGCAGTACAGCAGAGGTTAATATACTGGGACACCAGACAGTACAGGAGAGTATTAATATACAGAGGCACCAGGGAGTACAGGAGAGGGTTAATATACAGGGACACAAGGCAGTACAGGAGTGGGTTAATATGCAGGGACACCAGACAGTAGAGGAGCGGGTTAATAGACATGGACTCCAGGTAGTACAGGAGAGGATTACATTTCAAAAACACCAGGCAGTACAGCAGAGGCTTAATATACAGGGACAGCAGACAGTACAGGAGAGTGTTAATATACAGAGACAACAGGGATTACAGGAGAGGGTTAATATACAGGGACACAAGGCAGTACAGGAGTGGGTTAATATACAGGGACATCAGACAGTAGAGGAGAGGGTTAATAGACAGGGCCACCATGCAGTACAGGAGAGGGTTGCTTTTCAGAAACACCAGGCAGTACAGCAGAGGGTTAATATACAGAAGCACCAGACAGTTCAGGAGAGGGTTAAAATAAAGTGACACCAGGCAGTACAGGAGAGGGTTAATATACAAGGACACCAGACAGTACAGGAGAGTGTTAATATAAAATGACACCAGACAGTGCAGCAGAGGGCTAATATACAGCCTCATTAGACAGTACAGGAGAGGGTTAATATACAGGGACACGCGGCAGTACAGGAGAGGGTTAATATACAGCGACACCAGACCGTACAGGAGAGGGTTAATATATAGGGACACCAGACAGTACAGGAGAGGGTTATTATACAGGGACACCAGACAGTACAGGAGAGGATTAATATACAGGGACACCAGGCAGTACAGGAGAGTGTTAAAATACAGAAACAACAGACAGTACAGGAGAAGATTAATATACAGGGACACCAGACAATACAGGAAAGGGTTAATATACAGGGACACCTGACAATACAGGAGAGGGTTAATATACAGGGACACAAGAAGGTACAGGAGAGGGTTAATATACAGAGATGCCAGAGAGTACAGGAGAGGGTTAATATACAGGGACACCAGACTGTACTGTAGAGAGTTAATATACAGGGACACCAGACAGTACAGGAGAGGGTTAATATACAGAAACACCAGACAGTACAGGAGAGGGTTAATATACAGCGACACCAGACAGTACAGGAGATGGTTAATATACAGAGACACCAGACAGTACAGGAGAGGGTTAATATACAGGGACACCAGACAGTACAGGAAAGGGTTCATATACAGGGACACAAGAAGGTACAGGAGAGGGCTAATTTGCAGAGATGCCAGACAGTACAGGAGAGGGTTAATATACAGGGACACCTTACATTACAGGAGAGGGTTAACATACAGGGACACCAGACAGTACCGGAGAGGGTTAATATACAGAGACACCAGACAGTACAGGAGAGGGATAATATACAGATAGACCAGACAGTACAGGAGAGGGTTAATATACAGAGACACCAGACAGTCCAGGAGAGGGTTAATATACAGAAACATCAGACAGTAGAGGAGAGGGTTAATATACAGGGATACCAGGCAGTACAGGAGAGGATTAATATACAGGGACACCAGACAGTACAGGAGAGGGTTAATATACAGGGACAACTGACAGTAGAGGAGAGGGTTAATAGACAGGGACACCAAGCAGTACAGGAGAGGTTTACATTTCAAAAACACCAGGCAGTACAGCAGAGGGTTAATATACAGGGACACCAGACAGTACAGGAGATTGTTAATATACAGAGACACCAGGGAGTACAGGAGAGGGTTAATATACAGGGACACCAGACAGTAGAGGAGTGGATTAATAGACAGGGACACCAGGCTGTACAGGAGAGGGTTACTTTTCAGAAACACCAGGCAGTGCAGCAAAGGCTTAATATACAGGGACACCAGACAGTACAGCAGATGGTTAATATACAGGGACATCAGGCAATACAGGAGAGGGTTTATATACAGGGACACCAGACTGTACAGGAGAGGATTAATATACAGGGACACCAGGCAGTACAGGAGAGTATTAAAATACAGAAACACCAGACAGTACAGGAGAAGATTAATATACAGGGACACCAGACAGTACAGGAAAGGGTTAATATACAGGGACACCAGACAATACAGGAGAGGGTTAATATACAGGGACGCCAGACAGTACAGGACAGGTTTAATATACAGTTACACCAGGCTGTATAGGAGAGGGTTAATATACAGGGACACCAGAATGTACTGTAGAGGGTTAATATACAGGGACACCAGACAGTACAGGAGAGGGTTAATATAGAGAAACACCAGACAGTACAGGAGAGGGTTAATATACAGGGACACCAGGCAGTACAGTAGAGGGTTAATATACAGGGATGCCAGTCAGTACAGGAGTGGGTTAATATACAGAAACACCAGGCAGTAAGGGAGAGGGTTAATATACAGGGACACCAGGCAGTACAGTAGAGGATTAATATACAGGGACACCAGACAGTACAGGGGAGAGTTAATGTACAGAAACACCAGGCAATACAGGAGAGGGTTAATATACAGGGACACCAGGCAGTACAGGAGAGGATTAATATACAGGGACACCAGACAGTACAGGAGAGGGTTAATATGCAGGGGGGCACCAGACAGTACAACAGAGTGTTAATATACAGGGACACCAGACAGTGCAGGAGTGGGTTAATATACAGGGTCACCAGACAGTACCAGGAGAGGATTACTAGACAGTGTGGCACCAGACAGTACAGCAGAGGGATAATATACAGGGACACCAGTCAGTACAGGAGAGTGTTAATATACAGAGACAACAGCCAGTACAGGAGAGGGTTAATATACAGAAACACCAGGTAGTACAGGAGAGGGTTAATATACAGGGACACGAGAAAGTACAAGAGAGCATTAATATACAGAAACACCAGACAGTACAGGAGAGGGTTAATATACAGGGACACCAGACAGTACAGGAGCGGGTTAATATACAGAGACACCATACAGTAAAGGAGAGGGTAAATATACAGGGACACCAGACAGCACAGGAAAGGGATAATATACAGGGACACCAGAAAGTACAGGAGATGGTTAATATACAGAGATGCCAGACAGTACAGGAGAGGATTAATATACAGGGACACCAGACAGTACAGGAGAGGGTTAACATACAGGGACACCAGGCAGTACAGGAGAGGGTTAATATACAGAGACATCAGACAGTACAGGAGAGGGATAATATACAGGGACACCAGACACTAGAGGAGAGGGTTAATATACAGGGACACCAGACATTACAGGAGAGGGTTAATATAAAAATACACCAGACAGTACAGGAGAGGGTTATTATACAGGGACACCAGACAGTACAGGAGAGGGTTAATATACAGAGACACCAGACAGTACAGGAGAGGGTTAATATACAGAAACACCAGACAGTATAGGAGAGGGTTAATATACAGGGACAGCAGGCAGTACAGGAGAGGATTAATATACAGGGACACCAGACAGAACGGGAGCGGGTTAAAATACAGGGACACCAGAGAGTAAAGGAGAGGGTTAATGTACAGGGACACCTGACAGTAGAGGAGAGGGTTAAAGGCAGGGACACCAGGCAGTACATGAGAGGTTTACATTTCAAAAACACCAGGCAGTACAGCAGAGGTTAATATACAGATACACCAGACAGTACAGGACAGTGTTAATACACAGAGACACCAGGGAGTACAGGACAGGGTTAATATACAGGGACACAAGGCATTACAGGAGTGGGTTAATATACAGGGACCCCAGACAGTAGAGTTGAGGGTTAATAGACAGGGACACCAGGCAGTACAGGAGAGGGTTACTTTTCAGAAACACCAGGCAGTATAGCAGTGGGTTAATATACAGGGACACCAGGCATTACAGCAGAGGGTTAATATACAGGGACAGCAGACAGTACATGTGAGGGTTAATATACAGGGACATCAGACAATACAGGAGAGGGTTAATATACACTGACACCAGACAGTACAGGAGAGGGTTAATATACAGGGACACCAGGCAGTACAGGGCAAGGTTAATATACAGAGACAGCAGGCAGTACAGGGGAGGTGTAATATACAGGGACACCAGACAGTACAGGAGAGGGTTAATACAGAGGGACACCAGGCAGTACAGGAGAGGGTTAATATACAGGAGCGCACAAGACAGTACAGGAGAGGGTTAATATACAGGGACACCAGGCAGTACAGGAGAGGGTTAACATACAGTGGGGCACCAGACAGTATAGGAGAGGTTTAATATACAGGGACACCAGTCAGTACAGGAGAGGGTTAAGATACAGGGACACCAGACAGCGCAGGAGAGCGTTAATGTACAGGGACACCAGGCAGTGCAGGAGAGGGTTAATATACAGCGACAAAGGGAGTACTGGAGAGGGTTAATATACAAGTACACCAGACACTACAGGAGAGGATTAATATACAGGGACACAAGACAGTGCAGGAGTGGGTTAATAGACAGGGACACCAGACATGCCAGGAGAGGATTACTATACAGGGTGGCATCAGACAGTACAGCAGAGGATTAATATACAGGGACATCATACAGTACAGGAGAGGGTTAATATACAGAAACACCAGACAGTACAGGAGAGGGTTAAAATACAGAAACACCAGACAGTACAGGACAGGGTTAATACACGGGGACACCAGACAGTACAGGAGAGGGTTAATATATAGAAAAACCAGACAGCACAGGAGAGGGTTAATATATAGCGATTCCAGACATTACAGGAGAGGGTTAATATGCAGGGACATCAGACAGTACAGGAGAGGGTTAATATACAGAAGCACCAGACAGATCAGGAAAGGATTAATATAAAGGGACTCCAGACAGTACAGGAGAGGGTTAAGATACAGGGGCACCAGGCAGTACAGGAGAGGGTTGGTATACAGGGACACCAGACAGTACAGGAGAGGGTTAATATACAGGGACACCAGACAGAACAGGAGAGGGTTAATATACAGAGACACCAGCCAGTACAGGAGAGGGTTAATATACAGAAACACCAGGCAGTAGAGGAGAAGGTTAATCTACAGGGACACCAGACAGTACAGCAGAGGTTTAATATACAGGGACACCAGACAGTACAGGAGAGGGTTAACATACAGAAACACCAGGCAGTAAAGGAGAGGGTTAATATACAGGGACACCAGACAGTACAGGAGAGGATTAATGTACAGGGACACCAGACAGTACAGTGGAGAGTTAATGTACAGAAACACCAGGCAGTACAGGAGAGGGTTAACATAGAGGGACACCAGGCAGTACAGGAGAGGATTAATAAACAGGGACTCCAGACAGTACAGGAGAGGGTTAATATACAGGGTGGTACCAGACAGTACAACAGAGTGTTAATATACAGGGACACCAGACAGTACAGGAGAGGGTTAATATACAGGGCCACAGACAGTACAGGAGTGGGTTAATATGCAGGGAAACCAGACAGTACCAGGAGAGGGTTACTAGACAGTGTGGCACCAGACAGTACAGCAGAGGGTTAATATACAGGGACACCAGACAGTGCAGGAGAGTGTTAATATACAGAAACACCAGACAGTACAGGAGAGGGTTAATATATAGAAACACCAGAGAGTACAGCAGAGGGTTAATATACAGGGACACCAGGCAGTACAGGACATGATTAATATAGAGGGACACCAGACAGTACAGGAGAGTGTTAATATACAGAGACACTAGCCAGTACAGGAGAGGGTTAATATACAGAAACACCAGGTAGTACAGGAGAGGGTTAATATACAGGGACATGAGAAAGTACAAGAGAGCGTTAATATATAGAAACACCAGCCAGTACAGGAGAGGGTTAATATACAGGGACACGAGACAGTACAGGAGCGGGTTAATATACAGAGACACCAGACAGTACAGGAGAGGGTAAATATACAGGGACACCAGACAGTACAGGAAAGGGTTAACATACAGGGACACCAGGCAGTACAGGAGAGGGTTAATATACAGAGACATCAGACAGTACAGGAGAGGGATAATATACAGGGACACCAGACAGTAGAGGAGAGGGTTAATATACAGGGACACCATACATTACAGGAGAGGGTTAATATACAGATACAACAGACAGTACAGGAGAGGGTTATTATACAGGGACACCAGACAGTACAGGAGAGGGTTAATATACAGAGACACCAGACAGTACAGGAGAGGGTTAATATACAGAAACACCAGACAGTAGAGGAGAGGGTTAATATACAGGGACAGCAGGCAGTACAGGAGAGGATTAATATACAGGGACACCAGACAGAACGGGAGAGGGTTAAAATACAGGGACACCAGACAGTAAAGGAGAGGGTTAATATACAGGGAAACCTGACAGTAGAGGAGAGGGTTAAAGGCAGGGACACCAGGCAGTACATGAGAGGATTACATTTCAAAAACACCAGGCAGTACAACAGAGGTTAATATACAGGGACACCAGACAGGACAGGAGATGGTTAATATACAAGGGCACCAGACATTACAGGAGATGATTAATATACAGGGACACCAGACAGTACAGGAGACGGATAATATACAGGGACACAAGGCAGTACAGGCGAGAGTTAATATACAGGGACACCAGACAGTACAGGATAGGGTTAACATATAGAAACACCAGGCAGTACAGGAGAGGGTTAATATACAGGGACACCAGGCAGTACAGGAGAGGATTAATATTCAGGGACACCAGACAGTTCAGGAGATTGTTAATATACAGGGACACCAGACAGTACAGGAGTGGGTTAATACACAGGGTCACCAGACAGTACCAGGAGAGGGTTACTATGCAGTGTGGCCCCAGACAGTACAGCAGAGGTTTCATATAGAGGGACACCAGACAATACAGGAGAGGGTTAATATACAGGGACACCAGACTGTACAGGAGAGGGTTAATATACAGGGACACCAGGCAGTACAGGGCAAGGTTAATATACAGAGACAACAGACAGTGCAGGGGAGGGGTAATATAGAGGGACACCAGGCAGTACAGGGGATTGTTAATATACAGTGGGGCAACAGACAGTACAAGAGAGGGTTAATATACAGAGACACCAAACAGTACAGGAGAGGGTTAATATACAGGAACACCAGACAGTACAGGAGAGCGTTAATATACAGGGACACCAGGCAGTACAGGAGAGGGTTGAAATACAGGGACACCAGGGAGTACAGGAGAGGGTTAATATACAGGGACACAAGGCAGTACCAGGAGAGTTTAACTATACAGAAACACCAGACAGTACTGGAGATGGTTATTATACAGGGACACCAGACAGTACAGGAGAGGGTTAATATACAGAAACACCAGGCAGTAAAGGAGAGGGTTAATATACAGGGACACCAGGCAGTACAGGAGAGGATTAATATACAGGGACACCAGACAGTACAGGGGAGAGTTAATGTACAGAAACACCAGGCAATACAGGAGAGGGTTAATATACAGGGACACCAGGCAGTACAGGAGAGGGTTAATATGCAGGGGGGCACCAGACAGTACAACAGAGTGTTAATATACAGGGACACCAGACAGTACCAGGAGAGGATTACTAGACAGTGTGGCACCAGACAGTACAGCAGAGGGATAATATACAGGGACACCAGACAGTACAGGAGAGTGTTAATATACAGAGACAACAGCCAGTACAGGAGAGGGTTAATATACAGAAACACCAGGTAGTACAGGAGAGGGTTAATATACAGGGCACGAGAAAGTACAAGAGAGCATTAATATACAGAAACACCAGACAGTACAGGAGAGGGTTAATATACAGGGACACCAGACAGTACAGGAGCGGGTTAATATACAGAGACACCATACAGTACAGGAGAGGGTAAATATACAGGGACACCAGAAAGCACAGGAAAGGGTTAATATACAGGGACACCAGAAAGTACAGGAGATGGTTAATATACAGAGATGCCAGACAGTACAGGAGAGGATTAATATACAGGGACACCAGACAGTACAGGAGAGGGTTAACATACAGGGACACCAGGCAGTACAGGAGAGGGTTAATATACAGAGACATCAGACAGTACAGGAGAGGGATAATATACAGGGACACCAGACAGTAGAGGAGAGGGTTAATATACAGGGACACCAGACATTACAGGAGAGGGTTAATATAAAAATACACCAGACAGTACAGGAGAGGGTTATTACTCAGGGACACCAGACAGTACAGGAGAGGGTTAATATACAGAGACACCAGACAGTACAGGAGAGGGTTAATATACAGAAACACCAGACAGTAGAGGAGAGGGTTAATATACAGGGACAGCAGGCAGTACAGGAGAGGATTAATATACACGGACACCAGACAGAACGGGAGAGGGTTAAAATACAGGGACACCAGAGAGTAAAGGAGAGGGTTAATGTACAGGGACACCTGACAGTAGAGGAGAGGGTTAAAGGCAGGGACACCAGGCAGTACATGAGAGGTTTACATTTCAAAAACACCAGGCAGTACAGCAGAGGTTAATATACAGATACACCAGACAGTACAGGACAGTGTTAATACACAGAGACACCAGGGAGTACAGGACAGGGTTAATATACAGGGACACAAGGCATTACAGGAGTGGGTTAATATGCAGGGACCCCAGACAGTAGAGTTGAGGGTTAATAGACAGGGACACCAGGCAGTACAGGAGAGGGTTACTTTTCAGAAACACCAGGCAGTATAGCAGTGGGTTAATATACAGGGACACCAGGCATTACAGCAGAGGGTTAATATACAGGGACAGCAGACAGTACATGTGAGGGTTAATATACAGGGACATCAGACAATACAGGAGAGGGTTAATATACACTGACACCAGACAGTACAGGGGAGGTGTAATATACAGGGACACCAGACAGTACAGGAGAGGGTTAATACAGAGGGACACCAGGCAGTACAGGAGAGGGTTAATATACAGGAGGGCACAAGACAGTACAGGAGAGGGTTAATATACAGGGACACCAGGCAGTACAGGAGAGGGTTAACATACAGTGGGGCACCAGACAGTATAGGAGAGGTTTAATATACAGGGACACCAGTCAGTACAGGAGAGGGTTAAGATACAGGGACACCAGACAGCGCAGGAGAGCGTTAATGTACAGGGACACCAGGCAGTGCAGGAGAGGGTTAATATACAGCGACACCAGGGAGTACTGGAGAGGGTTAATATACAAGTACACCAGACACTACAGGAGAGGGTTAATATACAGGGACACAAGACAGTGCAGGAGTTGGTTAATAGACAGGGACACCAGACATGCCAGGAGAGGATTACTATACAGGGTGGCATCAGACAGTACAGCAGAGGATTAATATACAGGGACATCATACAGTACAGGAGAGGGTTAATATACAGAAACACCAGACAGTACAGGAGAGGGTTAAAATACAGAAACACCAGACAGTACAGGAGAGGGTTAATACACGGGGACACCAGACAGTACAGGAGAGGGTTACTATATAGAAAAACCAGACAGCACAGGAGAGTGTTAATATATAGCGATTCCAGACATTACAGGAGAGGGTTAATATACAGGGACATCAGACAGTACAGGAGAGGGTTAATATACAGAAGCACCAGACAGATCAGGAAAGGATTAATATAAAGGGACTCCAGACAGTACAGGAGAGGGCTAAGATACAGGGGCACCAGGCAGTACAGGAGAGGGTTGATATACAGGGACACCAGACAGTACAGGAGAGGGTTAATATACAGGGACACCAGACAGAACAGGAGAGGGTTAATATACAGAGACACCAGCTAGTACAGGAGAAGGTTAATCTACAGGGACACCAGACAGTACAGCAGGGGTTTAATATACAGGGACACCAGACAGTACAGGAGAGGGTTAACATACAGAAACACCAGGCAGTAAAGGAGAGGGTTAATATACAGGGACACCAGACAGTACAGGAGAGGATTAATGTACAGGGACACCAGACAGTACAGTGGAGAGTTAATGTACAGAAACACCAGGCAGTACAGGAGAGGGTTAATATACAGGGACACCAGGCAGTACAGAAGAGGATTAATAAACAGGGACTCCAGACAGTACAGGAGAGGGTTAATATACAGGGTGGCACCAGAGAGTACAACAGAGTGTTAATATACAGGGACACCAGACAGTACAGGAGAGGGTTAATATACAGGGCCACAGACAGTACAGGAGTGGGTTAATATGCAGGGACACCAGGCAGTACAGGAGATGATTAATATAGAGGGACACCAGACAGTACAGGAGAGTGTTAATATACAGAGACACTAGCCAGTACAGGAGAGGGTTAATATACAGAAACACCAGGTAGTACAGGAGAGGGTTAATATACAGGGACACGAGAAAGTACAAGAGAGCGTTAATATATAGAAACACCAGACAGTACAGGAGAGGGTTAATGTACAGGGACACGAGACAGTACAGGAGCGGGTTAATATACAGAGACACCCGACAGTACAGGAGAGGGTAAATATACAGGGACACCAGACAGTACAGGAAAGGGTTAACATACAGGGACACCAGGCAGTACAGGAGAGGGTTAATATACAGAGACATCAGACAGTACAGGAGAGGGATAATATACAGGGACACCAGACAGTAGAGGAGAGGGTTAATATACAGGGACACCATACATTACAGGAGAGGGTTAATATACAGAAACACCAGACAGTAGAGGAGAGGGTTAATATACAGGGACAGCAGGCAGTACAGGAGAGGATTAATATACAGGGACACCAGACAGAACGGGAGAGGGTTAAAATACAGGGACACCAGACAGTAAAGGAGAGGGTTAATATACAGAAACACCAGACAGTAGAGGAGAGGGTTAATATACAGGGACAGCAGGCAGTACAGAAGAGGATTAATATACAGGGACACCAGACAGAACGGGAGAGGGTTAATATACAGGGACACCAGACAGTAAAGGAGAGGGTTAATATACAGAAACACCAGACAGTAGAGGAGAGGGTTAATATACAGGGACAGCAGGCAGTACAGGAGAGGATTAATATACAGGGACACCAGACAGAACGGGAGAGGGTTAAAATACAGGGACACCAGACAGTAAAGGAGAGGGTTAATATACAGGGAAACCTGACAGTCGAGGAGAGGGTTAAAGGCAGGGACACCAGGCAGTACATGAGAGGTTTACATTTCAAAAACACCAGGCAGTACAACAGAGGTTAATATACAGGGACACCAGACAGTACAGGAGATGGTTAATATACAAGGGCACCAGACATTACAGGAGATGATTAATATACAGGGACACCAGACAGTACAGGAGACGGATAATATACAGGGACACAAGGCAGTACTGGATAGGGTTAACATATAGAAACACCAGGCAGTACAGGAGAGGGTTAATATACAGGGACACCAGGCAGTACAGGAGAGGATTAATATTCAGGGACACCAGACAGTACAGGAGATTGTTAATATACAGGGACACCAGACAGTACAGGAGTGGGTTAATACACAGGGTCACCAGACAGTACCAGGAGAGGGTTACTATGCAGTGTGGCCCCAGACAGTACAGCAGAGGTTTCATATAGAGGGACACCAGACAATACAGGAGAGGGTTAATATACAGGGACACCAGGCAGTACAGGGCAAGGTTAATATACAGAGGCAACAGACAGTGCAGGGGAGGGGTAATATAGAGGGACACCAGGCAGTACAGGGGAGGGTTAATATACAGTGGGGCAACAGACAGTACAAGAGAGGGTTAATATACAGAGACACCAAACAGTACAGGAGAGGGTTAATATACAGGAACACCAGACAGTACAGGAGAGCGTTAATATACAGGGACACCAGGCAGTACAGGAGAGGGTTAAAATACAGGGACACCAGGGAGTACAGGAGAGGGTTAATATACAGGGACACAAGGCAGTACCAGGAGAGGTTAAATATACAGAAACACCAGACAGTACTGGAGATGGTTATTATACAGGGATACCAGACAGTACAGGAGAGGGTTAATATACAGGTACACCAGACATTACAGGAGATGATTAATATACAGGGACACCAGACAGTACAGGAGAGGGTAATATACAGGGACAGCAGACAGTACAGGAGTGGGTTAATATACAGGGAAACCAGACAGTACAGGAGAGGGTTAATATACAGAAACACCAGGCAGTACAGGAGAGGGTTAATATATAGGGACACCAGGCAGTACAGGAGAGGATTAATACACAGGGACACCAGACAGTACAGGAGAGAGTTAATATACAGAAACACCAAGCAGTGCAGGAGAGGGTTAATATACAGAAACACCAGGCAGCAAAGGAGAGGGTTAATATACAGAGAAATTATTCAGTAGAGGAGAGGGTTAAAATACAGAGACACTAGCCAGTTCAGGAGAGGGCTAATATACAGGAAATCCAGACAGTAAAGGAGAGGGTTAATATACATGGACACCAGGCAGTACAGGAGATGGTTAATATTCAGGGACACCAGTTAGTACAGGAGAGTGTTAATATACAGAGACACCCGACATCACAGGAGAGGGTTAATATACAGGGACACCAGACAGTACAGGAGAGGGTTAATCTACAGGGACACCCGATAGTACAGGAGAGGATTAATATACACGGACACCAGACATTACAGGAGAGGTTTAATATACAGACACACCAGACAGTACAAGAGAGTGTTAATATATGACACCAGACAGTACAGGAGAGGATTAATATACAGGTATGCCAGACAGTACAGGAGAGTGTCAATATACAGGGACACCAGGCAGTATAGGAGAGGGTTAATATACAGGGACACCAGACAGTTCTTCAGTGGGTTAATATATAGAAACACCGGACAGCACAGGAGTGGGTAAATATAAAGGGACTCCAGACATTACACGGGAGGGTTAATATACAGTGACACCAGACAGTACAGGAGAGGGTTAATATACAGAAGCACCAGACAGTATAGGAGGGGGTTAATATACAGGGACAACAGACAGTACAGTAGAGTGTTAATATACAGGGAAACCAGACAGTACAGGAGAGGGTTAATATATAGAAACACCAGACAGCACAGGAGAGGGTTAATATACAGGGACTCCAGACATGACAGGAGAGGGTTAATATACAGGGCAACAGACAGTGCAGGAGAGGGATAATATAGAGGGACACCCGGCAGTACAGGAGAGGTTTAATATACAGGGACACCAGACAGTACAGCAGAGGGTTAATATACAGGGAAACCAGACGGTACAGGAGAGGGTTAATATTTAGAAACACCAGACAGCACAGGAGAGGGTTAATATACAGGGACTCCAGACAGGACAGGAGAGGGTTAATATACAGGGCAACAGAGAGTGCAGGAGAGGGTTAATATTCAGGGACTCCCGGCAGTACAGGAGAGGGTTAATATACAAGTGCACCAGACATTACAGGAGATGATTAATATACAGGGGCACCAGACAGTACAGGAGACGATTAATATACAGGGACACAAGGCAGTACAGGCGAGGGTTAATATACAGGGACACCAGACAGTACAGGATAGGGTGAATATGTAGAAACACCAGGCAGTACAGGAGAGGGTTAATATACAGGGACACCAGGCAGTACAGGAGAGGATTAATATTCAGGGACACCAGACAGTACAGGAGAGAGTAAATATACAGAAACACCAGGCAGTACAGGAGAGGGATAATATACAGGGACACCAGACAGTACAGGAGTGGGTTAATATACAGGGTGGCATCAGACAGTACAGCAGAGGGTTAATATACAGTGACACCAGACAGTACAGGAAAGGGTTAATATACAGAAAAACCAGACAGTACAGGAGAGGGTTAATATACAGAAACACCAGACAGTACAGGAGAGCATTAATACACAGGGACACCAGACAGTACAGGAGAGGGTTAATATACAGGGAAACCAAACTGTATAGGAGAGGGTTAATATATAGAAACACCAGACAGCACAGAAGAAGTTTAATATACAGGGACTCCAGACATTACAGGAGAGGGTTAATATACAGGGACAACAGACAGTACAGGAGAGGTTTAATATACAGAAGCACCAGACAGTTCAGGACAGGGTTAATATAAAGTGACACTGGACAATACACGAGAGGTTTAATAAAAATGGGCACCAGGCAGTACAGGAGAGGGTTAATATACAGGGACACCAGACAGTACAGCAGAGGGTTATGTTACAGGGACACCAGACAGTACAGGAGAGGGTTAATATACAGGGGCACCAGACATTACAGGAGATGATTAATATACAGGGACACCAGACAGTACAGGAGAGGGTTAATATACAGGGACACCAGACAGTACAGGAGAGGGTTAATATACAGAAACACCAGGCAGTAAAGAAGAGGGTTAATATACAGGGACACCTGGCAGTACAGGCGAGGATTAATATATAGGGACACCAGACAGTACAGGAGAGAGTTAATACACAGAATCACCAGGCAGTACAGGAGAGGGTTAATATTCAGGGACACCGGACAGTATAGGAGAGGGTTAATATACAGGGGGGCACCAGAGAGTACAACAAAGTGTTGATATACTGGGACACCAGACAGAACAGGAGAGGGTTAATATACAGGGACACCAGACAGTACAGGAGTGGGTGAATACACAGGGTCACCAGACAGTACCAGGAGAGGGTTACTATACAGTGTGGCCCCAGAGAGTACAGCAGAGGTTTAATATACAGGGACACCAGACAATACAGGAGAGGGTTAATATACAGGGACACCAGACTGTGCAGGAGAGGGTTAATATACATGGACACCAGGCAGTACAGGGCAAGGTTAATAGACAGAGACAACAGACAGTGCAGGGGAGGGGTAATATAGAGGGACACCAGGCAGTACAGGGGAGGGTTAATAAACAGTGGGGCAACAGACAGTACAAGAGAGGGTTAATATACAGAGACACCAAACAATACTGGAGAGGGTTGATATACAGGAACACCAGACAGTACAGGAGAGCGTTAATATACAGGGACACCAGGCAGTACAGGAGACGGTTAAAATACAGGGACACCAGTGAGTACAGGAGAGGGTTAATATACAGGGACACAAGGCAGTACCAGGAGAGGTTAAATATACAGAAACACCAGACAGTACGGGAGATGGTTATTATACAGGGACACCAGACAGTACAGGAGAGGGTTAATATACAGGGACACCAGACATTACAGGAGATGATCAATATACAGGGACACCAGACAGTACAGGAGAGGGTTAATATACAGGGACAGCAGACAGTACAGGAGTGGGTTAATATACAGGGACACCAGACAGTACAGGAGAGGGTTAATATACAGAAACACCAGGCAGTACAGGAGAGGGTTAATATACAGGGACACCAGGCAGTACAGGAGAGGATTAATACACAGGGACACCAGACAGTACAGGAGAGAGTTAATATACAGAAACACCAAGCAGTAAAGGAGAGGGTTAATATACAGAAACGCCAGGCAGTAAAGGAGAGGGTTAATATACAGAGAAATTATTCAGTACAGGAGAGGGTTAATGTACAGAGACACTAGTCAGTACAGGAGAGGGCTAATATACAGGAAAACCAGACAGTAAAGGAGAGGGTTAATATACAGGGACACCAGGCAGTACAGGAGAGGGTTAATATTCAGGGACACCAGTTAGTACAGGAGAGTGTTAATATACAGAGACACCCGACAGTACAGGAGAGGGTTAATATACAGGGACACCAGACAGTACAGGAGAGGATTAATATACACGGACACCAGACATTACAGGAGAGGGTTAATATACAGATACACCAGTTAGTACAGGAGAGGGTTAATATACAGGGACACCAGACAGTACAGGAGAGGGTTAATCTACAGGGACACCCGATAGTACAGGAGAGGATTAATATACACGGATACCAGACATTACAGGAGAGGGTTAATATACAGAGACACCAGACAGTACAGGAGAGGGTTAATATATGACACCAGACAGTACAGGAGAAGATTAATATGCAGGTACACCAGACAGTACAGGAGAGGGTTAATATACAGGGACACAAGGCATTATCGGAGAGGGTTAATATACAGGGACACCAGACAGCACTTCAGAGGGTTAATATATAGAAACACCGGACAGCAAAAGAGTGGGTTAATATACAGGGACTCCAGACATTACACGAGAGGGTTAATATACAGGGACAACAGACAGTACAGGAGAGGGTTAATATACAGAAGCACCAGACAGTACAGGAGAGGGTTAATATAAAGTGACACCAGACAGTACAGGAGAGGGTTAATATACAGGGGCACTAGGCATTACAGGAGGGGGCTAATATACAGGGACACCAGACAGTACAGTAGAGGGTTAATATACAGGGAATACCAGACAGTACAGGAGAGGGTTAATATACAGAGACACCAGACAGTACAGGAGAGGATTAAGATACAGAAACACCAGACAGTACAGAAGAGGGTTAATATATAGAAACACCAGATAGCACAAGAGAGGGTTAATATACAGGGCAACAGACAGTGCAGGAGAGGGTTAATGTACAGGGACACCCGGCAGTACAGGAGAGTGTTAATATACAGAAACGCCAGGCTATACAGGAGAGGTTTAATATACAGGGACACCAGACAGTACAGCAGAGGATTAATATACAGGGACACCAGACAGTACAGGAGAGGTTTAATATACAGAGACACCAGACAGTACAGGAGACGCTTAATATACAGCGGCTAGAAATTCATTAAGGCGCTGCCAGCTTTGCGCTCAGTTAACGCCTAAAGGGTGATTTTGCGCCAAAAATGAGTTTGCGCAGATATTCAGCGCAGCAGTATTGGCGGCAGTAGCCGTTAGCGCTGCGTCGGCACCGATGATGTCATCGGTGTGCATAGTGCCCCGGTTCCGCCCCGAAACCGCGCCGATCCCCATATTTAGTTGCGGCCGCCTCCTCCGCAGCGGCCGCACACAGCGACCAGAAAACGGGGCCGTCCTGCTGCCTTAGTGGGGCGCTTTAAAGCGGAAGGTGCGGCCGGCCGCTTTTGCGGCGGCCGCCTGCCCGCACCTCCTTCCCCGGCCTCCTCCAGCACCACCCCCCCGCGGCATTGCCGGCTGCTATCCGCGAGCCCGGCACTTCTCCGTGGTGCCGGGCTCATTTGCCGGCACTATCCAGCGGCGATCTCCTCGTTGCAGGCAGCTCCCCCTTAAGAGAAGAGGAGGCCTGCAGTACCGCAGCCTGCCGCTGCGCAGCGCCTGGCGCAGCGGCGCCAAGAGCGCTGATATTCAGTGTCAGCACACCAAGCGGAGGCGGGCACACCTTGGTATAGCGCCCGCTTCCGAATTGGGGCGCTAACAATGAATATCTGACGATCGCTATAGGCTTCCCGCCCAGCGCTAACTTTTGGGCGCGAGCCAGCTGGTGGGGCCATAATGAATTTCTAGGCCCGAGAAATTAGTCAGTACAGGAGAGGGTTAAAATACAGAGACACTAGTCAGTACAGGAGAGGGCTAATATACAGGAAAACCAGACAGTAAAGGAGAGGGTGTTGAGATACCGCGGCAAACGTGGGAGTCGAGACCAGAGCTATTGAAAACACAACTGCTTTATTCCAACCACATGACAAACAGGAACTAGAAAAGCCCGCGCATCCACTTAAATACTTCCCAGACAGGAAGTGCTCCCGGCAGCCTGTCCCTGCGGGAAACAAGTTGCTGGAGGAAAGGGCCCCCGGCTGGGGGCTTCTGCTTAGACTGTCTGTGCCGCCGTGAGCGGATTATGTCCAGTGGTGGCGTGTCGCCACAGAGCTCCCCCCAGAATCCGCTTAGGAGGAGTGGACGAGTCGTGACGGTGGTCTAATGGTTCTGCCGCAGCGGCTCTGAGTGGTCGCCGGTCTGGTTGGTTGGGTCGGGCGGTTCGCCGCCGGCTGTGCTGGCTTGCCGGGGGGACGGCCTCTAGTTGGAGGCTGGGCCACGGGGACCTGTTCCCCTGGTTCTGTGTGTGCTGGTTTGAGCTGGTCGATGGAGACTGTCTCGACCCTGTCGCCGAGTCGCAGCTTGAAGACCTTGTCCCCGGTTTGTAGTACCTCGTACGGACCGTCGTACGGGGGTCGCAGGGGCCCACGGTGCGCGTCGTGTCGCACGAAGACGAAGCGTGCCTGCTGTAAATTTGGCGGGACGTGAGGTGCGAGTTCGCCGTGTCGGTTGACCGGAAGTGGGGCGAACTGCTGAGCGGAAGAGAAAGAGTCGAGCCGCTGCTGTTCGGCCGACCAAGGCTTGGTAGGCTCCGGAAGGAATTCGCCTGGGACGCGCAGCGGTTGTCCGTAGACTAACTCCGCTGCCGAGGACTGGAGGTCTTCCTTGACCGCGGTGCGTAGGCCGAGTAGCACCCACGGTAGGCGGTCAGTCCAGGTACTGTCCTGCAGGCCGGCGCGGAGTGAGGCCTTGAGTGACCTGTGGAAGCGTTCACAAAGTCCGTTGGCCTGCGGGTGGTATGCCGTGGTGCGGTGGAGCGTCACCCCGAGGTTGCGTGCTGTGGCCGTCCAGAGTTCGGAGGTGAACTGGGCGCCTCTGTCGGAGGTTATGTCGGCCGGTACGCCGAACCTCGCAACCCAGGTGTTAACGAACGCCCTGGCGATGTCGGCTGTGGTGGTGGAGGTCAGCGGCACTGCCTCAGGCCAGCGTGTGTAGCGGTCGACCATCGTGAGGAGATAAGTTTGGCCTTGCGATGGCGGCAGGGGACCGACGATGTCGACGTGTACGTGGTCGAAGCGGCGGCTGGGTACCTCGAAGTCTCCCAGGGGTGCTTTGGTGTGCAGCTGTACCTTAGCCCGTTGGCAGGCGAGGCAGGAGGTGGCCCAAGTCCGAACATCTCTGCTGAGGCCGCGCCAGACGAAGCGCTTGGAGAGGAGTTTGACGGATGCGCGGGAACCCGGGTGAGAGAGCCCGTGGAGCGCGTCGAAGACGCGGCGGCGCCAGGTCTCAGGGACGACCGGCCTGGGTTGGCCGAGTGAGACGTCGCACGTGACTGCCGTGGCTTCGGGCCCGTGCGCGACCTTGGCTAGACATAGCCCTGGCAGGCTGGTAGCCGCCGAGAGGAGGTCTGGGTCCGTGAGCTGGGCCGCTGCTAGTTGTGCGTAGTCGACCGCGAGGTGATTCGCACAGACGGCGGGACGGGAAAGGCAGTCGGCGACCACGTTGTCTCTACCGGAGACGTGCTGAATGTCCGTAGTAAACTCGGAGACGGCCGCGAGCTGGCGTTGCTGCCTAGCGGACCAGGGTTCGGTGTGCTTGGCCATCGCGTATGTGAATGGCTTGTTGTCCACATACGCGGTGAAGGGGCGGCCTTCCAGGAGGAACCTGAAATGGCAGACCGACAGGTGGAGTGCGAGAAGCTCGCGGCTGAAAGTGGAGTATTTGACCTCCGGGGGACGCAGTTGGCGGCTGTAGAAGGCAAGTGGCTGCCACGCGCCATTGATCCACTGCTCGAACACGGCCCCGACCGCGTGGTCGGAGGCGTTGGTGGTGAGCGCGACCCGGGCATCGGCCCTCGGGTGCGCGAGCAGAGTGGCGTCAGCGAGCGCGTTTTTGGTGGCGTCGAAGGCGGCTGCCGTGTCAGTGGTCCAGACTACGTCCATCTTGCCGGATTTACCTCGGAGGGAGTCGTATAGGGGCTTCATGAGGGCTGCGGCTCTGGGGATGGACCTGTTGTAGAAGTTCACCATCCCGAGGAACTCCTGGAGGCCCTTGATGGTTGTGGGGCGGGGGAATTGCTGGACGGCCTGCACCTTGTTGGGCAGGGGGGCGGCCCCAGCAGGGGTGATGTGGTGACCGAGAAAATCGATCTCGGTTAGGCCGAATTGGCACTTCGCCGGGCTGAGGATGAGCCCGTGTTGGGCTAGGCGCCCGAACAGGATGCGAAGGTGTTCGAGGTGTTCCTGTTTGGAGGAGCTGGCCACGAGAATGTCGTCTAGATAGACGAATAGGAAGTTCAGGTCCCGGAGGACTGAGTCCATAAGGCGCTGGAAAGCCTGTGCTGCATTCTTGAGGCCGAAGGGCATCCTCAGGAACTCGAACAGGCCGAATGGGGTGATGACGGCCGTTTTGGGGATGTCCGCGGGGTGTACGGGGACTTGGTGGTAACCGCGCACCAGGTCGACTTTGGAAAAGACGGTTCGTCCGGCCAGTCGGGCCGAGAAGTCCTGGATGTGTGGCACCGGGTATCGATCGGGGGTGGTGGCGTCGTTGAGGCGGCGGTAGTCCTCGCAAGGGCGCCAGCCTCCGCCGGGCTTGGGGGCGATGTGGAGCGGCGAGGCCCAAGGGCTGCTGGAGCGGCGGATGATGCCGAGTTGTTCCATGTTGGTGAACTCGGCCCGCGCGATTTCCAGCTTGGCCGGGTTGAGTCTGTGGGCGTGGGCAGAAACTGGGAGGCCGGTGGTGGGGATATAGTGTTCCACACCATGCTTGGCGGCTTTGGCCGAAAAGGTCGGGTTAGTGAGGGCGGGAAACTCAGCTAGAAGTGCCGAGTAGTCGTCCGTGGCTCTGGCGAGGCAGTAGGTCGCCAGGCCGGCCGAACGGGCCGGGGTAAAGGCGCCGGGGATGGGGGCCATAGTGCTGATGTCGACGAGGCGGTGCCTCGGAATATCGACAAGGAGGCCGTGGGCGCGTAGGAAGTCGGCGCCGATGAGTGGGCAGAGGACCTTGGCTGTGAGGAACTCCCAGCGGTAGCGGCGGCCCGCGAGGTCGAGCATGACCATGCGGGTGCCATATGTGCGGATTTCAGAGCCGTTGGCTGCAGCCAGTGTGATACTTCGTGTGCCGCGTTGGATCTCGAGGGCGGAGGCGGGGGTGATGCTGTGCTGGGCCCCTGTGTCGCACAGAAATCGGCGGTTGGTTCTGTCGTCAGTGACGTACAGTAGGGGCTCCTTCTGCCCCGCAGCCATCGCGGGGGCCGGTGCGGGGGGGGGTTTGAAGGAACACGGTGGCGTGCAGCGTTGAGCCCTAGCGCCAAAACGGGTGTGGTAGTAGCAGTGACCCGGAGTGGTAGGGCGGTCGGGCCTAGCGGCCCGGGAAGACCGCGTGGTCGTTGCCGTGAGGTCGGGCGCGACGTCGCGAGCGGCCTGTGCAGAGAGCAGCCGGTCGGCCTTTTTGGCTATATCATTCAGGTCCGTGGAGTCAGACTCCACAATGAGCGGGCGGATGCTGGCGGGGAGCTGCCGAATGAAAAGCGTGCGAAAAAGGGCGCCGGGATTTTTGTCGTCTGAGAGGGACAGCATGTGGGAAAGCAGGTCTGATGGTGAAGTGTCACCAAGGCCGGGGAGGTCCAGGAGTTGGCAGTGGCGCTGGTAAGAGGACGTTTGAAATTTTTTAAGTAGCGCAGCCTTCAGATGTTCGTACTTGCCCTCCGTTGGTGGATTCTGCAGCGCTGCCCAAACCTTGGGGACTGTAGCGTAGGTGAGCGAGGCGACGAGGTAGTCGTACTTCGTGGCGTCGACTGTTATGCCTTTCAGCCGGAATCTGGACTCAGCTTGAACGAACCAGGCTTCGGCGAGGTTCTCCCAAAAGTCTGGTAATTTAACCGTGACTGCGTTTGTATCCGCCATGCGAGCTTTGGATTCGTCCTGAGCGTCGGGGTCACCAGTGTTGAGATACCGCGGCAAACGTGGGAGTCGAGTACAGAGCTATTGAAAACACAACTGCTTCATTCCAACCACATGACAAACAGGAACTAGAAAAGCCCGCGCATCCACTTAAATACTTCCCAGACAGGAAGTGCTGCCGGCAGCCTGTCCCTGCGGGAAACAAGTTGCTGGAGGAAAGGGCCCCCGGCTGGGGGCTTCTGCTTAGACTGTCTGTGCCGCCGTGAGCGGATTATGTCCAGTGGTGGCGTGTCGCCACAAGGGTTAATATACAGGGACACCAGGCAGTACAGGAGAGGGTTAATATTCAGGGACACCAGTTAGTACAGGAGAGTGTTAATATACAGAGACACCCGACTGTACAGGAGAGGGTAATCTACTGGGACACCCGATCGTACAGGAGAGGATTTATATGCACAGACACCAGACATTACAGGAGAGGGTTAATATACAGAGACACCAGACAGTACAGGAGAGGGTTAATATATGACAACTGACAGTACAGGAGAGGGTTAATATACAGGTACACCAGACAGTACAGGAGAGGGTTAATATATAGGGACACCAGGCAGCATAGGAGAGGGTTAATATACAGGGACACCAGACAGTACTTCAGAGGGTTAAAATATATAAACACCGGACAGCACAGGAGAGGGTTAATATACAGGGACTCCAGACATTACATGAGAGGGTTAATATACAGGGACAACTGACAGTACAGGAGAGGGTTAATATACAGAAACACCAGACAGTACAGGAGAGGGTTAATATAAAGTGACACCAGACAGTACAGGAGAGGGTTAATATACAGGGGCACTAGGCAGTGCAGGAGGGGGCTAATATACAGGGACATCAGACAGTACAGTAGAGGGTTAATATACAGGGAATACCAGACAGTACAGGAGAGGGTTAATATACAGAGACACCAGACAGCACAGGAGAGGATTAAGATACAGAAACACCAGACAGTACGGCAGAGGGTTAATATACAGGGACACCAGACGGTACAGGAGAGGGTTAATATATAGAAACACCAGACAGCACAGGAGAGGGTTAATATACAGGGACTCCAGACATGACAGGAGAGGGTTAATATACAGGGCAACAGACAGTGTAGGAGAGGGTTAATATACAGGGACACCCGGCAGTACAGGAGAGGGTTAATATACAGGGACACCAGGCAGTACAGGAGAGGTTTAATATACAGAGACACCAGACAGTACAGGAGAGGGTTAATATACAGAGGCCTAGAAATTCATTAAGGCGCTGCCAGCTTTGCGCTCAGTTAACGCCTAAAGGGTGATTTTGCGCCAAAAATGAGTTTGCGCAGATATTCAGCGCAGCGGTATTGGCAGCGGTAGCCATTAGCGCTGCGTCGGCACCGATGATGTCATCGGTGTGCATAGTGCCCCGGTTCCGCCCCGAAACCGCGCCGATCCCCATATTTAGTTGCGGCCGCCTCCTCCGAAGCGGCCGCAAACAGCGACCAGAAAACGGGGCCGTCCTGCTGCCTTAGTGGGGCGCTTTAAAGCGGAAGGTGCGGCCGGCCGCTTTTGCGGTGGCCGCCTGCCCGCACCTCCTTCCCCGGCCTCCTCCACCACCACCCCCCCGCGGCATTGCCGGCTGCTATCCGCGAGCCCGGTACTTCTCCGTGGTGCCGGGCTCATTTGCCGGCACTATCCAGCGGCGATCTCCTCGTTGCAGGCAGCTCCCCCTTAAGAGAAGAGGAGGCCTGCAGTACCGCAGCCTGCCGCTGCGCAGCGCCTGGCGGAGCGGCGCCAAGAGCGCTGATATTCAGTGTCAGCGCACCAAGCGGAGGCGGGCACACCTTGGTATAGCGCCCGCTTCCGAATTGGGGCGCTAACAATGAATATCTGACGATCGCTATAGGCTTCCCGCCCAGCGCTAACTTTTGGGCGCTAGCCAGCTGGCGGGGCCATAGTGAATTTCTAGGCCCGAGAAATTAGTCAGTACAGGAGAGGGTTAAAATACAGAGACACTAGTCAGTACAGGAGAGGGCTAATATACAGGAAAACCAGACAGTAAAGGAGCGGGTTAATATACAGTGACAACAGGCAGTACAGGAGAGGGTTAATATTCAGGGACACCAGTTAGTACAGGAGAGTGTTAATATACAGAGACACCCGGCTGTACAGGAGAGGGTAATCTACAGGAACACCCGATCGTACAGGAGAGGATTTATATACACGGACACCAGACATTACAGTAGAGGGTTAATATACAGAGACACCAGACAGTACAGGAGAGGGTTAATATATGACAACTGACAGTACAGGAGAGGGTTAATATACAGGTACACCAGACAGTACAGGAGAGGGTTAATATATAGGGACACCAGGCAGCATAGGAGAGGGTTAATATACAGGGGCACCAGACAGTACTTCAGAGGGATAAAATATATAAACACCGGACAGCACAGGAGAGAGTTAATATACAGGGACTCCAGACATTACACGACAGGGTTAATATACAGGGACAACAGACAGTACAGGAGAAGGTTAATATACAGAAGCACCTGACAGTACAGGAGAGGGTTCATATAAAGTGACACCAGACAGTACAGGAGAGGGTTAATATACAGGGGCACCAGGCAGTACAGGAGGGGGTTAATATACAGAAACACCAGACAGTACAGCAGAGGGTTAATATACAGGGACACCAGACGGTACAGGAGAGGGTTAATATATAGAAACACCAGACAGCACAGGAGAGGGTTAATATACAGGGACTCCAGACATGACAGTAGAGGGTTAATGTACAGGGCAACAGGCAGTACAGCAGAGGGTTAATATAGAGAAGCACCAGACAGTTCAGCAGAGGTTTCATATAAAGTGACTCTAGACAGTGCAGGAGAGGGTTAATATACAGGGGCACCAGCCAGTACAGGAGAGGGTTAATAAAAAGAAACGCCAGGCAGTACAGGAGAGGTTTAATATACAGGGACACCGGACAGTACAGCAGAGGGTTAATATACAGGGACAGCAGAGAGTACAGGAGAGGGTGAATATACAGAGACACCAGACAGTACAGGAGAGGGTTAATATACAGAGAAATTAGTCAGTACAGGAGAGGGTTAAAATACAGAGACACTAGTCAGTACAGGAGAGGGCTAATATACAGGAAAACCAGACAGTAAAGGAGAGGGTTAATATACAGGGACACCAGGCAGTACAGGAGAGGGTTAATATTCAGGGACACCAGTTAGTACAGGAGAGTGTTAATATACAGAGACACCCGACAGTACAGGAGAGGGTTAATATACAGGGACACCAGACAGTACAGGAGAGGGTTAATCTACAGGGACAGCCGATAGAACAGGAGAGGATTAACATACACGGACACCAGACATTACAGGAGAGGGTTAATATACAGAGACACCAGACAGTACAGGAGAGGGTTAATATATGACACCAGACAGTACAGGAGAGGATTAATATACAGGTACACCAGACAGTACAGGAGAGGGTTAATATACAGGGCCACAAGGCAGTATAGGAGAGGGTTAATATACAGGGACACCAGACAGTACTTCAGAGGGTTAATATAGAGGAACACCGGACAGCACAAGAGTGGGTTAATATACAGGGACACCAGACAGTACAGGAGAGGGTTAATATACAGGGACAGCAGACAGTACAGGAGTGGGTTAATATACAGGGACACCAGACAGTACAGGAGAGGGTTAATATACAGAAACACCAGGCAGTACAGGAGAGGGTTAATATACAGGGACACCAGACAGTACAGGAGAGGATTAATACACAGGGACACCAGACAGTACAGGAGAGAGTTAATATACAGAAACACCAGGGAGCACAGGAGAGGGATAATATACAGGGAAACCAGACAGTACAGGAGAGGGTTAATATATAGGGACACCAGGCTTAATATACAGAGGCCTAGAAATTCATTAAGGCGCTGCCAGCTTTGCGCTCAGTTAACGCCTAAAGGGTGATTTTGCGCCAAAAATGTGTTTGCGCAGATATTCAGCGCAGCGGTATTGGCGGCGGTAGCCGTTAGCGCTGCGTCGGCACCGATGATGTCATCGGTGTGCATAGTGCCCCGGTTCCGCCCCGAAACCGCGCCGATCTCCATATTTAGTTGCGGCCGCCTCCTCCGAAGCGGCCGCAAACAGCGACCAGAAAACGGGGCCGTCCTGCTGCCTTAGTGGGGCGCTTTAAAGCGGAAGGTGCGGCCGGCCGCTTTTGCGGCGGCCGCCTGCCCGCACCTCCTTCCCCGGCCTCCTCCACCACCACCCCCCCCCCCGCGGCATTGCCGGCTGCTATCCGCGAGCCCGGCACTTCTCCGTGGTGCCGGGCTCATTTGCCGGCACTATCCAGCGGCGATCTCCTCGTTGCAGGCAGCTCCCCCTTCAGAGAAGGAGGAGGCCTGCAGTACCGCAGCCTGCCGCTGCGCAGCGCCTGGCGCAGCGGCGCCAAGAGCGCTGATATTCAGTGTCAGCGCACCAAGCGGAGGCGGGCACACCTTGGTATAGCGCCCGCTTCCGAATTGGGGCGCTAACAATGAATATCTGACGATCGCTATAGGCTTCCCGCCCAGCGCTAACTTTTGGGCGCTAGCCAGCTGGCGGGGCCATAGTGAATTTCTAGGCCCGAGAAATTAGTCAGTACAGGAGAGGGTTAAAATACAGAGACACTAGTCAGTACAGGAGAGGGCTAATATACAGGAAAACCAGACAGTAAAGGAGCGGGTTAATATACAGGGACACCAGGCAGTACAGGAGAGGGTTAATATTCAGGGACACCAGTTAGTACAGGAGAGTGTTAATGTACAGAGACACCCGACTGTACAGGAGAGGGTTAATATACAGGGACACCAGACAGTACTTCAGAGGGTTAAAATATATAAACACCGGACAGCACAGGAGAGGGTTAATATACAGGGACTCCAGACATTACACGAGAGGGTTAATATACAGGGACAACAGACAGTACAGGAGAAGGTTAATATACAGAAGCACCTGACAGTACAGGAGAGGGTTCATATAAACTGACACCAGACAGTACAGGAGAGGGTTAATATACAGGGGCACCAGGCAGTACAGGAGGGGGTTAATATACAGGGACACCAGACAGTACAGGAGAGGGTTAATATACAGGGAAAACAGAGATTACAGGAGAGGGTTAATACAAAAGGACACCAGGCATTACAGGAGAGGGTTAATATACAGGGACACCAGACAGTACAGCAGAGGGTCAATATACAGAGACACCAGACAGTACAGGAGAGGGTTAATATACAGGGACATCAGACAGTACAGGAGAGGGTTAGTACACAGGGACACCAGAAAGTACAGGAGAGGGTTAATATACAGAAACACCAGGGAGTACAGGAGAGGGATAATATACGGGGAAACCAGACAGTACAGGAGAGGGTTAATATATAGGGACACCAGGCAGTACAGGAGAGGGTTAATATACAGAAACACCAGGCAGTACAGGAGAGGGTTAAAATACAGGGACACCAGACAGTACAGCAGAGGGTTAATATACAGAGACACTAGGCAGTACTGGAGAGCATTAATATACAGAGACAAGAGAAAGTACAGGAGAGGGTTAATATACAGGGACACCAGACAGTACAGGAGAGGTTTAATATACAGAGACACCAGACAGTACAGCAGAGGGTTAATATACAGAACACCAGGCAGTACAGGAGAGGGTTAAAATACAGGGACACCAGACAGTACAGCAGAGGGTTAATATACAGAGACACCAGGCAGTACTGGAGAGGGTTAATATACTGGAACACCAGACAGTACAGGAGAGCATTAATATACAGAGACACCAGACAGTGCAGGAGAGGGTTAATATACAGGGACATCAGACAGTACAGGAGAGGGTTAATCTACAGGGACCCCAGACAGTACAGGAGAGGATTAACATACAGGGACACCAGGCAGTATAGGAGAGGGTTAATATGCAGGGACACCAGACAGTACTGGAGAGGGTTAATATACAGGGACACCAGACAGTACAGGAGAGGGTTAATATAAAGAAACACCAGACAGTACAGGAGGGGGTTAATATTCAGGTACACCAGACAGTACAGGTGAGGGTTAATATACAGGGACACCAGGCAGTATAGGAGAGTGTTAATATATAGGGACACCAGACAGTACTGGAGAGGGTTAATATATAGAAAAAACAGACAGCACAGGAGAGGGTTAGTATACAGGGACTCCATACATTACACGAGAGGGTTAATATACAGGGACAACAGACAGTACAGGAGAGGGTTAATATACAAAAGCACCAGACAGTACAGGAGAGGGTTAATATAAACTGACACCAGACAGTAGAGGAGAGGTTTAATATACAGGAGCATGAGGCAGCGCAGGAGAGGGTTAATTTACAGGGACACCAGACAGTACAGCAGAGGGTTAATATACAGGGACACCAGACAGTACAGGAGAGGGTTAATATACAGGGACACCAGACAGTACAGGAGAGGGTTAATATACTGCGACACCAGACGGTACATGAGAGGGTTATTATACAGAGAAATTAGTCAGTACAGGAGAGGGTTAATATACAAAGACACTAGTCAGTACAGGAGAGTGTTAATATACAGGGACACCAGGCAGTACAGGAGAGGGTTAATATTCAGGGACCCCAGAGAGTACAGGAGAAGGTTAATATACAGAGACACCAGACAGTACAGGAGAGGGTTAATATACAGGGACACAAAACTCTACAGGAGAGGGTTAATCTACAGGGACACCAGATATTACAGGAGAGGATTAATATACAGGGACACCAGACAGTACACGAGAGGTTGAATATACAGGGACACCAGGCAGCACAGGAGAGGGTTAATATACAGGGACACCATAAAGTACAGGAGAGGGTTAATATACCGAAACACCAGGCAGTACAGGAGAGGGTTAATATACAGGGAAACCAGACAGTACAGGAGAGGGTTAATATACAGAGACAGCAGGCAGTACAGGAGAGTATTAAAATACAGAAACACCAGACAGTACAGGAGATGATTAATATACAGGGACACCAGATGGTACAGGAGAGGGTTAACATACAGGGATGCCAGACAGTTCAGGAGAGGGTTACTATACAGTGTGGCACCAGACAGTACAGCAGAGGGTTAATATACAGAAACACCAGACAGTACAGGAGAGGGTTTATATACAGAGACACCAGACAGTACAGGAGAGGATTAAGATACAGAAACACCAGACAGTACAGCAGAGGGTTAATATACAGGGACAGCAGACGGTACAGAAGACGGTTAATACAGAGAAACACCAGACAGCACAGGAGAGGGTTAATATACAGGGACTCGAGACATTACAGGAGAGGGTTAATATACAGGGACAACAGACAGTACAGGAGAGGGTTAATATACAGGGGCACCAGGCAGTACTGGAGAGGGTTAATATACAGGGACACCAGACAGTACAGGAGAGGATTAATATAAAGTGACACCAGACAGTACAGGAGAGGGTTAATATACAGAGACATTAGTCAGTACAGGAGAGGGTTAATATACAGGGACACCCGGCAGTACAGGAGAGGGTTAATATACAGAGACACCAGCCAGTACAGGAGAGGTTTAATATACAGGGACACCAGACAGTACAGCAGAGGTTTAAAATACAGGGACACCAGACAGTACAGGAGAGGGTTAATATACAGGGACACCAGACAGTACAGGAGAGGGTTAATATACAGAGAAATTAGTCAGTACAGGAGAGGGTTAAAATACAGAGACACTAGTCAGTACAGGAGAGGGTTAATATACAGGAAAACCAGACAGTAAAGGAAAGGGTTAATAGACAGGGTCACAAGACAGTACAGGAGAGGGTTACTATTCAGGGACACCAGATAGTCCAGGAGAGGGTTAACATAAAGAGACTCATGACAGAACAGGAGAGGGTTAATATACAGGGACACCAGACAGTGCAGGAGAGGGTTAATCTACAGGGACACCCGATAGTACAGGAGAGGATTAATATACACAGACACCAGACATTGCAGGAGAGGTTTAATATTAAGGGACACCAGGCAGTACAGGAGAGGGTTAATATGCAGGGACACCAGAAACTACAGGAGAAGGTTGATATAAAGAAACACCAGGCAGTACAGGAGACGGTTAATATACAGGGAAACCAGACAGTACAGGAGAGGGTTAATACACAGGGACACCAGGCAGTTCAGGAAAGGTTAATATACAGGGACACCAGACATTACAGCAGAGGGTTAATATACAGAGACAACAGTCAGTACAGGAGAGGGTTCATTTACATGGACACCAGACAGTACAGGAGAGGGTTAATATACAGAGACACCAGACAGTACAGGAGAGGATTAATATACAGGGACACCTGACGGTACAGGAGAGGGTTAATATACAGGGACACCAGACAATACAGGAGAGGTTTAATATACAGGGATGCCAGACAGTTCAGGAGAAGGTTACTATACAGTGTGGCACGAGACAGTACAGGAGAGGGTTTAAATACAGAGACACCAGACAGTACAGGAGAGGTTTAATATACAGAGACAACAGTCAGTACAGGAGAGGGTTAATATACAGAGACACCAGACAGTACAGGAAAGGGTTAATATACAGAAACGCCAGGCAGTACAGGAGAGGGTTAATATACAGGGTCACCAGGCTGTACAGGAGAGGTTTAATATACAGGGACACCAGACAGTACAGGAGAGGGTTTAAATACAGAGACACCAGACAGTACAGGAGTGGTTTAATATACAGGGACATCAGACAGTACAGGAGAGGGTTAATCTACAGGGACACCAGATAGTACATGAGAGGATTAACATACAGGGACACCAGATAGTACAGGAGAGGATTAACATACAGGGACAGCAGGCAGTATAGGAGAGGGTTAATATACAGGGACACCAGACAGTACTGGAGAGGATTAATATACAGGGACACCAGACAATACAGGAGAGGGCTAATATGCAGAAACACCAGACAGCACAGGAGAGGGTTTTTATACAGGGACACCAGACAGTACAGGAGAGGGTTAATATACAGCGACACCAGACCGTACAGGAGAGGTTTAATATACAGGGACACCAGACAGTACAGGAGAGGGTTAATATACAGGGACACCAGGCAGTACAGGAGAGTATTAAAATACAGAAACACCAGACAGTACAGGAGATGATTAATATACAGGGACACCTGACGGTACAGGAGAGGGTTAATATACAGGGACACCAGACAATACAAGAGAGGGTTAATATACAGGGATGCCAGACAGTTCAGGAGAGGTTTACTATACAGTGTGGCACCAGACAGTACAGCAGAGGGTTAATATACAGAAACACCAGACAGTACAGTAGAGGATTAATACACAGGGACACCAGACAGTACAGGAGAGGGTTAACATACACCAGACAGTACAGGAGAGGATTAAGATACAGAAACACCAGACAGTACAGCAGAGGGTTAATATACAGAGATAGCAGACGGGACAGGAGAGGGATAATACATAGAAACACCAGACAGCACAGGAGAGGGTTAATATACAGGGACTCCAGACATTGCAGGAGAGGGTTACTATAGAGGGACAACAGACAGTACAGGAGGGGGTTAATATACAGGGACACCAGACACTACAGGAGAGGATTAATATAAAGTGACACCAGACAGTACAGGAGAGGGTTAATATACAGAGACATTAGACAGTACAGGAAAGGGTTAATATACAGGGACATGAGACAGTACAGCAGATGTTTAAAATACAGGGACACCAGACAGTACAGGAGAGGGTTAATATACAGGGACACCAGACAGTACAGGAGAGGGTTAATATACAGAGAAATTAGTCAGTACAGGAGAGGGTTAAAATACAGAGACACTAGTCAGTACAGGAGAGGGTTAATATACAGGAAAACCAGACAGTAAAGGAGAGGGTTAATATACAGGGACAACAGACAGTACAGGAGAGGGTTACTATTCAGGGACACCAGATATTCCAGGAGAGGGTTAATATAAAGAGACTCCAGACAGGACAGGAGAGGGTTAATATACAGGGACACCAGACAGTGCAGGAGAGGGTTAAACTACAGGCACACCCGATATTACAGGAGAGGATTAATATACACAGACACCAGACATTACAGGAGAGGTTAAATATACAGGGACACCAGGCATTACAGGAGAGGGTTAATATACAGGGACGCCAGAAAGTACAGGAGAAAGTTGATATAAAGAAACACCAGGCAGTACAGGAGACGGTTAATATACAGGGAAACCAGACAGTACAGGAGAGGATTAATAGACAGGGACACCAGGCAGTACAGGAGAAGGTTAATATACAGGGACACCAGACAGTACAGCAGAGGGTAAATATACAGAGACACCAGCCAGTACAGGAGAGGGTTAATTTACATGGACACCAGACAATACAGGAGTGGGTTAATATAAGTAGACACCAGACAGTAGAGGAAAGGGTTAATATACAGAAATGCCAGGCAGTACAGGAGAGGGTTAATATACAGGGAAACCAGACAGTACAGGAGAGGGTTAATATACAGGGAAACCAGACAGTACAGGAGAGGGTTAATATACAGGGACACCAGGCTGTACAGGAGAGGGTTAAAATACAGAAACACCATACAGTACAGGAGAGGGTTAATATACAGGGACACCAGACAGTACAGCAGAGGGTTAATATACAGAGACACCAGACAGTACAGGAGATGGTTAATATACAGGGACACCAGACAGTACAGGAGAGGGTTAATATACAGTGACATCAGACAGTACAGGAGAGGGTTAATCTACAGGGACACCAGATAGTACAGGAGAGGATTAACATACAGGGACACCAGGCAGTATAGGAGAGGGTTAATATACAGGGACACCAGACAGTACTGGAGAGGGTTAATATACAGGGACACCAGACAATACAGGAGAGGGTTAATATACAGAAACACCAGACAGTACAGGAGAGGGCTTTTATACAGGGACACCAGACAGTATAGGAGAGGGTTAATATACAGAGACACCAGACAGTACAGGAGAGGGTTAATATATGACACCAGACAATACAGGAGCAGGTTAATATACAGGTACACCAGACATACAGGAGAGGGTTTATATACAGGTACACCAGGCAGTATAGGAGAGGGTTAATATACAGGGACACCAGACAGTACTGGAGAGGGTTAAGATATAGAAACACCTGACAGCACAGGAGAGGGTAAATATACAGGGACTCCAGACATTACACGAGAGGGTTAATATACAGGGACAAAAGACAGTACAGGAGAGGGTTAATATACAGGGGCACCAGGCAGTACAGGAGAGGGTTAATATACAGAAACACCAGACAGTACAGGAGAGGGTTAATCTACAGGGACACCAGATAGTACAGGAGAGGATTAACATACAGGGACACCAGGCAGTATAGGAGAGGGTTAATATACAGGGACACCAGACATTACTGGAGAGGGTTAATATACAGGGACACCAGACAATACAGGAGAGGGTTAATATACAGAAACACCAGACAGTACAGGAGAGGGCTTTTATACAGGGACACCAGACAGTATAGGAGAGGGTTAATATACAGAGACACCAGACAGTACAGGAGAGGGTTAATATATGACACCAGACAATACAGGAGCGGGTTAATATACAGGTACACCAGACATACAGGAGAGGGTTAATATACAGGTACACCAGGCAGTATAGGAGAGGGTTAATATACAGGGACACCAGACAGTACTGGAGAGGGTTAAGATATAGAAACACCTGACAGCACAGGAGAGGGTAAATATACAGGGACTCCAGACATTACACGAGAGGGTTAATATACAGGGACAAAAGACAGTACAGGAGAGGGTTAATATACAGGGGCACCAGGCAGTACAGGAGAGGGTTAATATACAGAAACACCAGACAGTACAGGAGAGGGTTAATCTACAGGGACACCAGATAGTACAGGAGAGGATTAACATACAGGGACACCAGGCAGTATAGGAGAGGGTTAATATACAGGGACACCAGACAGTACTGGAGAGGGTTAATATACAGGGACACCAGACAATACAGGAGAGGGTTAATATACAGAAACACCAGACAGTACAGGAAAGGGCTTTTATACAGGGACACCAGACAGTATAGGAGAGGGTTAATATACAGAGACACCAGACAGTACAGGAGAGGGTTAATATATGACACCAGACAATTCAGGAGCGGGTTAATATACAGGTACACCAGACATACAGGAGAGGGTTAATATACAGGTACACCAGGCAGTATAGGAGAGGGTTAATATACAGGGACACCAGACAGTACTGGAGAGGGTTAAGATATAGAAACACCTGACAGCACAGGAGAGGGTAAATATACAGGGACTCCAGACATTACACGAGAGGGATAATATACAGGGACAAAAGACAGTACAGGAGAGGGTTAATATACAGGGGCACCAGGCAGTACAGGAGAGGGTTAATATACAGAAACACCAGACTTTACAGGAGAGGGTTAATATACAGGGACACCAGACAGTACAGGAGAGGGTTAATATACAGAAACACCAGACAGTACAGGAGAGGGTTAATATACAGGGACACCAGACAGTTCAGGAGAGGGTTAATATACAGAGACACCAGACAGAATAGGAGAGGGTTAATATATGACACCAGACAGTACAGGAGGGGGTTAATATACAGGTACACCAGACACTACAGGTGAGGGTTAATATACAGGGACACCAGGAGATATAGCAGAGGGTTAATATACAGGGACACCAGACAGTACTGGAGAGGATTAATATATTGAAACACCAGACAGCACAGGAGAGGATTAATATACAGGGACTCCAAACATTACACGAGAGGGTTAATATACAGGGACGACAGACAGTACAGGAGAGTGTTAATATACAGAAGCACCAGACAGTACAGGGGAGGGTTAATATAAACTGACACCAGACAGTAGAGGAGAGGGTTAATATACAGGGGCACCAGGCAGCGCAGGAGAGGGTTAATATACAGGGACACCAGACTGTACAGCAGAGGGTTAATATACAGGGACACCAGACAGTACAGGAGAGGGTTAATATACAGGGACACCAGACAGAACAGGAGAGGTTTAATATACAGGGACACCAAGCAGTACAGGAGAGGGTTAATATTCAGGGACCCCACATAGTACAGGAGAAGGTTAATATACAGAGACACCAGACAGTACAGGAGAGGGTTAATATACAGGGACACCAAACTCTACAGGAGAGGGTTAATCTACAGGGAGACCAGATAGTACAGGAGAGGGTTAATATACAGGGACAACAGACAGTACAGGAGAGGGTTAATATACAGGGACATCAGGCAGTACAGGAGAGGTTTAATATACAGGGACACCATAAAGTACAGGAGAGGGTTAATATACAGAAACAGCAGTCAGTACAGGAGAGGGTTAATATACAGGGAAACGAGACAGTACAGGAGAGGGTTAATATACAGCGACACCAGGCAGTACAGGAGAGTATTAAAATACAGAAAAACCAGACGGTACAGGAGGGGGTTAAAAGACAGGGACACCAGACAATACAGGAGAGGGTTAATATACAGGGATGCCAGACAGTTCAGGAGCGGGTTACTATACAGTGTGGCACCAGACATTGCAGCAGAGGGTTAATATACAGAAACACCAGAGAGTACAGGAGAGGGTTAATACACAGGGACACGAGACAGTACAGGAGAGGGTTAATATACAGAGACACCAGACAGTACAGGAGAGGATTAAGATACAGAAACACCAGACAGTACAGCAGAGGGTTAATATACAGGGACAGCAGACGGTACAGGAGAGGGTTAATACATAGAAACACCAGACAGCACAGGAGAGTGTTAATATGCAGGGGCTCCAGACATTACAGGAGAGGGTTAATATACAGGGACAACAGACATTACAGGAGAGGGTGAATATAGATAAGCACCAGACAGTTCAGGAGCGGGTTTATATAAAGTGACACCAGACAGTACAGGAGAGGGTTAATATACAGGGGCACCAGGCAGTACTGGAGAGGGTTAATATACAGGGACACCAGACAGTACAGGAGAGGTTTAATATAAAGTGACACCAGACAGTACAGGAGAGGGTTAATATACAGAGACATTAGTCAGTGCAGGAGAGGGTTAATATACAGGGACACCCGGCAGTACAGGAGAGGTTTAATATACAGGGACACCAGACAGTACAGCAGAGGTTTAAAATACAGGGACACCAGACAGTACAGGAGAGGGTTAATATCCAGGGACACCAGACTGTACAGGAGAGGGTTAATATACTGAGAAATCAGTTAGTACAGGAAAGGGTTAAAATACAGAGACACTAGTCAGTACAGGAGAGGGTTAATATACAGGAAAACCAGACAGTAAAGGAGAGGGTTACAATTCAGGGACACCAGATAGTACAGGAGAGGGTTATTATTAAGAGACTCCAGACAGGACAGGAGAGGGTTAATATACAGGGACACCAGACAGTACAGGAGAGGTTTAATATACAGAAACAGCAGGCAGTACATGAGAGGGTTAATATACAGGAACACCAGACAGTACAGCAGAGGGTTAATATACAGAGACACCAGACAGTACAGGAGATGGTTAATATACAGGGACACCTGGCAGTATAGGAGAGGGTTAATATACAGGGACACCAAACAGTACTGGAGAGGGTTAATATACAGGGACACCAGACAGTTCAGGAGAGGGTTAATATACAGAAACACCAGACAGTACAGGAGAGGGTTTTTATACAGGGACACCAGACAGTACAGGAGAGGGTTAATATACAGAGACACCAGACAGTACAGGAGAGGGTTAATATATGACACCAGACAGTACAGGAGAGGTTTAATATACAGGTACACCAAACAGTACAGGAGAGGGTTAATATACAGGGACACCAGGCAGTATATGAGAGGGTTAATATACAGGGACACCAGACAGTACTGGAGAGGGTTAATATACAGGGACACCAGGCAGTATATGAGAGGGTTAATATACAGGGAAACCAGACAGTACAGGAGAGGGTTAATATATAGGGACACCAGGCTTAATATACAGAGGCCTAGAAATTCATTAAGGCGCTGCCAGCTTTGCGCTCAGTTGACGCCTAAAGGGTGATTTTGCGCCAAAAATGTGTTTGCGCAGATATTCAGCGCAGCGGTATTGGCGGCGGTAGCCGTTAGCGCTGCGTCGGCACCGATGATGTCATCGGTGTGCGCAGTGCCCCGGTTCCGCGCCGATCCCCATATTTAGTTGCGGCCGCCTCCTCCGCAGCGGCCGCAAACAACGACCAGAAAACGGGGCCGTCCTGCTGCCTTAGTGGGGCGCTTTAAAGCGGAAGGTGCGGCCGGCCGCTTTTGCGGCCGCCGCCTGCCCGCACCTCCTTCCCCGGCCTCCTCCACCACCACCACCCCCCCCCCCCCGCGGCATTGCCGGCTGCTATCCGCGAGCCCGGCACTTCTCCGTGGTGCCGGGCTCATTTGCCGGCACTATCCAGCAGCGATCTCCTCGTTGCAGGCAGCTCCCCCTTCAGAGAAGGAGGAGGCCTACAGTACCGCAGCCTGCCGCTGCGCAGCGCCTGGCGCAGCGTCGCCAAGAGCGCTGATATTCAGTGTCAGCGCACCAAGCGGAAGCGGGCACACCTTGGTATAGCGCCCGCTTCCGAATTGGGGCGCTAACAATGAATATCTGACGATCGCTATAGGCTTCCCGCCCAGCGCTAACTTTTGGGCGCTAGCCAGCTGGCGGGGCCATAGTGAATTTCTAGGCCCGAGAAATTAGTCAGTACAGGAGAGGGTTAAAATACAGAGACACTAGTCAGTACAGGAGAGGGCTAATATACAGGAAAACCAGACAGTAAAGGAGAGGGTTAATATACAGGGACACCAGGCAGTACAGGAGAGGGTTAATATTCAGGGACACCAGTTAGTACAGGAGAGTGTTAATGTACAGAGACACCCGACTGTACAGGAGAGGGTTAATATACAGGGACACCAGACAGTACTTCAGAGGGTTAAAATATATAAACACCGGACAGCACAGGAGAGGGTTAATATACAGGGACTCCAGACATTACACGAGAGGATTAATATACAGGGACAACAGACAGTACAGGAGAAGGTTAATATACAGAAGCACCTGACAGTACAGGAGAGGGTTCATATAAACTGACACCAGACAGTACAGGAGAAGGTTAATATACAGGGGCACCAGGCAGTACAGGAGGGGGTTAATATACAGGGACACCAGACAGTACAGGAGAGGGTTAATATACAGGGAAAACAGAGATTACAGGAGAGGGTTAATACAAAAGGACACCAGGCATTACAGGAGAGGGTTAATATACAGGGACACCAGACAGTACAGCAGAGGGTCAATATACAGAGACACCAGACAGTACAGGAGAGGGTTAATATACAGGGACATCAGACAGTACAGGAGAGGGTTAGTACACAGGGACACCAGAAAGTACAGGAGAGGGTTAATATACAGAAACACCAGGGAGTACAGGAGAGGGATAATATACGGGGAAACCAGACAGTACAGGAGAGGGTTAATATATAGGGACACCAGGCAGTACAGGAGAGGGTTAATATACAGAAACACCAGGCAGTACAGGAGGGGGTTAATATACAGGGACACCAGACACTACAGGAGAGGATTAATATAAAGTGACACCAGACAGTACAGGAGAGGGTTAATATACAGAGACATTAGACAGTACAGGAAAGGGTTAATATACAGGGACATGAGACAGTACAGCAGATGTTTAAAATACAGGGACACCAGACAGTACAGGAGAGGGTTAATATACAGGGACACCAGACAGTACAGGAGAGGGTTAATATACAGAGAAATTAGTCAGTACAGGAGAGGGTTAAAATACAGAGACACTAGTCAGTACAGGAGAGGGTTAATATACAGGAAAACCAGACAGTAAAGGAGAGGGTTAATATACAGGGACAACAGACAGTACAGGAGAGGGTTACTATTCAGGGACACCAGATATTCCAGGAGAGGGTTAATATAAAGAGACTCCAGACAGGACAGGAGAGGGTTAATATACAGGGACACCAGACAGTGCAGGAGAGGGTTAAACTACAGGCACACCCGATATTACAGGAGAGGATTAATATACACAGACACCAGACATTACAGGAGAGGTTAAATATACAGGGACACCAGGCATTACAGGAGAGGGTTAATATACAGGGACGCCAGAAAGTACAGGAGAAAGTTGATATAAAGAAACACCAGGCAGTACAGGAGACGGTTAATATACAGGGAAACCAGACAGTACAGGAGAGGATTAATAGACAGGGACACCAGGCAGTACAGGAGAAGGTTAATATACAGGGACACCAGACAGTACAGCAGAGGGTAAATATACAGAGACACCAGCCAGTACAGGAGAGGGTTAATTTACATGGACACCAGACAATACAGGAGTGGGTTAATATAAGTAGACACCAGACAGTAGAGGAAAGGGTTAATATACAGAAATGCCAGGCAGTACAGGAGAGGGTTAATATACAGGGAAACCAGACAGTACAGGAGAGGGTTAATATACAGGGAAACCAGACAGTACAGGAGAGGGTTAATATACAGGGACACCAGGCTGTACAGGAGAGGGTTAAAATACAGAAACACCATACAGTACAGGAGAGGGTTAATATACAGGGACACCAGACAGTACAGCAGAGGGTTAATATACAGAGACACCAGACAGTACAGGAGATGGTTAATATACAGGGACACCAGACAGTACAGGAGAGGGTTAATATACAGTGACATCAGACAGTACAGGAGAGGGTTAATCTACAGGGACACCAGATAGTACAGGAGAGGATTAACATACAGGGACACCAGGCAGTATAGGAGAGGGTTAATATACAGGGACACCAGACAGTACTGGAGAGGGTTAATATACAGGGACACCAGACAATACAGGAGAGGGTTAATATACAGAAACACCAGACAGTACAGGAGAGGGCTTTTATACAGGGACACCAGACAGTATAGGAGAGGGTTAATATACAGAGACACCAGACAGTACAGGAGAGGGTTAATATATGACACCAGACAATACAGGAGCAGGTTAATATACAGGTACACCAGACATACAGGAGAGGGTTAATATACAGGTACACCAGGCAGTATAGGAGAGGGTTAATATACAGGGACACCAGACAGTACTGGAGAGGGTTAAGATATAGAAACACCTGACAGCACAGGAGAGGGTAAATATACAGGGACTCCAGACATTACACGAGAGGGTTAATATACAGGGACAAAAGACAGTACAGGAGAGGGTTAATATACAGGGGCACCAGGCAGTACAGGAGAGGGTTAATATACAGAAACACCAGACAGTACAGGAGAGGGTTAATCTACAGGGACACCAGATAGTACAGGAGAGGATTAACATACAGGGACACCAGGCAGTATAGGAGAGGGTTAATATACAGGGACACCAGACATTACTGGAGAGGGTTAATATACAGGGACACCAGACAATACAGGAGAGGGTTAATATACAGAAACACCAGACAGTACAGGAGAGGGCTTTTATACAGGGACACCAGACAGTATAGGAGAGGGTTAATATACAGAGACACCAGACAGTACAGGAGAGGGTTAATATATGACACCAGACAATACAGGAGCGGGTTAATATACAGGTACACCAGACATACAGGAGAGGGTTAATATACAGGTACACCAGGCAGTATAGGAGAGGGTTAATATACAGGGACACCAGACAGTACTGGAGAGGGTTAAGATATAGAAACACCTGACAGCACAGGAGAGGGTAAATATACAGGGACTCCAGACATTACACGAGAGGGTTAATATACAGGGACAAAAGACAGTACAGGAGAGGGTTAATATACAGGGGCACCAGGCAGTACAGGAGAGGGTTAATATACAGAAACACCAGACAGTACAGGAGAGGGTTAATCTACAGGGACACCAGATAGTACAGGAGAGGATTAACATACAGGGACACCAGGCAGTATAGGAGAGGGTTAATATACAGGGACACCAGACAGTACTGGAGAGGGTTAATATACAGGGACACCAGACAATACAGGAGAGGGTTAATATACAGAAACACCAGACAGTACAGGAAAGGGCTTTTATACAGGGACACCAGACAGTATAGGAGAGGGTTAATATACAGAGACACCAGACAGTACAGGAGAGGGTTAATATATGACACCAGACAATTCAGGAGCGGGTTAATATACAGGTACACCAGACATACAGGAGAGGGTTAATATACAGGTACACCAGGCAGTATAGGAGAGGGTTAATATACAGGGACACCAGACAGTACTGGAGAGGGTTAAGATATAGAAACACCTGACAGCACAGGAGAGGGTAAATATACAGGGACTCCAGACATTACACGAGAGGGATAATATACAGGGACAAAAGACAGTACAGGAGAGGGTTAATATACAGGGGCACCAGGCAGTACAGGAGAGGGTTAATATACAGAAACACCAGACTTTACAGGAGAGGGTTAATATACAGGGACACCAGACAGTACAGGAGAGGGTTAATATACAGAAACACCAGACAGTACAGGAGAGGGTTAATATACAGGGACACCAGACAGTTCAGGAGAGGGTTAATATACAGAGACACCAGACAGAATAGGAGAGGGTTAATATATGACACCAGACAGTACAGGAGGGGGTTAATATACAGGTACACCAGACACTACAGGTGAGGGTTAATATACAGGGACACCAGGAGATATAGCAGAGGGTTAATATACAGGGACACCAGACAGTACTGGAGAGGATTAATATATTGAAACACCAGACAGCACAGGAGAGGATTAATATACAGGGACTCCAAACATTACACGAGAGGGTTAATATACAGGGACGACAGACAGTACAGGAGAGTGTTAATATACAGAAGCACCAGACAGTACAGGGGAGGGTTAATATAAACTGACACCAGACAGTAGAGGAGAGGGTTAATATACAGGGGCACCAGGCAGCGCAGGAGAGGGTTAATATACAGGGACACCAGACTGTACAGCAGAGGGTTAATATACAGGGACACCAGACAGTACAGGAGAGGGTTAATATACAGGGACACCAGACAGAACAGGAGAGGTTTAATATACAGGGACACCAAGCAGTACAGGAGAGGGTTAATATTCAGGGACCCCACATAGTACAGGAGAAGGTTAATATACAGAGACACCAGACAGTACAGGAGAGGGTTAATATACAGGGACACCAAACTCTACAGGAGAGGGTTAATCTACAGGGAGACCAGATAGTACAGGAGAGGGTTAATATACAGGGACAACAGACAGTACAGGAGAGGGTTAATATACAGGGACATCAGGCAGTACAGGAGAGGTTTAATATACAGGGACACCATAAAGTACAGGAGAGGGTTAATATACAGAAACAGCAGTCAGTACAGGAGAGGGTTAATATACAGGGAAACGAGACAGTACAGGAGAGGGTTAATATACAGCGACACCAGGCAGTACAGGAGAGTATTAAAATACAGAAAAACCAGACGGTACAGGAGGGGGTTAAAAGACAGGGACACCAGACAATACAGGAGAGGGTTAATATACAGGGATGCCAGACAGTTCAGGAGCGGGTTACTATACAGTGTGGCACCAGACATTGCAGCAGAGGGTTAATATACAGAAACACCAGAGAGTACAGGAGAGGGTTAATACACAGGGACACGAGACAGTACAGGAGAGGGTTAATATACAGAGACACCAGACAGTACAGGAGAGGATTAAGATACAGAAACACCAGACAGTACAGCAGAGGGTTAATATACAGGGACAGCAGACGGTACAGGAGAGGGTTAATACATAGAAACACCAGACAGCACAGGAGAGTGTTAATATGCAGGGGCTCCAGACATTACAGGAGAGGGTTAATATACAGGGACAACAGACATTACAGGAGAGGGTGAATATAGATAAGCACCAGACAGTTCAGGAGCGGGTTTATATAAAGTGACACCAGACAGTACAGGAGAGGGTTAATATACAGGGGCACCAGGCAGTACTGGAGAGGGTTAATATACAGGGACACCAGACAGTACAGGAGAGGTTTAATATAAAGTGACACCAGACAGTACAGGAGAGGGTTAATATACAGAGACATTAGTCAGTGCAGGAGAGGGTTAATATACAGGGACACCCGGCAGTACAGGAGAGGTTTAATATACAGGGACACCAGACAGTACAGCAGAGGTTTAAAATACAGGGACACCAGACAGTACAGGAGAGGGTTAATATCCAGGGACACCAGACTGTACAGGAGAGGGTTAATATACTGAGAAATCAGTTAGTACAGGAAAGGGTTAAAATACAGAGACACTAGTCAGTACAGGAGAGGGTTAATATACAGGAAAACCAGACAGTAAAGGAGAGGGTTACAATTCAGGGACACCAGATAGTACAGGAGAGGGTTATTATTAAGAGACTCCAGACAGGACAGGAGAGGGTTAATATACAGGGACACCAGACAGTACAGGAGAGGTTTAATATACAGAAACAGCAGGCAGTACATGAGAGGGTTAATATACAGGAACACCAGACAGTACAGCAGAGGGTTAATATACAGAGACACCAGACAGTACAGGAGATGGTTAATATACAGGGACACCTGGCAGTATAGGAGAGGGTTAATATACAGGGACACCAAACAGTACTGGAGAGGGTTAATATACAGGGACACCAGACAGTTCAGGAGAGGGTTAATATACAGAAACACCAGACAGTACAGGAGAGGGTTTTTATACAGGGACACCAGACAGTACAGGAGAGGGTTAATATACAGAGACACCAGACAGTACAGGAGAGGGTTAATATATGACACCAGACAGTACAGGAGAGGTTTAATATACAGGTACACCAAACAGTACAGGAGAGGGTTAATATACAGGGACACCAGGCAGTATATGAGAGGGTTAATATACAGGGACACCAGACAGTACTGGAGAGGGTTAATATACAGGGACACCAGGCAGTATATGAGAGGGTTAATATACAGGGAAACCAGACAGTACAGGAGAGGGTTAATATATAGGGACACCAGGCTTAATATACAGAGGCCTAGAAATTCATTAAGGCGCTGCCAGCTTTGCGCTCAGTTGACGCCTAAAGGGTGATTTTGCGCCAAAAATGTGTTTGCGCAGATATTCAGCGCAGCGGTATTGGCGGCGGTAGCCGTTAGCGCTGCGTCGGCACCGATGATGTCATCGGTGTGCGCAGTGCCCCGGTTCCGCCCCGAAACCGCGCCGATCCCCATATTTAGTTGCGGCCGCCTCCTCCGCAGCGGCCGCAAACAACGACCAGAAAACGGGGCCGTCCTGCTGCCTTAGTGGGGCGCTTTAAAGCGGAAGGTGCGGCCGGCCGCTTTTGCGGCCGCCGCCTGCCCGCACCTCCTTCCCCGGCCTCCTCCACCACCACCACCCCCCCCCCCCCGCGGCATTGCCGGCTGCTATCCGCGAGCCCGGCACTTCTCCGTGGTGCCGGGCTCATTTGCCGGCACTATCCAGCAGCGATCTCCTCGTTGCAGGCAGCTCCCCCTTCAGAGAAGGAGGAGGCCTACAGTACCGCAGCCTGCCGCTGCGCAGCGCCTGGCGCAGCGTCGCCAAGAGCGCTGATATTCAGTGTCAGCGCACCAAGCGGAGGCGGGCACACCTTGGTATAGCGCCCGCTTCCGAATTGGGGCGCTAACAATGAATATCTGACGATCGCTATAGGCTTCCCGCCCAGCGCTAACTTTTGGGCGCTAGCCAGCTGGCGGGGCCATAGTGAATTTCTAGGCCCGAGAAATTAGTCAGTACAGGAGAGGGTTAAAATACAGAGACACTAGTCAGTACAGGAGAGGGCTAATATACAGGAAAACCAGACAGTAAAGGAGAGGGTTAATATACAGGGACACCAGGCAGTACAGGAGAGGGTTAATATTCAGGGACACCAGTTAGTACAGGAGAGTGTTAATGTACAGAGACACCCGACTGTACAGGAGAGGGTTAATATACAGGGACACCAGACAGTACTTCAGAGGGTTAAAATATATAAACACCGGACAGCACAGGAGAGGGTTAATATACAGGGACTCCAGACATTACACGAGAGGATTAATATACAGGGACAACAGACAGTACAGGAGAAGGTTAATATACAGAAGCACCTGACAGTACAGGAGAGGGTTCATATAAACTGACACCAGACAGTACAGGAGAAGGTTAATATACAGGGGCACCAGGCAGTACAGGAGGGGGTTAATATACAGGGACACCAGACAGTACAGGAGAGGGTTAATATACAGGGAAAACAGAGATTACAGGAGAGGGTTAATACAAAAGGACACCAGGCATTACAGGAGAGGGTTAATATACAGGGACACCAGACAGTACAGCAGAGGGTCAATATACAGAGACACCAGACAGTACAGGAGAGGGTTAATATACAGGGACATCAGACAGTACAGGAGAGGGTTAGTACACAGGGACACCAGAAAGTACAGGAGAGGGTTAATATACAGAAACACCAGGGAGTACAGGAGAGGGATAATATACGGGGAAACCAGACAGTACAGGAGAGGGTTAATATATAGGGACACCAGGCAGTACAGGAGAGGGTTAATATACAGAAACACCAGGCAGTACAGGAGAGGGTTAAAATACAGGGACACCAGACAGTACAGCAGAGGGTTAATATACAGAGACACTAGGCAGTACTGGAGAGCATTAATATACAGAGACAAGGGAAAGTACAGGAGAGGGTTAATATACAGGGACACCAGACAGTACAGGAGAGGTTTAATATACAGAGACACCAGACAGTACAGCAGAGGGTTAATATACAGAACACCAGGCAGTACAGGAGAGGGTTAAAATACAGGGACACCAGACAGTACAGCAGAGGGTTAATATACAGGGACATCAGACAGTACAGGAGAGGGTTAATCTACAGGGACCCCAGATAGTACAGGAGAGGATTAACATACAGGGACACCAGGCAGTATAGGAGAGGGTTAATATACAGGGACACCAGACAGTACTGGAGAGGGTTAATATACAGGGACACCAGACAGTACAGGAGAGGGTTAATATAAAGAAACACCAGACAGTACAGGAGGGGGTTAATATTCAGGTACACCAGACAGTACAGGTGAGGGTTAATATACAGGGACACCAGGCAGTATAGGAGAGTGTTAATATATAGGGACACCAGACAGTACTGGAGAGGGTTAATATATAGAAAAAACAGACAGCACAGGAGAGGGTTAGTATACAGGGACTCCATACATTACACGAGAGGGTTAATATACAGGGACAACAGACAGTACAGGAGAGGGTTAATATACAAAAGCACCAGACAGTACAGGAGAGGGTTAATATAAACTGACACCAGACAGTAGAGGAGAGGTTTAATATACAGGAGCATGAGGCAGCGCAGGAGAGGGTTAATTTACAGGGACACCAGACAGTACAGCAGAGGGTTAATATACAGGGACACCAGACAGTACAGGAGAGGGTTAATATACAGGGACACCAGACAGTACAGGAGAGGGTTAATATACTGCGACACCAGACGGTACATGAGAGGGTTATTATACAGAGAAATTAGTCAGTACAGGAGAGGGTTAATATACAAAGACACTAGTCAGTACAGGAGAGTGTTAATATACAGGGACACCAGGCAGTACAGGAGAGGGTTAATATTCAGGGACCCCAGAGAGTACAGGAGAAGGTTAATATACAGAGACACCAGACAGTACAGGAGAGGGTTAATATACAGGGACACCAAACTCTACAGGAGAGGGTTAATCTACAGGGACACCAGATATTACAGGAGAGGATTAATATACAGGGACACCAGACAGTACACGAGAGGTTGAATATACAGGGACACCGGGCAGCACAGGAGAGGGTTAATATACAGGGACACCATAAAGTACAGGAGAGGGTTAATATACCGAAACACCAGGCAGTACAGGAGAGGGTTAATATACAGGGAAACCAGACAGTGCAGGAGAGGGTTAATATACAGAGACAGCAGGCAGTACAGGAGAGTATTAAAATACAGAAACACCAGACAGTACAGGAGATGATTAATATACAGAGACACCAGATGGTACAGGAGAGGGTTAATATACAGGGACACCAGACAATACAGGAGAGGGATAATATACAGGGATGCCAGACAGTTCAGGAGAGGGTTACTATACAGTGTGGCACCAGACAGTACAGCAGAGGGTTAATATACAGAAACACCAGACAGTACAGGAGAGGGTTTATATACAGAGACACCAGACAGTACAGGAGAGGATTAAGATACAGATACACCAGACAGTACAGCAGAGGGTTAATATACAGGGACAGCAGACGGTACAGGAGACGGTTAATACAGAGAAACACCAGACAGCACAGGAGAGGGTTAATATACAGGGACTCAAGACATTACAGGAGAGGGTTAATATACAGGGACAACAGACAGTACAGGAGAGGGTTAATATACAGGGGCACCAGGCAGTACTGGAGAGGGTTAATATACAGGGACACCAGACAGTACAGGAGAGGATTAATATAAAGTGACACCAGACAGTACAGGAGAGGGTTAATATACAGAGACATTAGTCAGTACAGGAGAGGGTTAATATACAGGGACACACGGCAGTACAGGAGAGGGTTAATATACAGAGACACCAGCCAGTACAGGAGAGGTTTAATATACAGGGACACCAGACAGTACAGCAGAGGTTTAAAATACAGGGACACCAGACAGTACAGGAGAGGGTTAATATACAGGGACACCAGACAGTACAGGAGAGGGTTAATATACAGAGAAATTAGTCAGTACAGGAGAGGGTTAAAATACAGAGACACTAGTCAGTACAGGAGAGGGTTAATATACAGGAAAACCAGACAGTAAAGGAAAGGGTTAATATACAGGGTCACAAGGCAGTACAGGAGAGGGTTACTATTCAGGGACACCAGATAGTCCAGGAGAGGGTTAACATAAAGAGTCTCATGACAGAACAGGAGAGGGTTAATATACAGGGACACCAGACAGTGCAGGAGAGGGTTAATCTACAGGGACACCCGATAGTACAGGAGAGGATTAATATACACAGACACCAGACATTGCAGGAGAGGTTTAATATTAAGGGACACCAGGTAGTACAGGAGAGGGTTAATATGCAGGGACACCAGAAAGTACAGGAGACGGTTGATATAAAGAAACACCAGGCAGTACAGGAGACGGTTAATATACAGGGAAACCAGACAGTACAGGAGAGGGTTAATACACAGGAACACCAGGCAGTTCAGGAAAGGGTTAATATACAGGGACACCAGACAGTACAGCAGAGGGTTAATATACAGAGACAACAGTCAGTACAGGAGAGGGTTCATTTACATGGACGCCAGACAGTACAGGAGAGGGTTAATATACAGAGACACCAGACAGTACAGGAGAGGATTAATATACAGGGACACCTGACGGTACAGGAGAGGGTTAATATACAGGGACACCAGACAATACAGGAGAGGTTTAATATACAGGGATGCCAGACAGTTCAGGAGAAGGTTACTATACAGTGTGGCACGAGACAGTACAGGAGAGGGTTTAAATACAGAGACACCAGACAGTACAGGAGAGGTTTAATATACAGAGACAACAGTCAGTACAGGAGAGGGTTAATATACAGAGACACCAGACAGTACAGGAAAGGGTTAATATACAGAAACGCCAGGCAGTACAGGAGAGGGTTAATATACAGGGTCACCAGGCTGTACAGGAGAGGTTTAATATACAGGGACACCAGACAGTACAGGAGAGGGTTTAAATACAGAGACACCAGACAGTACAGGAGAGGTTTAATATACAGGGACATCAGACAGTACAGGAGAGGGTTAATCTACAGGGACACCAGATAGTACAGGAGAGGATTAACATACAGGGACACCAGATAGTACAGGAGAGGATTAACATACAGGGACAGCAGGCAGTATAGGAGAGGGTTAATATACAGGGACACCAGACAGTACTGGAGAGGATTAATATACAGGGACACCAGACAATACAGGAGAGGGCTAATATGCAGAAACACCAGACAGTACAGGAGAGGGTTTTTATACAGGGACACCAGACAGTACAGGAGAGGGTTAATATACAGCGACACCAGACCGTACAGGAGAGGTTTAATATACAGGGACACCAGACAGTACAGGAGAGGGTTAATATACAGGGACACCAGGCAGTACAGGAGAGTATTAAAATACAGAAACACCAGACAGTACAGGAGATGATTAATATACAGGGACACCTGACGGTACAGGAGAGGGTTAATATACAGGGACACCAGACAATACAGGAGAGGGTTAATATACAGGGATGCCAGACAGTTCAGGAGAGGTTTACTATACAGTGTGGCTCCAGACAGTACAGCAGAGGGTTAATACACAGGGACACCAGACAGTACAGGAGAGGGTTAACATACACCAGACAGTACAGGAGAGGATTAAGATACAGAAACACCAGACAGTACAACAGAGGGTTAATATACAGAGATAGCAGACGGGACAGGAGAGCGATAATACATAGAAACACCAGACAGCACAGAAGAGGGTTAATATACAGGGACTCCAGACATTGCAGGAGAGGGTTACTATACAGGGACAACAGACAGTACAGGAGGGGGTTAATATACAGGGGCACCAGGCAGTACTGGAGAGGGTTAATATACAGGGACACCAGACACTACAGGAGAGGATTAATATAAAGTGACACCAGACAGTACAGGAGAGGGTTAATATACAGAGACATTAGACAGTACAGGAAAGGGTTAATATACAGGGACATGAGACAGTACAGCAGATGTTTAAAATACAGGGACACCAGACAGTACAGGAGAGGGTTAATATACAGAGACACCAGACAGTACAGGAGAGGGTTAATATACAGAGAAATTAGTCAGTACAGGAGAGGGTTAAAATACAGAGACACTAGTCAGTACAGGAGAGGGTTAATATACAGGAAAACCAGACAGTAAAGGAGAGGGTTAATATACAGGGACACCAGACAGTACAGGAGAGGGTTACTATTCAGGGACACCAGATATTCCAGGAGAGGGTTAATATAAAGAGACTCCAGACAGGACAGGAGAGGGTTAATATACAGGGACACCAGACAGTGCAGGAGAGGGTTAAACTACAGGCACACCCGATATTACAGGAGAGGATTAATATACACAGACACCAGACATTACAGGAGAGGTTAAATATACAGGGACACCAGGCATTACAGGAGAGGGTTAATATACAGGGACGCCAGAAAGTACGGGAGAAAGTTGATATAAAGAAACACCAGGCAGTACAGGAGACGGTTAATATACAGGGAAACCAGACAGTACAGGAGAGGGTTAATAGACAGGGACACCAGGCAGTACAGGAGAGGGTTAATATACAGGGACACCAGACAGTACAGCAGAGGGTAAATATACAGAGACACCAGTCAGTACAGGAGAGTGTTAATTTACATGGACACCAGACAATACAGGAGTGGGTTAATATAAGTAGACACCAGACAGTAGAGGAAAGGGTTAATATACAGAAATGCCAGGCAGTACAGGAGAGGGTTAATATACAGGGAAACCAGACAGTACAGGAGAGGGTTAATATAAAGGGACACCAGGCTGTACAGGAGAGGGTTAAAATACAGAAACATCAAACAGTACAGGAGAGGGTTAATATACAGGGACACCAGACAGTACAGCAGAGGGTTAATATACAGAGACACCAGACAGTACAGGAGATGGTTAATATACAGGGACACCAGACAGTACAGGAGAGGGTTAATATACAGTGACATCAGACAGTACAGGAGAGGGTTAATCTACAGGGACACCAGATAGTACAGGAGAGGATTAACATACAGGGACACCAGGCAGTATAGGAGAGGGTTAATATACAGGGACACCAGGCAGTACTGGAGAGGGTTAATATACAGGGACACCAGACAATACAGGAGAGGGTTAATATACAGAAACACCAGACAGTACAGGAGAGGGCTTTTATACAGGGACACCAGACAATACAGGAGCGGGTTAATATACAGGTACACCAGACAGTACAGGAGAGGGTTAAGATATAGAAACACCTGACAGCACAGGAGAGGGTAAATATACAGGGACTCCAGACATTACACGAGAGGGTTAATATACAGGGACAAAAGACAGTACAGGAGAGGTTTAATATACAGGGACACCAGACAGTACAGCAGAGGTTTAAAATACAGGGACACCAGACAGTACAGGAGAGGGTTAATATCCAGGGACACCAGACAGTACAGGAGAGGGTTAATATACTGAGAAATCAGTTAGTACAGGAAAGGGTTAAAATACAGGAAAACCAGACAGTAAAGGAGAGGGTTAATATACAGGGACACCAGACACTAAAGGAGAGGGTTACTATTCAGGGACACCAGATAGTACAGGAGTGGGTTATTATTAAGAGACTCCAGACAGGACAGGAGAGGGTTAATATACAGGGACACCAGACAGTACAGGAGAGGTTTAATATACAGAAACAGCAGGCAGTACATGAGAGGGTTAATATACAGGAACACCAGACAGTGCAGCAGAGGGTTAATATACAGAGACACCAGACAGTACAGCAGATGGTTAATATACAGGGACACCAGGCAGTATAGGAGAGGGTTAATATACAGGGACACCAAACAGTTCAGGAGAGGGTTAATATACAGAAACACCAGACAGTACAGGAGAGGGTTTTTATACAGGGACACCAGACAGTACAGGAGAGGGTTAATATACAGAGACACCAGACAGTACAGGAGAGGATTAATATATGACACCAGACAGTACAGGAGAGGTTTAATATACAGGTACACCAAACAGTACAGGAGAGGGTTAATATACAGGGACACCAGGCAGTATATGAGAGGGTTAATATACAGGGACACCAGACAGTACTGGAGAGGATTAATATATTGAAACACCAGACAGCACAGGAGAGGATTAATATACAGGGACTCCAAACATTACACGAGAGGGTTAATATACAGGGACGACAGACAGTACAGGAGAGTGTTAATATACAGAAGCACCAGACAGTACAGGGGAGGGTTAATATAAACTGACACCAGACAGTAGAGGAGAGGGTTAATATACAGGGGCACCAGGCAGCGCAAGAGAGGGTTAATATACAGGGACACCAGACTGTACAGCAGAGGGTTAATATACAGGGACACCAGACAGTACAGGAGAGGGTTAATATACAGGGACACCAGACAGAACAGGAGAGGTTTAATATACTGCAACACCGGACAGTACAGGAGAGGGTTATTATACAGAGAAATTAGTCGGTACAGGAGAGGGTTAATATACAGAGACACTAGTCAGTACAGGAGAGTGTTAATATACAGGGACACCAAGCAGTACAGGAGAGGGTTAATATTCAGGGACCCCACATAGTACAGGAGAAGGTTAATATACAGAGACACCAGACAGTACAGGAGAGGGTTAATATACAGGGACACCAAACTCTACAGGAGAGGGTTAATCTACAGGGAGACCAGATAGTACAGGAGAGGATTAATATACAGGGACACCAGACAGTACAGGAGAGGGTTAATATACAGGGACACCAGGCAGTACAGGAGAGGGTTAATATACAGGGACACCATAAAGTACAGGAGAGGGTTAATATACAGAAACAGCAGTCAGTACAGGAGAGGGTTAATATACAGGGAAACGAGACAGTACAGGAGAGGGTTAATATACAGCGACACCAGGCAGTACAGGAGAGTATTAAAATACAGAAAAACCAGACGGTACAGGAGGGGGTTAAAAGACAGGGACACCAGACAATACAGGAGAGGGTTAACATACAGGGATGCCAGACAGTTCAGGAGAGGGTTACTATACAGTGTGGCACCAGACATTGCAGCAGAGGGTTAATATACAGAAACACCAGAGAGTACAGGAGAGGGTTAATACACAGGGACACGAGACAGTACAGGAGAGGGTTAAAATACAGAGACACAAGACAGTACGGCAGAGGGTTAATATACAGGGACAGCAGACGCTACAGGAGAGGGTTAATACATAGAAACACCAGACAGCACAGGAGAGGGTTAATATGCAGGGACTCCAGACATTACAGGAGAGGGTTAATATACAGGGACAACAGACATTACAGGAGAGGGTGAATATAGATAAGCACCAGACAGTTCAGGAGCGGGTTTATATAAAGTGACACCAGACAGTACAGGAGAGGGTTAATATACAGGGGCACCAGGCAGTACTGGAGAGGGTTAATATACAGGGACACCAGACAGTACAGGAGAGGTTTAATATAAAGTGACACCAGACAGTACAGGAGAGGGTTAATATACAGAGACATTAGTCAGTGCAGGAGAGGGTTAATATACAGGGACACCCGGCAGTACAGGAGAGGTTTAATATACAGGGACACCAGACAGTACAGCAGAGGTTTAAAATACAGGGACACCAGACAGTACAGGAGAGGGTTAATATCCAGGGACACCAGACAGTACAGGAGAGGGTTAATATACTGAGAAATCAGTTAGTACAGGAAAGGGTTAAAATACAGGAAAACCAGACAGTAAAGGAGAGGGTTAATATACAGGGACACCAGACACTAAAGGAGAGGGTTACTATTCAGGGACACCAGATAGTACAGGAGTGGGTTATTATTAAGAGACTGCAGACAGGACAGGAGAGGGTTAATATACAGGGACACCAGACAGTACAGGAGAGGTTTAATATACAGAAACAGCAGGCAGTACATGAGAGGGTTAATATACAGGAACACCAGACAGTGCAGCAGAGGGTTAATATACAGAGACACCAGACAGTACAGCAGATGGTTAATATACAGGGACACCAGGCAGTATAGGAGAGGGTTAATATACAGGGACACCAAACAGTACTGGAGAGGGTTAATATACAGGGACACCAGACAGTTCAGGAGAGGGTTAATATACAGAAACACCAGACAGTACAGGAGAGGGTTTTTATACAGGGACACCAGACAGTACAGGAGAGGGTTAATATACAGAGACACCAGACAGTACAGGAGAGGGTTAATATATGACACCAGACAGTACAGGAGAGGTTTAATATACAGGTACACCAAACAGTACAGGAGAGGGTTAATATACAGGGACACCAGGCAGTATATGAGAGGGTTAATATACAGGGACACCAGACAGTACTGGAGAGGGTTAAGATATAGAAACACCGAACAGCACAGGAGAGGGTTAATGTACAGGGACTCCAGACATTACATGAGAGGGTTAATATAGAGGGACAACAGACAGTACAGGAGAGGGTTAATATACAGGGGCACCAGGCAGTACAGGAGAGGGTTATTATACAGAGAAATTAGTCAGTACAGGAGAGGGTTAATATACAGAGACACTAGCCAGTACAGGAGAGTGTTAATATACAGGGACACCAGGCAGTACAGGAGAGGGTTAATATTCAGGGACCCCACATAGTACAGGAGAAGGTTAATATACAGAGACACCAGACAGTACAGGAGAGGGTTAATATACAGGGACACCAAACTCTACAGGAGAGGGTTAATCTACAGGGACTCCAGATATTACAGGAGAGGATTAATATACAGGGACACCAGACAGTACAGGAGAGGGTTAATATACAGGGACACCAGGCAGTACAGGAGAGGGTTAATATACAGGGACACCATAAATTACAGGAGAGGGTTAATATACAGAAACACCAGGCAGTACAGGAGAGGGTTAATATACAGGGAATCCAGAGAGTACAGGAGACGGTTAATATACAGCGACACCAGACCGTACAGGAGAGGGTTAATATAATGGGACACCAGACAGTACAGGAGAGGGTTAATATACAGGGTCACCAGACAATACAGGAGAGCGTTAGTATACAGGGACACCAGACAGTACAGGAGAGTATTAAAATACAGAAACACCAGACATTACATGAGATGATTAATATACAGGGACACCAGACAGTACAGGAGAGGGTTAATATACAGGGACACCAGACAATACAGGAGAGGGTTTAAATACAGAGACACCAGACAGTACAGGAGAGGTTTAATATACAGGGACATCAGACAGTACAGGAGAGGGTTAATCTACAGGGACACCAGATAGTACAGGAGAGGATTAACATACAGGGACACCAGATAGTACAGGAGAGGATTAACATACAGGGACAGCAGGCAGTATAGGAGAGGGTTAATATACAGGGACACCAGACAGTACTGGAGAGGATTAATATACAGGGACAGCAGACAATACAGGAGAGGGATAATATGCAGAAACACCAGACAGTACAGGAGAGGGTTTTTATACAGGGACACCAGACAGTACAGGAGAGGGTTAATATACAGCGACACCAGACCGTACAGGAGAGGTTTAATATACAGGGACACCAGACAGTACAGGAGAGGGTTAATATACAGAGACACCAGGCAGTACAGGAGAGTATTAAAATACAGAAACACCAGACAGTACAGGAGATGATTAATATACAGGGACACCTGACGGTACAGGAGAGGGTTAATATACAGGGACACCAGACAATACAGGAGAGGGTTAATATACAGGGATGCCAGACAGTTCAGGAGAGGGTTACTATACAGTGTGGCACCAGACAATACAGCAGAGGGTTAATATACAGAAACACCAGACAGTACAGTAGAGGGTTAATACACAGGGACACCAGACAGTACAGGAGAGGGTTAACATACACCAGACAGTACAGGAGAGGATTAAGATACAGAAACACCAGACAGTACAGCAGAGGGTTAATATACAGAGATAGCAGACGGTACAGGAGAGGGATAATACATAGAAACACCAGACAGCACAGGAGAGGGTTAATATACAGGGACTCCAGACTTTACAGGAGAGGGTTACTATACAGGGACAACAGACAGTACAGGAGGGGTTTAAAATACAGGGGCACCAGGCAGTGCTGGAGAGGGTTAATATACAGGGACACCAGACACTACAGGAGAGGATTAATATAAAGTGACACCAGACAGTACAGGAGAGGGTTAATATACAGAGACATTAGACAGTACAGGAAAGGGTTAAAATACAGGGACATGAGACAGTACAGCAGAGGTTTAAAATTCAGGGACACCAGACAGTACAGGAGAGGGTTAATATACAGGGACACCAGACAGTACAGGAGAGGGTTAATATACAGAGAAATTAGTCAGTACAGGAGAGGGTTAAAATACAGAGACACTAGTCAGTACAGGAGAGGGTTAATATACAGGAAAACCAGACAGTAAAGGAGAGGGTTAATATACAGGGACACCAGACAGTACAGGAGAGGGTTACTATTCAGGGACACCAGATATTCCAGGAGAGGGTTAATATAAAGAGACTCCAGACAGGACAGGAGAGGGTTAATATACAGGGACACCAGACAGTGCAGGAGAGGGTTAAACTACAGGCACACCCGATATTACAGGAGAGGATTAATATACACAGACACCAGACATTACAGGAGAGGTTAAATATACAGGGACACCAGGCATTACAGGAGAGGGTTAATATACAGGGACGCCAGAAAGTACAGGAGAAAGTTGATATAGCGAAACACCAGGCAGTACAGGAGATGGTTAATATACAGGGAAACCAGACACTACAGGAGAGGGTTAATAGACAGGGACACCAGGCAGTACAGGAGAGGGTTAATATACAGGGACACCAGACAGTACAGCAGAGGGTAAATATACAGAGACACCAGTCAGTACAGGAGAGGGTTAATTTACATGGACACCAGACAGTACAGGAGTGGGTTAATATAAGTAGACACCAGACAGTAGAGGAAAGGGTTAATATACAGAAATGCCAGGCAGTACAGGAGAGGGTTAATATACAGGGACAACAGACAGTACAGGAGAGGGTTAATATACAGGGACACCAGGCAGTACAGGAGAGGGTTAATATACAGGGACACCATAAATTACAGGAGAGGGTTAATATACAGAAACACCAGGCAGTACAGGAGAGGGTTAATATACAGGGAAACCAGAGAGTACAGGAGACGGTTAATATACAGCGACACCAGACCGTACAGGAGAGGGTTAATATACTGGGACACCAGACAGTACAGGAGAGGGTTAATATACAGGGTCACCAGACAGTACAGGAGAGCGTTAGTATACAGGGACACCAGGCAGTACAGGAGAGTATTAAAATACAGAAACACCAGACATTACAGGAGATGATTAATATACAGGGACAGCAGACAGTACAGGAGAGGGTTAATATACAGGGACACCAGACAGTGCAGCAGAGGGTTAATATACAGAAACACCAGACAGTACAGGAGAGGGTTAAAACACAGGGACAGCAGATGGTACAGGAGAGGGTTAATACATAGAAACACCAGACAGCACAGGAGAGGGTTAATATGCAGGGACTCCAGACATTACAGGAGCGGGTTTATATAAAGTGACACTAGACAGTACAGGAGAGGGTTAATATACAGGGGCCCCAGGCAGTACTGGAGAGGGTTAATATACAGGGACACCAGACAGCACAGGAGAGAATTTATATAAAGTGACACCAGACAGTACAGAAGAGGGTTAATATACAGGGACACCCGGCAGTACAGGAGAGGGTTAATATACAGAGACACCAGCCAGTACAGGAGAGGTTTAATATACAGGGACACCAGACAGTGCAGCAGAGGTTTAAAATACAGGGACACCAGACAGTACAGGAGAGTGTTAATATACAGGGACACCAGAAAGTACAGGAGGGGGTTAAAATACAGAGAAATTAGTCAGTACAGGAGAGTGTTAAAATACAGAGACACTAGTCAGTACAGGAGAGGATTAATATACAGGAAAACCAGACAGTAAAGGAGAGGGTTAATATAAAGGGGCACCAGACAGTGCAGGAGAGGGTTAATCTACAGGGACACCCGTTAGTACAGGAGAGGATTAATATACACGGACACCAGACATTACAGGAGAGGTTTAATATACAGGGACACCAGGCAGTCCAGGAGAGGGTTAATATACAGGGACACCAGAAAGTACAGAAGGAAGTTGATACAAATGAACACCAGGCAGTACAGGAGACGGTTAATATACAGGGAAACCAGACAGTACAGGAGAGGGGTAATACACAGGGACACCAGGCAGTACAGGAGATGCTTAATATTCAGGGACACCAGACAGTACAGGAGAGGGTTAATATACAGAAACGCCAGGCAGTACATGAGAGGGTTAATATACATGGACACCAGACAGTACAGGAGTGGGTTAATATACAGAGACACCAGAAAGTACAGCAGAGGTTTAATATACAGAAACGACAGGCAGTACAGGAGAGGTTTAATATACAGGGAAACCAGACAGTACAGGAGAGGGTTAATGTACAGGGACACCAGGCAGTACAGGAGAGGGTTAATATACAGAAACACCAGGCTGTACATGAGAGGGTTAATATACAGGGACACCAGACAGTACAGCAGAGGGTTAATATACAGAGACACCAGACAGTACAGGAGATGGTTAATATACAGGGACACCAGACAGTACAGGAGAGGGTTAATATACAGAGACACCAGACCGTACAGGAGAGGGTTAATATACAGGGACATCAGACAGTACAGGAGAGGGTTAATCTACAGGGACACCAGATAGTACAGGAGAGGATTAACATACAGGGACACCAGGCAGTATAGGAGAGGGTTAATATACAGGGACACCAGACAGTACTGGAGCGGGTTAATATACAGGGACACCAGACAGTACAGGAGAGGGTTAATATACAGAAACACCAGACAGTACAGGAGAGGGTTTTTATACAGGGACACCAGTCAGTACAGGAGAGGGTTAATATACAGAGACACCAGACAGTACAGGAGAGGGTTAATATATGACACCAGACAGTACAGGAGAGGTTTAATATACAGGTACACCAGACAGTACAGGAGAGGGTTAATATACAGGGACACCAGGCAGTATATGAGAGGGTTAATATACAGGGACACCAGACAGTACTGGAGAGGGTTAAGATATAGAAACACCGAACAGCACAGGAGAGGGTTAATGCACAGGGACTCCAGACATTACACGAGAGGGTTAATATACAGGGACAACAGGCAGTACAGGAGAGGGTTAATATACAGGGGCACCAGGCAGTACAGGAGAGGGTTATTATACAGAGAAATTAGTCAGTACAGGAGAGGGTTAATATACAGAGACACTAGTCAGTACAGGAGAGGGTTAATATTGTGGGACCCCACATAGTACAGGAGAAGGTTAATATACAGAGACACCAGACAGTACAGAAGAGGGTTAATATACAGGGACACCAAACTCTACAGGAGAGGGTTAATCTACAGGGACTCCAGACATTACAGGAGAGGATTAATATACAGGAACACCAGACAGTACAGGAGAGGGTAAATATACAGGGACACCAGGCAGTACAGGAGAGGGTTAATATACAGGGACACCATAAATTACAGGAGAGGGTTAATATACAGAAACACCAGGCAGTACAGGAGAGGGTTAATATACAGCGACACTAGACCGTACAGGAGAGGGTTAATATACTGGGACACCAGACAGTACAGGAGAGGGTTAGTATACAGGGACACCAGGCAGTACAGGAGAGTATTAAAATACAGAAACACCAGACATTACAGGAGATAATTAATATACAGGGACACCAGACAGTGCAGGAGAGGGTTAATATACAGGGACACCAGACAATAGAGGAGAGGGTTAATATACAGGGATGCCAGACAGTTCAGGAGAGGGTTACTTTACAGTGTGGCACCAGACAGTGCAGCAGAGGGTTAATTTACAGAAACACCAGACAGTACAGGAGAGGGTTAAAACACAGGGACAGCAGACGGTACAGGAGAGGGTTAATACATAGAAACACCAGACAGCACAGGAGAGAGTTAATATGCAGGGACTCCAGACATTACAGGAGAGGGTTAATATACAGGGACAACAGACATTACAGGAGAGGGTTAATATAGAGAAGCACCAGACTGTTCAGGAGCGGGTTTATATAAAGTGACACTAGACAGTACAGGAGAGGGTTAATATACAGGGGCACCAGGCAGTACTGGAGAGGGTTAATATACAGGGACACCAGACAGCACAGAAGAGGGTTAATATACAGGGACACCCGGCAGTACAGGAGAGGGTTAATATACAGAGACACCAGCCAGTACAGGAGAGGTTTAATATACAGGGACACCAGACAGTGCAGCAGAGGTTTAAAATACAGGGACACCAGACAGTACAGGAGAGTGTTAATATACAGGGACACCAGAAAGTACAGGAGAGTTTTAATATGCAGGGACACCAGACAGTACAGGAGAGGGTTAATATACAGAGAAATTAGTCAGTACAGGAGAGTGTTAAAATACAGAGACACTAGTCAGTACAGGAGAGGATTAATATACAGGAAAACCAGACAGTAAAGGAGAGGGTTAATATAAAGGGGCACCAGACAATACAGGAGATGGTTACTATTCAGGGACACCAGGTAGTACAGGAGAGGGTTAATATAATGAGACTCCAGAAAGGACAGGAGAGGGTTAATCTACAGGGACACCCGATAGTACAGGAGAGGATTAATATACACGGACACCAGACATTACAGGAGAGGTTTAATATACAGGGACACCAGGCAGTACAGGAGAGGGTTAATATACAGGGACACCAGAAAGTACAGGAGAAAGTTGATATAAAGAAACACCAGGCAGTACAGGAGACGTTTAATATACAGGGACACCAGGCAGTACAGGAGAGGGTTAATACACAGGGACACCAGGCAGTACAGGAGAGGCTTAATATACACGGACACCAGACAGTACAGCAGAGGGTTAATATACAGAGACACCAGGCAGTACAGGAGAGGGTTAATTTACAAGGACACCAGAAAGTACAGGAGTGGGTTAATATACAGAGACACCAGACATTACAGCAGAGGTTTAATATGCAGAAACGACAGGCAGTACAGGAGAGGTTTAATATACAGGGAAACCAGACAGTACAGGAGAGGGTTAATATACAGGGACACCAGGCAGTACAGGTGAGGGTTAATATACAGAAACACCAGGCAGTACATGAGAGGGTTAATATACAGGGACACCAGACAGTACAGCAGAGGGTTAATATACAGAGACATCGGACAGTACAGGAGAGGGTTAATATACAGGGATATCAGACAGTACAGGAGAGGGTTAATCTACAGCGACACCAGATAGTACAGGAGTGGATTAACATACAGGGACACCAGGCAGTATAGGAGAGGGTTAATATACAGGGACACCAGACAGTACTGGAGCGGGTTAATATACAGGGACACCAGACAGTACAGGAGAGGGTTAATATACAGAAACACCAGACAGTACAGGAGAGGGTTTTTATACAGGGACACCAGACAGTACAGGAGAGGATTAATATACAGAGACACCAGACAGTACAGGAGAGGGTTAATATATGACACCAGACAGTACAGGAGAGGTTTAATATACAGGTACACCAGACAGTACAGGAGAGGTTTAATATACAGGGACACCAGGCAGTATATGAGAGGGTTAATATAGAGGGACACCAGACAGTACTGGAGAGGGTTAAGATATAGAAACACCGGACAGCACAGGAGAGGGTTAATATACAGGGACTCCAGACATTACACGAGAGGGTTAATATACAGGGACAACAGACAGTACAGGAGAGGGTTAATATACAGGGGCACCAGGCAGTACAGGAGGGAGGTTAATATACAGGGACACCAGACAGTACAGGAGAGGGTTAATATACAGGGACACCAGACAGTACAGGAGAGGGTTAATATACAGAGACACCAGACCGTACAGGAGAGGGTTAATATACAGGGACATCAGACAGTACAGGAGAGGGTTAATCTACAGGGACACCAGATAGTACAGGAGAGGATTAACATACAGGGACACCAGGCAGTATAGGAGAGGGTTAATATACAGGGACACCAGACAGTACTGGAGCGGGTTAATATACAGGGACACCAGACAGTACAGGAGAGGGTTAATATACAGAAACACCAGACAGTACAGGAGAGGGTTTTTATACAGGGACACCAGTCAGTACAGGAGAGGGTTAATATACAGAGACACCAGACAGTACAGGAGAGGGTTAATATATGACACCAGACAGTACAGGAGAGGTTTAATATACAGGTACACCAGACAGTACAGGAGAGGGTTAATATACAGGGACACCAGGCAGTATATGAGAGGGTTAATATACAGGGACACCAGACAGTACTGGAGAGGGTTAAGATATAGAAACACCGAACAGCACAGGAGAGGGTTAATGCACAGGGACTCCAGACATTACACGAGAGGGTTAATATACAGGGACAACAGGCAGTACAGGAGAGGGTTAATATACAGGGGCACCAGGCAGTACAGGAGAGGGTTATTATACAGAGAAATTAGTCAGTACAGGAGAGGGTTAATATACAGAGACACTAGTCAGTACAGGAGAGGGTTAATATTGTGGGACCCCACATAGTACAGGAGAAGGTTAATATACAGAGACACCAGACAGTACAGAAGAGGGTTAATATACAGGGACACCAAACTCTACAGGAGAGGGTTAATCTACAGGGACTCCAGACATTACAGGAGAGGATTAATATACAGGAACACCAGACAGTACAGGAGAGGGTAAATATACAGGGACACCAGGCAGTACAGGAGAGGGTTAATATACAGGGACACCATAAATTACAGGAGAGGGTTAATATACAGAAACACCAGGCAGTACAGGAGAGGGTTAATATACAGCGACACTAGACCGTACAGGAGAGGGTTAATATACTGGGACACCAGACAGTACAGGAGAGGGTTAGTATACAGGGACACCAGGCAGTACAGGAGAGTATTAAAATACAGAAACACCAGACATTACAGGAGATAATTAATATACAGGGACACCAGACAGTGCAGGAGAGGGTTAATATACAGGGACACCAGACAATAGAGGAGAGGGTTAATATACAGGGATGCCAGACAGTTCAGGAGAGGGTTACTTTACAGTGTGGCACCAGACAGTGCAGCAGAGGGTTAATTTACAGAAACACCAGACAGTACAGGAGAGGGTTAAAACACAGGGACAGCAGACGGTACAGGAGAGGGTTAATACATAGAAACACCAGACAGCACAGGAGAGAGTTAATATGCAGGGACTCCAGACATTACAGGAGAGGGTTAATATACAGGGACAACAGACATTACAGGAGAGGGTTAATATAGAGAAGCACCAGACTGTTCAGGAGCGGGTTTATATAAAGTGACACTAGACAGTACAGGAGATGGTTAATATACAGGGGCACCAGGCAGTACTGGAGAGGGTTAATATACAGGGACACCAGACAGCACAGAAGAGGGTTAATATACAGGGACACCCGGCAGTACAGGAGAGGGTTAATATACAGAGACACCAGCCAGTACAGGAGAGGTTTAATATACAGGGACACCAGACAGTGCAGCAGAGGTTTAAAATACAGGGACACCAGACAGTACAGGAGAGTGTTAATATACAGGGACACCAGAAAGTACAGGAGAGTTTTAATATGCAGGGACACCAGACAGTACAGGAGAGGGTTAATATACAGAGAAATTAGTCAGTACAGGAGAGTGTTAAAATACAGAGACACTAGTCAGTACAGGAGAGGATTAATATACAGGAAAACCAGACAGTAAAGGAAAGGGTTAATATAAAGGGGCACCAGACAATACAGGAGATGGTTACTATTCAGGGACACCAGGTAGTACAGGAGAGGGTTAATATAATGAGACTCCAGACAGGACAGGAGAGGGTTAATCTACAGGGACACCCGATAGTACAGGAGAGGATTAATATACACGGACACCAGACATTACAGGAGAGGTTTAATATACAGGGACACCAGGCAGTACAGGAGAGGGTTAATATACAGGGACACCAGAAAGTACAGGAGAAAGTTGATATAAAGAAACACCAGGCAGTACAGGAGACGTTTAATATACAGGGACACCAGGCAGTACAGGAGAGGGTTAATACACAGGGACACCAGGCAGTACAGGAGAGGCTTAATATACACGGACACCAGACAGTACAGCAGAGGGTTAATATACAGAGACACCAGGCAGTACAGGAGAGGGTTAATTTACAAGGACACCAGAAAGTACAGGAGTGGGTTAATATACAGAGACACCAGACATTACAGCAGAGGTTTAATATGCAGAAACGACAGGCAGTACAGGAGAGGTTTAATATACAGGGAAACCAGACAGTACAGGAGAGGGTTAATATACAGGGACACCAGGCAGTACAGGTGAGGGTTAATATACAGAAACACCAGGCAGTACATGAGAGGGTTAATATACAGGGACACCAGACAGTACAGCAGAGGGTTAATATACAGAGACATCGGACAGTACAGGAGAGGGTTAATATACAGGGATATCAGACAGTACAGGAGAGGGTTAATCTACAGCGACACCAGACAGTACAGGAGAGGATTCATATACAGAGACACCAGACAGTACAGGAGAGGGTTAATATATGACACCAGACAGTACAGGAGAGGTTTAATATACAGGTACACCAGACAGTACAGGAGAGGTTTAATATACAGGGACACCAGGCAGTATATGAGAGGGTTAATATAGAGGGACACCAGACAGTACTGGAGAGGGTTAAGATATAGAAACACCGGACAGCACAGGAGAGGGTTAATATACAGGGACTCCAGACATTACACGAGAGGGTTAATATACAGGGACAACAGACAGTACAGGAGAGGGTTAATATACAGGGGCACCAGGCAGTGCAGGAGGGAGGTTAATATACAGGGACACCAGACAGTACAGGAGAGGGTTAATATACAGGGAAACCAGACAGTACAGGAGAGGGTTAATACACAGGGACATCAGGCATTACAGGAGAGGGTTATTATACAGGGACACCAGACAGTATAGCAGAGGGTCAATATACAGGGACACCAGGCAGTATATGAGAGGGTTAATATACAGGGACACCAGACAATACTGGAGAGGGTTAAGATATAGAAACACCAGACAGCACAGGAGAGGCTTAATGTACAGGGACTCCAGACATTACACGAGAGGGTTAATATACAGGGACAACAGACAGTACAGGAGAGGGTTAATATACAGGTGCACCAGGCAGTACAGGAGGGGTGTTAATATACAGGGACACCAGACAGTACAGGAGAGGGTTAATATACAGAAATACCAGACAGAATAGGAGAGGGTTAATATATGACACCAGACAGTACAGGAGGGGGTTAATATACAGGTACACCAGTCAGTACAGGTGAGGGTTAATATACAGGGACACCAGACAGTGCTGGAGAGGATTAATATATTGAAACACCAGACAGCACAGGAGAGGGTTAATATACAGGGACTCCAGACATTACACGAGAGGGTTAATATACAGGGACAACAGACAGTTCAGGCGAGGGTTAATATAAACTGACACCAGACAGTAGAGGAGAGGGTTAATATACAGGGGCACCAGGCAGTGCAGGAGAGGGTTACTATTCAGGGACACCAGATAGTACAGGAGAGGGTTAATATAAAGAGACTCCAGACAGTACAGGAGAGGGTTAATATACAGGGACACCAGACAGTGCAGGAGAGGGTTAATCTACAGGGACACCCGATAGTACAGGAGAGGATTAATATACAGGGACACCAGGCAGTACAGGAGAGGGTTAATATACAGGGACACCAGAAAGTACAGGAGAAAGTTGATATAAAGAGACACCAGACAGTACAGGATAGGGTTAATATACAGGGAAACCAGACAGTACAGGAGAGGGTTAATATACAGGGAAACCAGACAGTGCAGGAGAGGGTTAATGTACAGGGACACCAGGCAGTACAGGAGAGGGTTAATATACAGAAACACCAGGCAGTACATGAGAGGGTTAATATACAGGGACACCAGACAGTACAGCAGAGGGTTAACATACAGAGGCACCAGACAGTACAGGAGATGGTTAATATACAGGGACACCAGACAGTACAGGAGAGGGTTAATATACAGAGACACCAGACAGTACAGGAGAGGGTTAATATACAGGGACATCAGACAGTACAGGAGAGGGTTAAACTACAGGGACACCTGATAGTGCAGGAGAGGATTAACATACAGGGACACCAGGCAGTATAGGAGAGGGTTAATATACAGGGACACCAGACAGTACTGGAGAGGGTTAATATACAGGGACACCAGACAGTACAGGAGAGGGTTAATATACAGAAACACCAGACAGTACAGGGGAGGGTTTTTATACAGGGACACCAGACAGTACAGGAGAGGTTTAATATACAGGTACACCAGAGAGTACAGGAGAGGGTTAATATACAGGGACACCAGGCAGTATATGAGAGGGTTAATATACAGGGACACCAGACAGTACTGGAGAGGGTTAAGATATAGAAACACCGGACAGCACAGGAGAGGGTTAATATACAGGGACTCCAGACATTACACGAGAGGGTTAATATACAGGGACAACAGACAGTACAGGAGAGGTTTAATATACAGGGGCACCAGGGAGTACAGGAGGGAGGTTAATATACAGGGACACCAGACAGTACTGGAGAGGGTTAAGATATAGAAACACCGGACAGCACAGGAGAGGGTTAATATACAGGGACTCCAGACGTTACACGAGAGGGTTAATATACAGGGGCACCAGGCAGTACAGGAGGGAGGTTAATATACAGGGACACCAGACAGTACAGGAGAGGGTTAATATACAGGGAAACCAGACAGTACAGGAGACGGTTAATACACAGGGACATCAGGCATTACAGGAGAGGGTTATTATACAGGGACACCAGACAGTATAGCAGAGGGTCAATATACAGGGACACCAGGCAGTATATGAGAGGGTTAATATACAGGGACACCAGACAGTACTGGAGAGGGTTAAGATATAGAAACACCAGACAGCACAGGAGAGGCTTAATGTACAGGGACTCCAGACATTACACGAGAGGGTTAATATACAGGGACAACAGACAGTACAGGAGAGGGTTATTATACAGGGGCACCAGGCAGTACAGGAGGGGTGTTAATATACAGGGACACCAGACAGTACAGGAGAGGGTTAATATACAGAAATACCAGACAGTACAGGAGAGGGTTAATATACAGGGACACCAGTCAGTGCAGGAGAGGGTTAATATACAGAGACACCAGACAGAATAGGAGAGGGTTAATATATGACACCAGACAGTACAGGAGGGGGTTAATATACAGGTACACCAGTCAGTACAGGTGAGGGTTAATATACAGGGACACCAGGCAGTATAGAAGACGGTTAATATACAGGGACACCAGACAGTACTGGAGAGGATTAATATATTGAAACACCAGACAGCACAGGAGAGGGTTAATATACAGGGACTCCAGACATTACACGAGAGGGTTAATATACAGGGACAACAGGCAGTACAGGCGAGGGTTAATATAAACTGACACCAGACAGTAGAGGAGAGGGTTAATATACAGGGGCACCAGGCAGTGCAGGAGAGGGTTACTATTCAGGGACACCAGATAGTACAGGAGAGGGTTAATATAAAGTGACTCCAGACAGGACAGGAGAGGGTTAATATACAGGGACACCAGACAGTGCAGGAGAGGGTTAATCTACAGGGACACCCGATAGTACAGGAGAGGATTAATATACACGGACACCAGACATTACAGGACAGGTTTAATATACAGGGACACCAGGCAGTACAGGAGAGGGTTAATATACAGGGACACCAGAAAGTACAGGAGAAAGTTGATATAAAGAAACACCAGGCAGTACAGGAGATGGTTAATATACAGGGAAACCAGACAGTACAGGAGAGGGTTAATACACAGGGACACCAGGCAGTACAGGAGAGGCTTAATATACAGGGACACCAGACAGTACAGCAGAGGGCTAATATACAGGGACACCAGACAGTACAGGAGAGGGTTAATTTACATGGACATCAGACAGTACAGGAGTGGGTTAATATACAGAGACACCAGACAGTACAGGATAGGGTTAATATACAGAAACGCCAGGCAGTACAGGAGAGGGTTAATATACAGGGAAACCAGACAGTGCAGGAGAGGGTTAATGTACAGGGACACCAGGCAGTACAGGAGAGGGTTAATATACAGAAACACCAGGCAGTACATGAGAGGGTTAATATACAGGGACACCAGACAGTACAGCAGAGGGTTAACATACAGAGGCACCAGACAGTACAGGAGATGGTTAATATACAGGGACACCAGACAGTACAGGAGAGGGTTAATATACAGAGACACCAGACAGTACAGGAGAGGGTTAATATACAGGGACATCAGACAGTACAGGAGAGGGTTAATCGACAGGGACACCAGATAGTACAGGAGAGGATTAACATACAGGGACACCAGGCACTATAGGAGAGGGTTAATATACAGGGACACCAGACAGTACTGGAGAGGGTTAATATACAGGGACAGCAGACAGTACAGGAGAGGGTTAATATACAGAAACACCAGACAGTACAGGGGAGGGTTTTTATACAGGGACACCAGACAGTACAGGAGAGGTTTAATATACAGGTACACCAGACAGTACAGGAGAGGGTTAATATACAGGGACACCAGGCAGTATATGAGAGGGTTAATATACAGGGACACCAGACAGTACTGGAGAGGGTTAAGATATAGAAACACCGGACAGCACAGGAGAGGGTTAATATACAGGGACTCCAGACATTACACGAGAGGGTTAATATACAGGGACAACAGACAGTACAGGAGAGGGTTAATATACAGGGGCACCAGGGAGTACAGGAGGGAGGTTAATATACAGGGACACCAGACAGTACAGGAGAGGGTTAATATACAGGGAAACCAGACAGTACAGGAGAGGGTTAATACACAGGGACAACAGGCATTACAGGAGAGGGTTATTATACAGGGACACCAGACAGTATAGCAGAGGGTCAATATACAGGGACACCAGGCAGTATATGAGAGGGTTAATATACAGGGACACCAGACAGTACTGGAGAGGGTTAAGATATAGAAACACCGGACAGCACAGGAGAGGCTTAATATACAGGGACTCCAGACATTACACGAGAGGGTTAATATACAGGGACAACAGACAGTACAGGAGAGGGTTAATATACAGGGGCACCAGGCAGTACAGGAGGGGGGTTAATATGCAGGGACACCAGACAGTACAGGAGAGTGTTAATATGCAGAAACACCAGACAGTACAGGAGAGGGTTAATATACAGGGACACCAGGCAGTGCAGGAGAGGGTTAATATACAGAGACACCAGGCAGAATAGGAGAGGGTTAATATATGACACCAGACAGTACAGGAGGGGGTTAATATACAGGTACACCAGACAGTACAGGTGAGGGTTAATATACAGGGACACCAGGCAGTATAACAGACGGTTAATATACAGGGACACCAGACAGTACTGGAGAGGATTAATATATTGAAACACCAGACAGCACAGGAGAGGGTTAATATACAGAGACTCCAGACATTACACGAGAGGGTTAATATACAGGGACAACAGACAGTACAGGAGAGGGTTAATATATAGAAGCACCAGGCAGTACAGGCGAGGGTTAATATAAACTGACACCAGACAGTAGAGGAGAGGGTTAATATACAGGGGCACCAGGCAGTGCAGGAGAGGGTTAATATACAGGGACACCAGACTGTACAGCAGAGGGTTAATATACAGGGACACCAGACAGTACAGGAGAGGGTTAATATACTGTGACACCAGACAGTACAGGAGAGGGTTATTATACAGAGAAATTAGTCAGTACAGGAGAGGGTTAATATACAGAGACACTAGTCAGTACAGGAGAGAGTTAATATACAGGGACACCAGGCAGTACAGGAGAGGGTTAATATTCAGGGACCCCACATAGTACAGGAGAAGATTAATATACAGAGACACCAGACAGTACAGGAGAGGGTTATTATACAGGGACACCAAACTCTACAGGAGAGGGCTAATCTACAGGGACACCAGATATTACAGGAGAGGATTAATATACAGTGACACCAGACAGTACAGGAGAGGGTTAATAAACAGGGACACCAGACAGTACAGGAGAGGGTTAATATACAGATACACCAGACACTACAGGAGAGAGTTAATATACAGGGACACCAGATAGTACAGGAGAGGGTTAATATACAGAAACACCAGACAGTACAGGAGAGGGTTAATGTACAGAAACACCTGACAATACAGGAGAGGGTTAATATACAGAAACACCAGACAGTACTGGAGAGGGTTAATATACAGGGACACCAGACAGTACAGGAGAGGGTTAATATACAGAAACACCAGACAGTACCAGGAGAGGGTTAATATACAGGTACACCAGACAGTACAGGAGGGGGTTAATATACAGAAACACCGGACAGTACCAGGAGAGGGTTAATATACAGAGACACCAGACAGTACCAGGAGAGGTTAAATATACTGAAACACGAGACAGTACTGGAGAGGTTTAATATACATGGACACCAGACAGTACAGGAGAGGGTTAATATACAGGGACACAGACAATACAGGAGAGGGTTAATATACAGGGACACCAGACAGTACAGGGGAGGGTTAATATACAGGGACACCAGACAGTACAGGAGAGGATTAATAAACAGGGACACCAGATAGTACAGGAGAGGATTACTTTACAGAAACACCAGGCAGTACAGGAGAGGGTTAATATACAGGAACACCAGACAGTACAGGAGTGTGCTAATATAGAGGTACACCAGGCAGTACAGGAGAGTGTTAATATACAGGGACGCCAGACAGTACAGGAGAGGGTTAAAATACAGGGACACCAGACAGTACAGGGGAGGGTTAATATACAGATACACCAGACACTACAGGAGAGAGTTAATATACAGGGACACCAGATAGTACAGGAGAGGGTTAATATACAGAAACACCAGACAGTACAGGAGAGGGTTAATATACAGAAACACCTCAAAATACAGGAGAGGGTTAATATACAGAAACACCAGACAGTACTGGAGAGGGTTAATATACAGGGACACCAGACAGTACAGGAGGGGGTTAATATACAGAAACACCGGACAGTACCAGGATAGGGTTAATATACGGAGACACCAGACAGTACCAGGAGAGGTTAAATATACTGAAACACCAGACAGTACCGGAGAGGGTTAATATACAGGGACAAAGACAATACAGGAGAGGGTTAATATACAGGGACACCAGACAGTACCAGGAGTCTGGTGATATGTAGACTCAGGTAATCAGCCGCTGCTGTGTCATTTGCCTGAAGATTTATACCTGGGATTCCTTCGCCTTCCTTGTTGCCTGTGACTCTCTCTGCCTTCTGCAGATGGGTTGAAGTGCCTCCAGGGCCTTGCCTTAGGCTATAACGAGTTTTGCCTCCTCACTTCAGTCACTTCTCTTTAATTGACTACATTGTTAAAATTTGTTTTTATGGGATGTTGGCGTCGCTGGCAAGGCCAACATTTATTGCCCATCCCTAATTGCCCTTGAGAAGGAGGTGGTGAGCCGCTTTCTTGAACCGCTGCTGTCCGTGTGGTGAAGGTGCTCCCACAGTGCTGTTAGGTAGAGAGTTCCAGGATTTTGACCCAGCGTCGATGAAGGAACGGCGATATACTTCTAAGTCAGGATGGTGTGTGACTTGGAGGGGAACTTGGAGGTGGTGGTGTTCCCATGCGTCTGCTGCCCTTGTCCTTCTAGGTGGAAGAGGTCGCAGGTTTGGGAGGTGCTACCGAAGAAGCCTTGGCGAGTTGCTGCAGTGCATCTTGTAGATGGTACACACTGCAGCCACGGTACGCCGGTGGTGGAGGGAGTGAATGTTTAAGGCCGTGGATGGGGTGCCAATTATGTGGGCTGCTTTGTCCTGGATGGTATCGAGCTTCTTGAGTGTTGTTGGAGCTGCACCCATCCAGGCAAGTGGAGAGTATTCCATTATTTAAATAAATAACATCTACACACAATTCTCCACTCCCAGCACTCGGATGCTCCGTGCACCACATCCAAATCTACACCTGTAGCTGTGCATAATTACAATGTGGAGCTAAGCTCGGATACCTGGAGACACATAGCGTACTTCGAATCAGGTCGCCAGTACTCTCATTTTTAACCAGGTCAGAGAATCTGCATACAGTGCTGCAGCTCTGTCTCTAACCTGTGCTTAACTAACCGTCAGGTCTCAAGCCGTGATCCCACCCTTCGTTCTGCTCCCATCCTTCTCTCTGTGTGCCGTAACTGCACATACATTGTTTGATGACAAACTTGCATGGATTCCTCCCATTCGCTAACCCAATATATATATATCACAGACCGCCAGGCAATGCCAATCAGACTTGGCATACAACCTATTGTTAGCAGATATTTATTGTTAAGAATAGATGTGGAATTGGCTGCATTTACACTGGTATCCAAGTGGTCTCTCTGAGCAAGACACCCAGTCAGATGTGACTCTTTAGTATCAGGGCCAGAGTGGTCTCCTGGCCTTGCTTTGATTGCCTAAAGGGGTCGGAAAGGAATTTTCCAGATTTTTTTCTTGAACTGTCCTGGTTTTTATCTGGGTTATCGCCTCTCCCAGGAGATCACGTGGTTCCTGGGTGGAGTGGGGGGTGTCATTATCATGATGCGCAAGACATCGCAGTTGTGTGGGGCAGGCTGGATGGACGAGAGGGTCTGCCATTATTCGAATGCAGAATAACCAGATATAACGTGCCTCATAGGGTCAAGAGTGGTGTTGAGCTACAGGAGATTCACTCAGCAGAAAGCAAAGAGTTTCAAAGCACTCACAGGTCACAGCTTTTGTTACGGTGGGGTGGTTTTCTATGTTGTTAGAACCTTACAGCACAGAAGGAAGCCATTTGACCCATCGTACCTGTGCTGGCTCTTTGCCTAGTTGCCCTTGAGAAGGTGGTGGTGGGCCTTCTTCTTAACAGCTGCAGTCCGTGTGCTGAAGGTTGTTGAGTTTCTGGGTCCGTGCCAATTAACCCTTTCACTCCTAAGTTCCGAAAGATTTGACTTGACCCGTATTGGTGACAGAAATTATATTTTATTCAGTGAAAGTGAGACTTGATACATTACAGCATCTGAGCAGTAGTTAAACAAGGCGCAGTCAAAGTTTATATTACCCGTTGGGCCCTGGGTAGAAGATGCGATCTCCACAGGTCAACCCCCGTTGGACCTGGGCCTTGTTCACCTGGTGTGACACATGTGGGTCCTCCGCCAACCCGAAACCCTCCTCAGCTTGTCTGGTGGATGTTCCCAAGCTTCTTGCCGAATGCCTCTACAACCTAAGTGTTTGAGAGACCCCTTTCTTATCATTCTTCTTCCCAGCAAAGCCTGCGGGGACCAGTTAATCCAATCAATGACTCACACCTGAAACCCTCCTGTCCAATTACAGGGATGCCATGTACCTAATGATCCCACCTGCCCGGTCAGGTCCTCATCCCACGACACCCTGACATCATCTGCTTTTGACCATCAGGACTCATATCTGGGGTAGTTATGGCAATACAAACGAAACATGTCTTCATCGGTAGAGATATGGTGCTCTTGCCGTTTGCCTATGTTTTTAATTCCCTGTAGATGTTATAACATTCCACACAGTGGCAGCCACACATGACCTTGTTTCCCAGGCTAGCTGACTGCTGTTTGTGTGCCAGGAAGGCTGCTGACTGTATCTTTAATTTGGCCAAGCAAGGCCCAACGCCTATGTTTCTTCCATTACCGCTTCTACCCAGGGCATATTACACTAGTTTTAAAAGCAGGATTTTTGAAGCGTCATTGTGAATTGCCTATCATTTACGTAATAAAAACAATACAAACTTAAGACTTGTAGGGGTTCGCAAAATCCCCTCAGCCCCCGAAGATCGGGAAATATTAATCCACATCGTGGACGAAGGCTTGTGTGATTTAAATTGTCTCTGGGTTGGACAATGTTTAAAAACATACCCGGAACCGAAAAAAAAGGCTGCGTTAAAAAGCTCGTAAAAGGGCAGCGCTTGGACACTGAAATCAAAGAACTTTGTGAAAATCGCACACTTTAAGATTGTACATTTTATTAAAGGATGTACTCTTGAGTTTTGAATGGTCTAAATTACCCAGGGATAAAAATGGGCGTCAGAAAGCATGGCCAAGGACAAAGGACTTGGAAGCAGCTCGTGTATGTCTGTGAAAAGGGGGAGGATCAAAGATGGCTGACTAAACTGCCAATCAAGGGCAGTTCGGGAGTTCCCTCCCTGCAGAGGAAATCGATGTTTGTTTACAGAAACTGCTACTTTGTGTACACAAAGGATTATCCACTTCAGACTGCGGTTTCAGTGACCACAAAACAATGGGTTTCTGTTTACACTCCTCCCAAGCTGTTTAAACTGCAGTTTTACATTCAAGGCGCAGCACAGACATTTGAAGAGAGACACTTAAACTGAAAAGGGAACAGTTTAAAATTGAATGGGTTTGAATCACCCATTACTGGACAATGGGGACAGTTGGATCCCTTTTGTTTTAGCCCAGAAACTTCCGGATCTGGGCGGGAACATTTCGGCCCCAAAATTGGGGTATAAGAGATAGCTTCTCAGAGGCATCTCTCTCTCTCTGGCTTGCCTCCATGTGCCCTCTACAGCGTGGAGTCTGTTTGAAGAAGTAAAACACCAGGGCCTAGAAATTCACTTTGGGCCTGCCAGCTGGCGTGCACCCAAAAGTTAGCACTGAGCGCGGAGCCAGTTGCGAACGTCAGATATTCAGTTTTTGCGCCCCAAGTCAGAACCGGGCGCTATTCCAGGGTGTGCCCGCCCCCGCTTGGGGCGCTGAAACTGAATTTCAGCGCTCTAGGCGCCGCTGCGCCACCCGCTGCGGAGCGGCAGGCTGCGGTACTGCAGGCCTCCTCCTTCTCTTAAGGGGGAGGTGCCTGCAACCGGGAGATCGCCGCTGGATAGTGCCGGCAAATGAGCCCAGCACCACGGAGAAGTGCCGGGTTCGCGGAAAGCAGCCGGCAATGCCGCGGGGGGGGTGGTGGAGGAGGCCGGGGAAGGAGGTGCGGGCAGGCGGCCGCCGAAAAAGCGGCCGGCCGCACCTCCACCTTAAAGCGCCCCACTAAGGCTACAGTACGGCCCCGTTTTCTGATCGCTGTTTGCGGCCGCTGCGGAAGAGGCGGCTGCAACTCAATATGGGGGTCGGGCCGGTAGCGGGGCAGTAGCGGGGCACTGCGCACACCGATGACGTCATCGGTGCCGGCGCAGCGCTAACGGCTACCGCCGCCATTACCGCTGCGCTGAATATCAGCGCAAACTCCTCTATTGGCGCAGAAGCCCTCTTTGGGCGGTAACTGGCCGCAAAGCTGGCAGCGCCTTACTGAATTTCTAGGCCCAGCAGTTTACTTTTAAAACACTGGGGTGTTTCTTTACTTCAGGGCAGTGAAGATCTCATGGGGCACGGAGCTGGCATTGCAGTGGTGAGCATATATTTTTCTGGCCTTCCACAAGGCAACTTAGGATAGGCTTAGGGGTGGGAGTAAAGTGGGGATTTTGTTAGAATTGTATTTTAGTCGATTTCCCTCATTGCGTCCGTTTTTCCTCCACTATTTAAGCAATTTTACCGTGATTACTTTGATCGTGTGGTGTAGTTTCTTAGTTTTAATAAAATTTGACTTTCTTGCATCCAGACCATTTGTCCGTTTTAATATATCGTTAATTATAAGTTCCTCCAGTCAGAACTGGAAGGAGGGGTTTAGCGATTCGAAACCGTTGATTGGAATTGGTCACAGTACAGTGGCAAAAAGGCTGCCTGACCAGGTAAATTACCGTAAACCAGGTAAAGGATGCCCCCCTACAGACTATAACTAATAATACTGATTTCGTTTAGTCCAGTTAGTTAGTAGGGAGACTCAGAAATTAAGATTTCCCCCTTTCTTACAGGTGCTCCCATAATGCTGTTGTTAGGGAGGGAGTACTAGGATTTTGACTCAGCAACAATGAAGGAACGGTGATATATGTTCAAGTCAGGATGTTCCCAAGCACCTGCTGCCCTTGTCCTTCTAGGTGGAAGAGGTTGTGAGTTTGGGAGGTGCTGCCGAAGAAGCCTTGGTGAGTTGCTGCAGTGCATCTTGTAGATGGTACACACTGCAGCCATGGTACGCCGGTGGAGGGAGTGAATGTTTAAGGAGGTGAATGGGGTGCCAATCAAGCGGGCTGCTTTGTCCTGGATGGTGTCAAGTTTCTTGTGTTGTTGGAGCTGCACTCATCCAGGCAAGTGGAGAGTATTCCATCACACTCCTGACTTGTGCCTTGTAGATGGTGGAAAGGTTTTGGGGAGTCAGGAGGAGAGACACTCGCCACAGAATACCCAGCCTCTGACCTGCTCTAGTAGCCACAGTATTTATATCTCTGGCCAGTTGAGGCTCTGGTCAATGGCGACCCCCAGGATGTTGATGGTGGGGGATTCGGCGATGGTAATGCCATTGAATGTCAAGGGGAATGCTATTAGCACTTCAGATTCAAGTGATGCTAACCAAATTAGAACTGATTTTCACTTGAAGGTGAACATGGATCCCATTGTTTCTCCATTACTGGCAATGCTCTGTTACCCACTCTGAAGTATAAATAGTGCGGATTCTCGTTCAGCAGGAGTCCCGGCAGAACCTCTTTAAGGGGGAACCATTCTGTGACATGAAAGTAATACAAGGAAACCTAGCAAGCTGAGTGTGCCCCCACAGTACTAATGCTTCATGTGCCTGGTGGAGAGCATTACTTTATTGTGGCCCCTGTCATGACTTAGTCTCTGTGCAATGTTAACTGGATATAGGTTACTTATAGGGTTAATGGAATTCCACTTGATTTTACACTTCCATCAATAATTCATCCTATTCACACGATGAAACACAAAGAATTTATTTCGCTTTTTATTAATACATCTGGCGGTAAGGCCTTTGTAATTTCGCTCAGTCATTTCGTGAAATGCAATCCCTTAGTCGCTGGGAGGATGATTCTGAACTGACAGGATATGAAGGAGGCAGAAAAAGAATGCTAACAATAATTGGATAAAGCAGGCACATATAGCTAACTCTGTGACTATGACGATTATAATATTCCCTTTCAATCTCTCACCGTATTCGGCATTCAATTTATAAAAAAACCTTTTTCCTTTCTATTGCTCTTAAGGCGAGATATGGTGATAGCTGAGTGCTGAATACCTGGCCCTTGTGTTGAGTGGAAAGAGAGACTTGCATTTATATAGCACCAGTCATGACCGTAGAATGTCCCAAAGTGCTTTACAGCCAATGAAGCACTTTCGAGGTTTGTCACTGCTGTAAGGTAGGAAACTCGGCAGCCAATTTGCACACAGCAAGCTCCCACAAACAGCAATGAGATAATGACCAGAAAATCTGTTTTTAGTGATGTTGTTTGAGGGATAAATATTGGCCAGGACACCGGGGAGAACTCCCCTGCCCTTCTTCGAATAGTGCCATGGGATCTTTTGCATCCACCTGAGAGGGCAGACGGGGCCTCAGTTTAATGTCTTATCTGAAAGGCGGCACCTCCGACAGTGCAGCACTCCCTCAGTACTGCACTGGAGCATCAGATTTAGTGATGGTAATAATTAGATCTGTGTGGGCTTGTGGTTAAAACAAGAGTCCCTTTAGCTTCTGTCCAAAATGAGTCTTAAACCTGGGCTCACAGGAGCTGTATTCCCTGTTTCAGCTGACGCGAAGCGCAGTACTTATACTGTGGACTCTCATTTCTTGGGGAATATGGAAGGAAGCTGCCCAAACTTACAAAAATCATCACTTGTATTGTGCACTTGTATAAGCCAATGAACCATAGAATCTTACAGCACAGAAGGAGGCCACTCAGCCCATCGTGCATGTGCCGGCTCTTTGAAATTAGTCCCACTTCCCTGCTCATTCCCCATAGCCCTGCAAATTCTTTCCTTTTCAAGAATATATCCAATCCTCTTTTGTAAGTTATTATTGAATATGGTTCTACGACCCTTTCAGGCAGTGCATTCCAGATCACAACAACTCGCTGCATAAAAAAACATCCTCATCTCCCCTCTGGTTCTTTTGCCGATTATCTTCAATCTGTGTCCTCTGGTTACTGACCCTCCTGCCAGTGGAAACAGTTACTTCATATTTACTCTTATCAAAACCCCTCATAATTTTGAACACTTCTATTGAATCTCCCCTTAACCTTCTCTGCTCTACGGAGAACAATCCCAGCTTCTCTCGTCTCTCCCAGGGATAACTTCAACTAAATAGGCCATGGAACAGTTAACTCAGTCGAGTAAGTCCAGCCAGCTTCCTGTGTTTCTATCTCCATACCTCTCTGTGACAGCTATGAAACTGGAGGTAGAGTTTCCACAGGCTTCCTCTTTTTTAATTCATTCTCGGGATGTGGTCAGTTCTGGCAAGGTCGGCATTTATTGCCCATCCCCAGTTACCCTTAAGAAGTTGGTGGTGGGCCGCCTTCTTGAACTGCTGCGGTCAGTCAGTTTGTTTAAGGTGCTCCCACAGTGCTGTTCGGTCGGGGATTCCACAATTTTGACTCGGTGGCGAGGAAGGAATGGTGATCTATTGAAGAGATTATTACGAGTCCTAGCCCCTTTAGGGCTACCCCGGGTCAGGCGTATTTCTCAAGAAGTTCACTTTCAACTAAAGTTTGAGGTAGCCGAATCTTAAAGACGCTTAATTGGGTCTAAAGGTCCGGACTATCTCTCCCTAAAGGAAAGGAACAACCCAAGAATATTACCATCCTCCAGATAGCACTTTTAATAACTCCCCAGAATTCTACAACTCCTCACCAAAGAGTGTACAGAGATTGAGTTCGCGAGTTTTTGATACAGAAGTCTTATGTGAGACAATTCTAAAAATATATAGATTTATTAAAAAACCGACATGTAATTTACAGTTGGTGACTCAATCACAACATTAACAGTTCAAAAAAGAGAAAACTTACAATCTTATTATCAGAGAATCTTACTTTTAAATCTTAACTTCAGTACAGTATTACAGTTCTTAGTGTTCTACAGGATATCCACCAAAATCAAATACCTTTGATCCCCGAGGTACAAAGAGTTGAAGACTTACAGAGCTGCCTCTGAAGCCGAGAATCACTTTGCCCGATTAAAGCGAGCCTGTTATCCCATTTGAGAGTTCAATATTTATACCCTTTTCCAGTGGTATTTCCTTTAAGGTTTTCTGCTGATGCAAGCTAATTATCTCGAGTCATTTTTCTGCCGACCTCTGCAACTCTTACTGCCACATCAGCTGGTAGCATTACAGAATCATGTCTCATCTCTAGGTGTTCTAAATTTACCATATAAAAAAACGGTGTGACGGCAAGTGTTCCTTACTTTATGTCATCTTTACGAGGACAGATGTTCCTTATCTTATGTGCCTCTTTACGAAGTGTAAATTAGAACACTTTATCCATGGTGAACCATTGTTTTTGTTCCCAAAGGTCAGCCTGTCGGAGCCCTTCACCTTCTGTTTCAATAAGGTTATTTATTCAGGGTCAACAACTGTCTTACCTCAATAGCCAGAATGCTTTCACAGCTATTTCATCGTTCGGTTTCTAAATTTCCAAACCCAGTTTGTCATGTTTTAATAAGGCCAGAATTCTTCCATGAGATGGTGTATTTTTCTGAACAGGTTATGTGGCCTATTCCTTCACACTATGTCCAAGTCAGGATGGTGTGTAACTAAGATGGGCACCTGGAGGTGATGGTGTTCCCACACTCCTGCTGCCCTTGTCCTTCTAGGTGGTGCGGGGCGTGGGTTTGATAGGTGCTGTTGTAATTTTAGCAGCTGATCGGCGGTAACCTGAGAGAAAGGATGAGCCGTTTATGCCATTTCTCCAGTGGGCGACCAGGAGATTTTCTCCTTCCCTCCTTCCCAAAATTAGAAGTGGTAGAGCCGATCTTCCTCTCCTGGCGCTGTCCTGGGACGATTAGTGCGGAGCAAGCCGCTAGTGAGCTCTGCCAGTCCTTGGCCTAATTCAAGGAGCTGCCATGTGGGCACATTTGGGGGAGGGGGGGGGTCACTTTTCAGGGTGTACGTTTGAGGGTGCATTTTTTGAGGGGGCACTTTTATGGTGAATTTTTGGGGAAGGCCTCATCTCTCCATATCTCTATAACCTCCTCCAGCCGTACAACCCTCCGTGATCTCTGCACTCCTCCAATTCTGGCCTCTTGTCCATTCACGATTTTCATCACACCACCATTGGCGGCCGTGCCTTCAGCTGCTGGCGCCCCAAGCTCTGGAATTGCCTCCCTAAGCCTCCCTGCCTCTCTCCCATCCTTTAAGATGCTCCTCAAAAACTCTTTGACCAAGCTCTTGGTTACCTGCCCTAATATCTCCTTCTGCGGGTCGGGTGTCACATTTTGTTTGATAACGATCCTGTGAAGTGGCTTAGGATATTTTACCACATTAAAGGCGCTGTATAAATATACGTTGTTGTTGTTTGTTGTTGTGGAGCTGTGCCATTACTGAGATGGCGACAGTCTGTCTTGGTGGGGACTGGTAAGAGGGTAGCACCGCAGGTTAACAAAGCCATAAAAAGTTCTAACAAAGCACTGGGTTCATTTCTACATGAATAGAATTGAAAAGCAGAGAAGTTATGGTAAACTTATATAGAGCTTTGGTTAGATCACACAGAGTACTGTGCATCGTTCTGGTCTCCGTGTTACAAAAAGGATATCGAAGCAATGAACAAGATGCAAATAAGATTTACAAGGCTGATGCCAGAACTGAGGAGGTACAACTATCAGGAAAGATTGAACAAGCTGGGGCTCTTTCCTCTAGAAAAGAGAGGACTGAGAGGTGATCTGATGGAGGTCTTTAAAATTATGAAGGGGTTCGATAGGGTAGACACAGAGAAGGTGTTTCCACTTGTGGGGGAATCCAAAACTAGGGGTCATTAATACAAGATAGTCACTAATAAATGCAATAAGGAATTCAGGAGAAACTTCTTTACCCTGAGATTAGTTAGAATGTGGAACTCGCTACCACAGGGAGTAGTTGAGGCGAATAGCATAGATACATTTAAGGGGAAGCTAGATAAGTACAAGAGGGAGAAAGGAATGGAAGGATATGCTGATAGGGTGAGATGAAATAGGGTGGGAGGAGGCTCGAGTGGAGCATAAGCACCGGCATAGACCTGTTGTGCAGTAGGTGGATGAAGAGTGTTATCAAGTGTGGGCATGAAGAATGATGGTACGGGAGGATGAGGGTGTTGCTCTGACTGTGACGCTTCTCTGTTTATTCTAGGTGGCATGGAGCAGGTGTAAGGTCAGGGAGGGAGGGGATATTGCTGCTCTGTGATAGGCTCAGGAAAGGGCCAGGCGAGAGATTTCAGCACCTGTCAAGGTGTCTTGTGGAGGTTTCCCTCATCTGCTTTCAAATAAGCCATAAAAGGAGAGGGTGACACAGCACTGATAACAACCTCCATCACTAAGTGTAAATACCAACATTCTGCAACAAATCCTGAAGCAGAAAAACTATTACTTATTCAATTAGTCAAACTATAAAGAGCTTTCTTGGCAATACCAGCCTGTCCCTTAAGATAGATGGGGGTCAACTCTCATGCCCTCGCCTGGCGTTAATAGAGGCCAAAACGACCTCCAAATGGGGTCAGTAGCCTTACCGCCCCATTACCACTGGCAATGAAGGAATGCCGATAAATGTCCAAGTTGGGACCGTGTGTGACTTGGAGGTGATGGCGTTCCCATGCGCCTTCCGCCCTTGTCCTTCAAGGTTGTGGAGGTCGCGGGTTTCATAGGTGCTGCCGAAGAAGCCTTGGCGAGTTGCTGCAGTGCATCCTGTAGATACACACTGCAGCCACGGTACGCTGGTGGTGGAGGGAGTGAATGTTTAAAGTGGTGGATGGGGTGCTGATCAAGCGGGCTGCTTTGTCCAGAATTTAGAACTCTGTGCTACAAACTGTTGTTGAAATAGAGTTGATAAATTCCTTTAAAAGAGGATTTGATAGTTGCTTGAAAAAGAGTTAAAAGGTATGGGAAGCGAGCAAAGAGAGTGGAGTTAGAGTAGGTGGCTCATGTGGAGAAAAACCAGAACAGACTCGATGGGCTGAATGGTCTGTTTCCGAGTTGTAACATTCTAGGACTACTAATATCTCGGATCGACTTCATTGCTTGCCCCTGTAGCCTCTCAAGAATAATAATGTCCTTCCTGAGATTAAGGATCAGATTTATGTCTTCAAGTTCAGAAAAGCTTAAATTTTAAATTTATTGGCTTTTCTCATGTTACAGAGGCTGAAGTTTTAGAATGCCTACTAGCACCTGTGCCAGCATGAGACTTTGAAGATCGATTGTACCTAAATAGAAAAATCTATTTTATTAATTGCTACTGCAAGTTCTATATCTAAATAATCATTCTCCTGAGAAACTGCAGTAGCTGCACTCATGTTATATGTATCTGTGGTTTAGGGTGCCAATGACTGGTCTCCACACTGTTGAGTCCGGGAACCAGACTGGTTCCTGTGATGGGGGGATTGTCCTATGAGGAGAAATTGAATAGACTAGGCTTATATTCTCTAAAGTTTAGAAGAATGAGAGGTGATCTCATTGAAACGTACAAAATTCTTACAGGCTTGACAGGATAGATGCAGGGAGGATGTTTTCCCTGGCTGGGGAGTCTAGAACCAGGGGTCACAGTCTCAGGATAAGGGGTTGGCCATTTAGGACTGAGATGAGGGGAAATTTCTTCACTCAGAGGGTGGTGAATCTTTGGAATTCTCTACCCCAGAGGGCTGTGGAGGCTCAGTCATTGAATATATTCAAGACAGAGATCGATAGATTTTTGAATATTAAGGGAATCAAGGGATATGGGGATAGTGCAGGAAAGTGGAGATGAGGTAGAAGATCATCCATGATCTTATTGAATGGCGGAAGAGGCTTGAAGGGCCAAATGGCCGACTCCTGCTCCTATTTCTTATGTTCTTACCAAAATGACAGGCAGAAAAGACCTACTGGTCCATCTAGCCTGACTCATACAGTTATGATACCTAATTAATCACGATAGACCCTGATGTAAGAAAACTACTAGGCACTTGGTCTAAGCGTTAAACAAAGCTTTAATCAACTGTTTTACAACATGGAGTTCTAGTTGTGTCCTTCACTAGTTCCTGTAAAGAATGTCCTGTGCAAGCTGGGCCTGTGCCCGAGTATTTATACTCTCCCTGGACAGCGCCACCCGTAGGCCGCTCAGTATTATTTCATAAGTCTTTCTTTCATGAATGACTGATTCATGTCAGGCCCCCTACCCCAACATGAGACTTAAAAAAAAAAATGCCAATTTGGGAACAGAACATGGAAAACTCCTCTCCCAACTCTTTAGGCAATTGAAACTAGTCTAGGTGATCACATGGAGTTATATTACTTATATACATTTTCTAATAAAAACATGCATTTATCTTCAATATATTATAACTCTTGAATATAGTTCACCCCGTGTAATTATTGCTCACTTCCTGTCACACAGCCGACGCCACACTCTGAACACCACAGAAGATCTTCTGGAACAAAAAAAAGTTCTAAAACATGAATGGTAACGGCATAGTAATTGGTATAGTACCTTCATACTGCCACTAACAATGGAATGGAAGGTCAAACATTGGCCATCTTTTCCATAAAATAACCAACTGATGGATTTTATTCTCCCTCAATTTTAAACTTCAATCCGGCTACAAATGTAGAAATTTCACATTTTTTATTGGAATGACCTAAAACAAGCTTAAGAAGGCTATGCCAGCTGTGGCTCAGTGAGTAGCATTCTTGCCTCTGCGGCAGAAGGTTGTGGGTTCAAGCTCCACACCATGCAACTTAAGCATAAAATCTAGGCTGACAATCCAGTGCAGTACCGAGGGAGTGCTGCACTGTCGGAGATGCCGTCTTTCGGATGAAACGTTAAACTGAAGCCCTGTCTGCCCTCTCAGGTGTACGTAAAAGATTCCACGGCACTATTTCGAAGAAGAGCAGGGAAAGTTCTCCCCGGTGTCCTGGCCAATATTTATCTCTCAGCCAACATCACTAAAACAGATAATTTATTGCATTGGTGTTAAACTGTGGGACCTTGCTGTGCGCAAATTGGCTGCTGCATTTCTTATATTACAACATATATCAAAACACTTTAAAATTACACTTCAGAACCGACTTCATTGACTGTGAAGCACTTTGGGATGTCCTGTGATCGTGAAAGATGCGCTATAAATATAAGTACTTTCTTTCTTAAAGCCCAAACATAATAAGGAGTTTATTTTTTTATATAGCTAACAATATAGGACTTCTTGCTTGGCGTGATATTTCTCAACAAACACAATTTTTCAAGTCTGACTGCACCAACAAATTGTTTTCAATGGAAAACACAAATTGAGGCTGTCACAGAGTGGGAGGAAAATTAAATCTATTAGTTTCCTTTGCTGGGCTCTCATTTTTGTTGGGTGCAAATAATTATTTTGAAAGGCAGCTGCCGGGAGGTTCACCATTCATGGAGTATATTGGAAAATATGGCCTTTCCTCTGGTGTTATATGGTTGTTTAGAACAAACGGTTCTTCCCCCTTCGTGTCTTCCTCCACTTTTCTCCTGAAAGCCCTGGCATGCAGCTGCATTAGTGACAACTTCCCTCTGGCACCTCATCAAAGCAATTGTTTGCCACGTGTCGAACTGAACAGTCAGCAGGACTTTCCTGTTGGGTTCTCCCGATCGACCGCTGTAGGTTTGGTGGAAACCCCGTTTACTCGTCTATTGGCATTGCTGCCAATCATCCGCCAAAAGCGATTGGGAAAACCATCGAGGAAATTCCTGGCTATTGGCGAGCGTGAATGTGGACAGTGAGTGTGAACTGTGAACAGTGAGTGTGAGCAAGCTATTGGAGAATGTGAATGTGGACAGTGAGTGTGAACTGTGAACAGTGAGTGTGAGCAAGCTATTGATGAGTTTGAATGTGGACAGTGAGTGTGAACTGTGAACAGTGAGTGTGATCAGGCTATTGGTGAGTTTGAATGTGGACAGTGAGTGTGAACCTGGGCAGTGGGTGTGAACCTGGACACTGAGTGTGAACTGTGAACAGTGAGTGTGAGCAGGCTATTGGTGAGTTTGAATGTGGACAGTGAGTGTGAACCTGGGCAGTGAGTGTGCACTGTGAACAATGAGTGTAAGCAAGCTATTGGTGAGTGTGAACCTGGGCAGTGAGTGTGAACCTGGACAGTGAGTGTGAACTGCAAGCAATGAGTGTGAGCAGGCTACTCATGAACGTGAACCTTGACAGCGAGTGTGAACCAGGACAGTGAGTTCAAATTTCCATGAGTAAGTGTGAACCTGGACAGGACTAGTTGTGAAATTAGTGTACAGATTTTTATAGCGTTCCTGTAACATTCCTCTCTCAGTGAATTTAATAAATTTTGGCACAGACACACTGTCAGTATTTCAATTGTAGGTTTAACAATAGAACTTAATCTCAATGAAATATAATAATTATTTCATGTAAAATGGTTTTAATTATTTCTCAATCTTAATCTCTAACAGAAGCATGATCCTGGATAAAACGTTAGTGAGGAGCGTTGTCCTACAGCCTTACAATGGATATCAGGGAGCCAGTTATTTCTTCTCTATGGGGGCGATTTTCTCACTGGAGGCGGGTTTTGGTTTGGGTGGGGATGAAACCCGCCTCCACTGACAGGGGGGAAAAAATTGCAATTTTCCCCTGATTGGCCAGTGGATTTCAGAGGTGTGGGATGCCCTTGGCCAATTAATGTTTTGGGACTGAAACTCGCCTCTGCTGACATCACTTTTCCATGGATTTTATGGCTTCTTGCTGCCTTGGCTCATTCCACTGGATTTCTGCCTATTCTGCACCACCTGCAACATATTCTGAGAAACCACTATGTCCAATTCCAAGGCAAGGGCCTCCCCGAGGCTCTCGGATGAGGCGCTGCAAAAGTTGTTTGAGGGGGTGACAGCTAGCAGGGAGGTGCTCTTCCACCTGGTGTTGTGTGACTTCTTACACTCATCTGGGAGGAAGAGGCCTCCCAAAGAAACCAAGGCTGTGTGGCTACAGCTGGCAAAGGATATAACCTCCAGATCTGTGTGCAGATTGGGTGAATGTTTCTGTGTATTGATAAAATGCCATCCCTGTTGGAAAGCGTTAAAATGATTTGATGCCAAAATGTTGGCGTTGTGGGATCTGTTCTTTCGCCTTAGGCAGCTCCACATTGCGGGCTCCGCCACACTTGCGTTGTCAGGTTGGTGGCCTGAGTGAAAGGAGGCCAGAGAGTCATGTCCATTGTCAATGATGTCCTAGGCTGGAGCCAAGGACATGTGCCAACTTGGGCAACCTATGCAAATTTGGCCATGATAAGTTCATCCCTTGCATCCCGGGCAGCCATGTGCTCGCGTGCTGCCGCTGCTGCTGGTCGATACACAGGCGCTCTGAGCTCCTCCTGCTCCTCCTCCTCCTGCTCCTTCTCCTCCTCCTCCTCCTCCTCCAGATCCTCCTCCTCCTCAGCCCCCCCCTCATCCTCATCTGAGGTCCATGGAGAAAGAAAACAAATGGTTCCCATGCTGCTTGCAGATGCCTTCGTTGGGGAAGCGCTCAGTGCAAGCGGGGAGAGGGTCTTCCAAGGAGGTCCCACAGTTGATAGATTCAAGCTGCAGCACCTCTGACTTCGGAAGACCTTCTAAAAGTGCTCAAAGACCTTTTAAAGCAAAGTTCTGGCACCTGCAAGTAATCCTTGATGAAATGAATGATGTATTGTTGGACATGCAGCTGTGAGGAGACCACCCATGAGTCAACCCGCCAGGTTTAGCTAGCGTGGTTTAGGAGGGTCGTGGTACACGCCGAAATGCTCGAAAAATCACGAGGGCCTCTCAAAATAGGCTTAGAGAGATCCTTAACGAGCATTCAAGGATGTTAAATAGCGCAATGGCCAGCTGGAGGCGGGACTGTTTCCTGACCTCCAAAACCGGCACCGGCAAAATCCCGCGGAGGCGGGTTGGAGGCAGGTTCCAAACCCGCCCTCATTGTTTCTGATTTTCCCGCCTTTCCCGCCTTCAAACCCGCCTCCTCCGACGTCAGAAAGTCGCCCCCATAGACATTTGTTTTTACAGGAAGTGCTGGTAAATATCAGCTGAAACTTGTACTCAAGATGTAGTTCAGTCGTATTGTTCTCGCTTTTGAGGCAGAAGGTCATGGGTTCTAAGCCACACTTGAACCTACAAATCCAGGCTGATAACTCCCAGTGCAGTACTGCGCTGTCAGAGATGCTGACTATTAGATGAGACATTGAAACAAGGCCCCGTCTGCTCTCTGAGGTGAATGTAAAAGATCCCACAACACTATTTCAAAGAAGAGCAGGGGTGTTCTCACTGATGTCCTGGTCAATATTTATCCCTCAATCAACATCACTAAAAACAGATTATCTGGTCTCGACCCCTCCACTGTCTCTGATTTGTCATGCTGCTTGTCCAATATCCAATACTGGTTGAGCAGAAATTTCCTCCAACTAAATATTGGGAAGACCAAAGCCTGCCACTGACTCCATCCCTGGCCACTGCTTGAGGCTGAACCAGACTGTTCGCAACCTTGCTGTCCTTTTTAACCCTGAAATGAGCTTTCAACCCCATATCCACTCCATAATCAAGGCCGCCTACATTACAACAGTGACTACACTTCAAATGTACTTCATTGGCTGTAGAGCGCTGTGGGACATCCTGAGGTTGTGAAAGGCGCGATATAAATTTCATTTTCATTTTTTAGTCCATCAATGGTAACTGTGCACCTACACTAACTGCTTGTGAACATTTATAATAACAAAGTTTTCTCCATGGCCATCAAGTGGGTCTCCTGTCTCTAACATCATGAATCATGTGAAGTGGCTTCATCGACACTGTCAATATAATATGTTTCAACCAAGATGGCCTCATAGGCCCCTTCAAATTCTTTCAATGAATTGGTGTGCTCAAGAATCTATTCATAAGAACGGGAGACAATTTACTTTGGATCGATTTCTACATTGAGCTATTGATTATGTATAACTGCTCTGAATGGCTTCTAATTGGATCTGGCAATGAGAAATGAGGATATAAAATTAGAATGAAATAATACGGAATTGAACGCTAAGAGCAGCCCATAAACATCGTGAAAGGAGCTGCTCCCTATTCCATAATATCTTCCGTTGTTATAATTGCTAAATGTAGTTAGAAAGAAAGACTTGCATTTATATCACGTCTTTCACGACCTCAGGACGTCCCAAAGTACTTTACTGCCAATTTTAGAATGTAATCGTTGCTTTAATGTAGAAAACGCGGCAGCCAATTTGGGCACAGCAAGCTCCCATAAACAGCAATGTGACAATGGCCAGATATTCTGTTTTAGTGATGTTGGTTGAGTGGTAAATATTGGCCAAGATACCAGCCCTGCTCTTCTTCAAATTAATGCCCCATGTGAGAGGGCAGATGGGCTTCAGTTTAACATCTCATCTGAAAGACTACACCTCTGACAGTGCAGCACTCCCTCAGTACTGCACTGCAGTGTCAGCCTAGATTATGGGTTCAAGCCTCATGGAGTGGGACTTGAACCCACTGCCTTATGACGCAAGAGGTGAGAATGCTGCCCACTGAACCACAGCTGACACCTAAAGCTTGGAAATGAAGAACGCCTAAGACATGAACCATAAACTTTGACTTAGGCTAGCTGCTATCTAGAAGCACTGAACTGGGGTTCTTTGTTCAGCTCTTGCGCTTGAGTGCAAATCCAGCCAGTGCAAATCCAACCATAACTGAAGGAACAAAAGCTTCCCCATTCTGTAGGCTACAGGAGGCCTGCATGGAATGAGTTGGTGAATCACATCCTTGTTCTAGTGGGCACAGGCACACAATGAAAAACTGATGAGGTGAAAGGGCCAATTTTCTTCTCCTCCTCCAACTCACAGCTGGGGATAATCAAGTATCAGCAGCAATTCTATTTCCGCCCATTCTTACAGCAACAACAATTTGCATTTATATCGCATATTTAACCTCGTAAAATGTCCCAAGAGGCTTCACAGGAGCGTAATCAGACAACATTTTGGCACTGACCCACATAAGGAGATATTAGGACAGCTGGCCAAAAGATTGGTCAGCAGTAAGTTTTAAGGAGCGTCTTAAAGGAGGAGAAAGTGGTAGAGAGGCGGAGAGATTTAGGGAGGGAATTCCAAAAATTAGGGCACGGCCGCCAATGGTGGGGTGACGGAAATCAGAAATGCACAAGAGGCCAGAATTAAAAGCACAGAGTGATTGCGGAGGGTTGGAGCAGGTTACAGAGAGATTAATTGCATGTACCGGTAGACTACCCTTTATCCGAACTTCCGAAAACCGAAACCCTCAAAAAACTGAAGGTTTTTTCGTTCAGCGTAAGTCGTGCGCACGACCCCGACCCCCGCCGACCCCCACCGCCGACCCCCCGCCGACCCCCCACCCTTTCGGATAAGAGATAGTGTATCCTTTATCCGCACTTCCGAAAACCGAAATCCTCTGAAAACTGAAAGGTTTCGTTCAGCGTAAGTCGTGCGTACGACCCCGACCCCCGCCGACCCCCCCCCGCCGACCCCCCACCCTTTCGGATAAGGGATAGTGTATCCTTTATCCGCACTTCCGAAAACCGAAATCCTCTGAAAACCGAAAGGTTTCGTTCAGCGTAAGTCGTGCGCACGACCCCGACCCCCGCCGACCCCCACCCCCGACCCCCCGCCGACCCCACCCCCGACCCCCCGCCGACCCCCACCCCGACCCTGACCCCTGCCGACCCCCCGCCGACCCCCCACCGACCCCCGACCCCCGCCGACCCCCACCCCCGACAAATTTCCCAGTCTTATAAAATACCTTCTGAAATCCGAAATTTTCCGAAAACCGAAACACGGCTGGTCCCGAGGTTTTCGGATACAGGAGTCTACCTGTATAACACATGCCAAGGCACTTTACAGATGCGTTATCAGACAAGATTTGGCACCGATCCACAAAAAGATATATTAGGACAAGTAACCAAAAGCTTGGTCAAAGATGTAGGTTTTAAGGAGCGACTCAAAGGAGGAAAGAGCGAGGCGGAGAAGTTTAGCGAACGGATTCCAGAGCTTAGGGCCTAGGCAGCTGAAGGCGCGGCTGCCAATGGTGGAGCGATGAAAATCGGGGATGTGCAAGATGCCAGAAATGGAGGAGCGCAGAGATCTCAGAGGGTTGTAGGGCTGGAGGAGGTTACAGAGATAGGGAATTTGAATACAAGGTTGAGATTTTAAAATTTTAGGCATTGGCAGACTGGGAGCCAATATAGGTCAGCAGGCACAGGAGTGATAGGGTGAATGAGACGGCGCGAGTTAAGATACAAGCAGCAGAGTTTTAGATGAGCTGAAGTTTACAGAGGGTGGAAGATGGAAGGTGGCTCTGAGGCCAATTTTATTGCTTCAACTTGGCTGAGATCAGAATAGACTGTTGGATCGAACCTGGCCTGTATGGCTCAGTTTAACACTGTGTGGAGTAATTTACCAATTGAACAATCAGGCAGAGCAGTGATTGATAATCGAATGTATTCCGCTAACTGATTAACAGAAGTAATATTAACGAGTAGATCATTACAAATTAGGACTGAACTCATTCCAGTTAAGTCATGCCTTTTCTCTGGTACCATTTCTAAGTTGATACTTGCGGCCCTTTCCTTCTGATGCTCCTCAACCTTAATTACAATCATCTCTGAACTAAATAAATCATCGCATAAAATCCTGTAACACAGTTCAATCACAGTTCAGCTTTCAACAGTATAACCACGTAGGGCCCATTTAACGAAGACCATTAGACTTGCACAGTTCAATTAATAATAGGATGTGTCAGTTGCTTCATTAGGTAATTGAGCAAATTTCCCTAATTATCTCAATCAAATTCAAGGATCTCATCTACTCCCATACTGAATTTAACAATTACAGTGTCATCCCATTAATACTTATTTTCCCAATGACTACTACTGTGGAAAATATTGCATTTAATTCAGTCCATGTAGGAACGTTTAAGGAGAATACTATGGAGTAGAAATTTGTTTCCACTGGGCCTGTTTGTCGGGCGCAAGATGGGCGCAAAATACACCAATTTGGCAGTGAGATGGCCTGTGCCCAATCTGCGCATGCGTTCGGCCTAGTATTGGCAATCCTCCAGGACTGCCCTGGAGTCCCCAGGAATTAAAGATTAATCTCCGGGACACTGTTGCGAGCAACCCAAGAGAAAAAAAAAATCACAGGGGCGATAAAAAATTGTGTTTTTTGACAATTTTCTTTGAACACTTTTGTTTATTAGTTAATAAAAATATTGGACATGGGGGGCGGAAAGAAAAAGACATTTGACTGACAGTCAAGAATCATCCAATCGGTAAATGAAGAGTCTATTTGCTTTCCAGCTGGCGTGGGAAGGCGGTTCTCCGCGAGGACGGACGTGCTGGGCGACCAATGGCAGGGGTGGGGTGGCGGGACGGTTGGAGGCAGGAGGTCATGTGATGACACCTCCAGGAATATGTCCAACCAAGTTTGGCAATCCTGGTTCGGCGCACTGCTAAATTTGTCGGACCCCTTTCTTTAGGCATCCCAGGCGGCTGTCGAAAACAGGCATTAGCCCCCTAGCCTAGGTTCATGAGGGGCGTAACGCCTGCTGAAGGACCGCTTGCTGACATTAGTTTAGGATGAGCGAGGAGCAGACTTCGGGCCTTCCCCACTCAGATTTCTTTAGTGGTCCCTGTGCCCAACAAAAAGGTAGGTTTTATTCTGACCTGGGACTGGGAATCTACAAACTTGCTTTGCCAACAGCAACTAACCTCTAATTGTGCCTATTTCAGCCATTAGAATGTGGCCTTAAAAGGACAAGCAATTTTAACATGGCTGCACCTTAGCAGCAGTTTAACAGTGCACTATATATATATATATTTTATTCATTCTCAGGATATGGGTGTCGCTGGCAAGGCTGGCATTTATTGCCCATCCTGACTTGCCCTTGAGGAGATGGTGGTGGGCCTTCTTCTTGAACTGCTGCAGTTTGTGTGGTGAAAGTTCTCCCATAATGTTGTTAGGTAGGGAGTTCCAGGGTTTTGACCCAGCCATGATGAAAGAACGGTGATATATTTCCAAATCAGGATGGTGTGTGACTTGGAGGGGAACCTGGAGGTAATGGTGTCCCCATGCGCCTGATGCCCTTGTCCTTGGTCGAGGTCGAAGAAGCCTTGGCGAGTTGCTGCAGTACATCTTGTAGATGTTACACACTGCAGCCATGGTGCAAGCGCCAGTGGTGAAGGGAGTGAATGTTTAAGTAGGTAGATGGGCTGCCAATCAAGCGGGCAGTTTTGTCCTGGATGGTGTCGAGCTTCTTGAGTGTTGTTGGAGCTGCACTCATCCAGGCAAGTGGAGAGTATTCCATCACACTCCTGACTTGTGCTTTATAGATGCTGGAAAGGCTTTGGGGAGTCAGGAGGTGAGACACTCGCCGCAGAATAGCTAGCCTCTGACCTGCTCCAGTAGCCCTATATGGTACAGAGTTCCCAGAATAGGCTTCACTACCCAGTGCTCACCGCCCTCTGGGCACATCCCTAAAAGTACGGCTAAACCATCAACACTTTTTCCAGCCCCACAAAGATCAGTGTAATGTTTAGCAAGCACACGGACTAGCAACTCATCCTGTCTCTGCCCTTCATTTGTTCTACCCACATATATTACATTTTGGCGACGAGGATGGGATTCCAAAACCATTTTTAGGAATCATGGAAGGACACAGTGTTCAACCTTCGAGTGGGCAAGTTTAAGGTGATTTTGTGACGCTTAAACTGAATTTTTGCGATGTTTTACTGTTAATGATGTTGCAGAATCATCTGTGCTTCGCCTTCGTGTGTATGTATACACAGCAACAGCGGCATTGATTCTCACAGGTACACAGGTAGCATGCGGAGTCACTGTTCGATGGAATCGGGACAATCATGGCTGCACCTACGGGATTCATCGGAAGCCTCGACATGTATGACCGAGCTCGCGAACCATTCAGTTCTTGCATTGAGCGGATGGAGATAATTTTTTAGGGCCAATAACATTATTGAGACTGAAGGTGCAGATGAGAATGTTCAAGCTCAAAATAAAGTAATTTGTGGACGGAACAAAGCAATTTTTCTAATGGCGATCGGGCCAGATGTCTACGGAATGTTGACAAACCTACTAGCGCCAGGGAAAGTGGAGGATGCGTCGTTTGAAGACATTGTCGAGAAACTCAAAGATTATTTCAACCCATAGCCATTAGAAATAGCAGAGAGCTCTAAGTTTGGTACCAGAAGCCAAAAACAAAGTGAAACCATCAGTGAATACATTGTAGCTCTTAAGAACCTGTCTTTGCATTGTAACTTCAGCACATTTTTGGATCGTGCGTTGCGAGATAAATTTGTGTGTGGACTGGTGGATGAGCGCACACAGTCCAAGTTACTGAACACTCCGAACCTAATGTTTGACACAGCATGCAAAATTGCCCTAACTATGGAGATGGCGTCTAAGAATGTTAGGGAGCTCCCTTCAACTCAAGTGACTAGTGCAGCTGAGGTCCACAGTCACAAAGCCACCACCAAATGTAAAGCTGTGAGACCAAGTCAAAAGCATGTCGGTGAGAGCAGTTCCCAAAGCAAGCGCTCTACTTGGAGCTCCGACACGGCAAGGGAGCCCCAGGTGGGCAGAGGAAACGCTTCAAGGACACCCTCATAGCCTCCTTGAAAAAGTACAACATCCCCACTGACACCTGGGAATCCCTGGCCCAAGACCGCACCAAGTGGAGGAGAAGCATCCAGGAAGGCGCCGAACACCTTGAGTTGCTTCGCCGGGAGCAAGCGCAGGCAGCGGAAGGAGCACACATCAACCCAAGAACCCCACCCACCCGCCCCTTCAACCACCGTCTGCCCCACCTGTGACAGAGACTGTAGGTCCCGTATTGGACTCATCAGTCACCTGAGAACTCATTTTTAGCGTGGAAGCAAGTCATCCTCGGTTCCGAGGGACTGCCTAAGAAGAAGAGACCAATTCAAAAGCATGACGGGGAGAGCAGTTCAGTGAATTGTTATAGCTGCAATGGAAATCACTCACCACAGTCCTGCCAATACAAAAATTCAAAGTGTTTTCACTGCCAGAAGCAAGGCCATATTTCAACAGCTTGCAGAGCTAGATCTAAAGCAGGAAGTAAGAGCCATTTTAGTGGCAATGCAAAACAGCGACAACAAAAGGGAGGAGTTCACAATATTGAAGTGAACACACCTGATGTTGAAGAACTAGGCACCTACAGTATATATGCCATTAGTGGCAATGCTAGCAGTCATGAGAAAGACTTCCGTACAAAACCTTTGATCAATGAGCAATATATTGATATGTGTATCGACAAGGCAGCGGACTGTTTTATCCTGAGTATGGAGACATATGAGCGTAAGTTTAATCCAGTACCACTTACAAAGAGTACCATAGAGTTAAAAACCTACTCCGGAGAAATCCTAGAGACATGTGATCAAATGGAATATACAGTTCAACACAATGGCCAGTCAGTAAAGCTGCCTATTTTTGTCATGAGCTACAACAACAGGCCAACCCTCATGGGCAAAGATTGGTTGAGAAAGTTAAAACTAGACTAGAAAAAACATCTTCAGTGTAGATGCTTCAAAGAAGTGACTCAACACAATGCTGAACAAGTATAAAAGCATGTTCACGGACAGTTATGAGGGCATCACTGGGTATGACGCACATATCCGCATCAAGCCCATCGCAAAGCCTGTCTATTGTAAGGTAAGGCCGGTCCCCTATGTGTTGAAAAGTCAGGTGGAGGAAGAGCTAGTGAAGCTCAGAGAGAACGGAGTGCGAGTAAAAACTGATAAAAGTGAATGGGCCACCCCGATTGTGGTTGTGCCCAAAGCAGATAAAACTGTACGCTTGTGCGGTGACTACAAAGTTACCATCAACCAAGCAGTTGACGATGAGCAGTACCCGTTACCTACATCACAAGATTTGTATGCAGCACTCTCTGGGTCAAAGGTTTTCTCTAAGCTTGACCTGTCGCACGCTTACACTCAGCTGAATGTTGGCAAAGAGAGTCAACAGTATCTCACCATCGAAACACACACAAGGGACTGTACTCATATACCAAGCTGCCGTATGGTGTAAAGTCCTCCCCCAAAATCTTCCAGGCTACGATGGATAAGATTTTGCAAGGAATTCCAAATTGCTTATGCAATCAAGACGATGTGCTGATCGCAACAAGCAGCGAGGAAGAAAATCTAGAAGTGTTGAATTTAGTGCTTCAAAGGTTGAATTCGCGCAATGTCAAATTGAAAAGGAGAAAATGTGCTTTTGTGCAGCCCAAGGTTGTGTACCTTGGTCTGAAAGTTGATGCAAATGGCTTGCAACAAGTGAAGGAAAAGGTTGATGCTATCATCAATGCTCCAAAGCCACAGAACATGTCTGAGTTAAGATCTTTCATTGGAATGGTCCAGTAATACGCACATTTCTTACCTGAATTAGCGACCATGTTAGTTCCATTGCACGAGCTCCTCAAGAAGGATGTCCAGTGGAAGTGGATGAAAGCACAACAGGAAGCTTACGACGTTTGTAAGAGAAGTCTCTCTAGCGATGCTCTACTTGTGCACTACGACACAGAGCGTAAGCTTAAGTTAGCATGTGATGCTTCCAGCTACGGTGTGGGAGCTGTCATAAGCCACATAATGGATGACGGCCAAGAGAAACCAATCATGTTCGCATCGCGAACCCTCACAATGAGCGAAAGAAACTACGTGGAAATCAAAAAGGAACCACTCGCCATGGTGTTTGGAATCAAGAAATTCCAACAGTTCCTGATTGGCAGAAAATTTACCCTGATAACCGATCACAAACTGCTCCTAGCAATATTGGGGCCAAAATCTGCCATCCCTGCAATGGTCGCATCAAGAATGCAACATTGGGCAGTGTTGTTGTCACAATATGACTACACGATTGAATATCGCACTCCAAAGCAAAACGCAATCGCAGATGCCTTGTCCAGGTTGCCACATGAGGACTCGTGTTGGGAATGGAGGTGAGATTTTCACGCTAGGTGCAGTTGCCAAAGACTTCCCGTGAGTGCAACTGAGATTGCAAATGAGACTCAAAAGGGCTCAGTACTGTAAACAGTGTATGAAAGCACCTTGAATGGATGGACTGATCAGTGCCTGGACACAGGGTTGAAACCATTCCATAACCGTCGTACTTGTAGTGTATGTACTTTGCAGAAGGAACTATATTCTGCAGCCCCTGTATACTGCAGTACCAGTAGTGACCACCCCTGTATATAAGCCTGTGTAGTAACTATGCATAGTAGTTCCAGTTTTGTCTCCACTCAGTAAACACCTGTTGTAACCAACTCCTGCAGTCCGTGTCTCAATTACACACGGACATAATACTGGCGACGAGCAGATCCGAACTTACCTACAGTTCTGCACCACCTCATGGGGATCCATCCCTGAAGCGAAGTTGTTAGAGGTCGAGGCCAGAAGGAAGAAAGAAAAAAAAACAAACAGAAGAAACGGGCGTCGACCGTGGGCAACCGCCTCTGATTCATCGGAGTTGAAGATTTGCAGGAGAGGCTGTCGAGAGCGGGGCTTGGTTATCCTGTCTATGGTGTTCCAGCTAATCGGGCTGGTGGCAGGTAGTGCACTGATCCTTCCTGGGCTGCGGAGGGCTAGAGCTTGATCGGGTGGCTTTTCAACGGGGCCGAGCAGCGTTGTCGAGAAGAGGAGAGAGAGAGAGAGGGTGGAGCACACAGGGTGCAGCCGGTGCTACGAAGCCGGGCAGCGTAGAGACCCGAGAAGAGGGAGGAAAGTGTCCCGTAGGGTTTGCTCTGACGACGGGAAAATAAAAGAAATTAGAAGCGCAGGAAGCCGCGAGGAGCTGCAGTTTGCCACGGGGACCGGGGAGAGCGGCGTTAGCAGCAGCGCGGGGGGGGGGGGAAGTGCGCGAAGACCATAGGGCGTCGCCATCAAGGCATAAAAATGCTAGCAGCAGCGGAGAAGACAGAAAGCGCGGGAGGCGCCATCTTAATCCAGCGGGGAAGAAGGCAAAGCGCGGGAGGCGCCATTTTGTTCAATCGGGGAAGAAGGCAAAGCGCGGGAGGCGCCATCTTAGATTTCCAAGATGCCGAAGACTGGCAATATCACTGCCTTCGATAATGCAATAGAAGACTGGACCACGTATGTGGAAAGAGTCAAAGTATATTGCAAGGCAAACGAAGTAGCCGATGAGAAAAAGGCATCGGTACTACTAAACTTAATGGGCGCAAGAACGTACGGCCTATTGCGGAACCTGATCACTCCAGCCAAACCGATGGTGAAGAGTTTTAACGAAATTGTTGATATCCTACAGGAACACGTAAATCCTACACCGCTGCTGATAGCAGAAAGATTTAAATTCCACAAGAGAAATCAGCATAAAGATGAGAGCAATGCTGATTACCTTACGGAACTATGCAAGCTATCAAAGTACTGCCAGTTCGGAGCAGGACTGGCAGATACCCTACGGGACAAATTTGTCTGTGGACTCCTGAGTGAAGGAACCCAGAAGAGGTTACTCTCAGAGAAAGAGCTGACGCTAGATAAGGCTTTCAGCGTGGCAGTATCGTACGAAGCAGCAGCAAAGGGAGCTGCGGAAATACAGCAAAAGCCACAGGAATACGGCCCATGAAATGACACGGGGATTTGAAAAATGTTATCGCTGTGGCAGAACAACCCATGACCAGAAGGACTGCTGGTCCAAGGACAAAATATGCAGGCAATGCGGAAAGATGGGACACATTGCACGAGTTTGCAGGTCTGGGAAGAAGTCTAACGACAACAAAAAGGCTACTAAGGAACAGTACAGGAAAGTACAAAAGATGACGGACAGTAGTTCCGAAGACCAGAAGAGCGATAGTGAATCCGGGAACAAGAGACTAAGCTGTCTCAAACTTCACAACGTAATCGCAAAAGAGGATCACCGAACCATTTGGGTCACCCTCACGATAGCAGGGTCCCAAGTCAAAATGGAATTGGATACAGGATCAGGCCTGACCATCATGAATCGACGAGACTACGAGCGGCTATTCTCATACATACCCTTGAAAGAGACATCCATTGTCTTGAAGACGTATACGGGGCAGAAAGTATACCCCAGAGGGAAAATAAGGGTGCCTGTCGAATACAACGGCAAGGAAATACAGAAATTGTATCTGTACATACTGCAAGATGGTGGACCACCGTTATTGGGACGTGAATGGATCAGAAAGATAAGTTTAGACTGGCACTCCATTCAGGCACTGACTGTGGTGGGTAAAAAGGATGACGACGTCACACCTGGACGATTGTCAAAAATCTTAGCTAATACTAAAGAGGTATTTCAATAAGAACTGGGAACTCTTAAAGGCATAACCGCCTCAATAAAAATAGAAGAGAATGCAATTCCCAAGTTTTTCAAAGCAAGACCGGTACCGTATGCAATTCGCCCAGCCATTGAGGCAGAGCTGGAGAATCTGGAGAATGCAGGCGTGTTATCTAAGGTAGACTGGAGCGAGTGGGCGACACCCATCGTTCCTGTCATGAAAAAAACGTTAAACAATAAGTCTGAGGAGCCAAGGAAGGTTCGCATCTGTGGGGACTTCAAGGTGACGGTGAACCCAGTCCTTCACACAGTACAGTATCCCCTCCCGAGGATAGAAGATATTTTCGCCTCACTATCTGGAGGGAAGCGTTTTACAAAAATTGACCTAGCACAAGCATATTTGCAGATGGAGGTTGAAGAATCCTCTAGGAAGTATCTCACGATAAACACTCACAAAGGTCTTTACCAGTATAATCGACTGGTATTCGGAGTAGCATCGGCTCCGGCGATATGGCAAAGAGCGATGGAACAAGTCCTGCAAGGGATTCTGGGGACTCAGTGTTACTTGGACGACATCCTAGTGACAGGTGAAAATGACAGTGAACACCTTGCCAACCTAGAGCAGGTGCTCACTAGACTAAGAGAACATGGGCTACGAGCCAATCACCCCAAGTGCGAGTTTTTAAAGAAACAGATATCGTATTGTGGCCACGTGATTGATGAAGAGGGGTTACATAAGTCCCCTGACAAAATTGAAGTGGTAGTTAAGGCTCCAGCGCCTGAAAATGTGTCGCAACTGAGGTCATTCCTCGGATTGGTGAATTACTACCATAAGTTTTTGCCGAATTTGTCCACAATTCTGCACCCACTGAATGCCCTACTACAAACTGGAGTAGCATGGAAATGGAGCGATGAATGTAAGCGGGCCTTTCAGAAGAGTAAAGACCTAATCACTTCAAGAGAAGTATTGGCTCACTACAACCCATCACTACCGATAAGACTGGCGTGTGATGCGTCTCCCTACGGCATTAGAGCGGTACTGTCACATAAATTCCTTGATGGTTCAGAGAGGCCGATAGCTTTTGCGTCGCGCTCGTTAACTTCAGCCGAGCGTAACTACACCCAGATTGACAGAGAGGCCCTCAGCCTGGTGTGGGGGGTGAAGAAGTTCAATCACTACCTGCACGGTCAGAAATTTACTCTACAAACTGATCATCAACCCCTTGTCTCCATTTTCAACCCTCAGAAGGGCGTCCCGATAATGACAGCACAACGGCTACAGAGGTGGTCCCTTTTCCTAGGGGCACACCAATATGACATCGAGTACAAAGGAACTAAACAGCATGGGAATGCTGATGGATTGTCGCACCTACCGTTGCCGATGGTGGAAGAAGCACCTGCAGTGGATCCTGTGGAGATATTCCACTCGACCATAGTCGAATGTCTACCTGTGACGAATGCAAACATAGAAAAGGAAACACGAAATGACCCGACACTCTCCTGGGTCTATGATTTAACGGTGAAGGGATGGCCAGCACATGGCGAACCACAGTTGCCAGCATTCTCGCCGAGAAGAGAACAGCTGTCAGTGTGCAGAGGAACCTTGATGTGTGGATCCAGAGTAGTAATTCCACCCAAATTGAAGGATAGAGTGCTCAATGAGCTTCATGAGGGTCATCTGGGAGGGGTAAAAATTAAGAACTTAGCCAGAGCGTTTGTGTGGTGGCCGGGAATCGATAGAGAAATTGAAGAGATGACCAAGAGCTGTACAGGATGCCAGAAGGTCCAAAACACCCCACCACAAGCCCCTCTACATCCATGGGAGTGGCCCTCATCTCCATGGCAAAGGGTACACATTGATTTTGCTGGTCCATTTATGGACTCGATGTTTTTAATTGCAGTGGATGCACATTCAAAGTGGCCAGAGGTAATAAAAATGTCCTCAACCACCACAGAAAAAACTATCACAGTCTTACGAACCATATTCACCAGAAATGGGCTGCCTGAACAGATTTGCTCCGACAATGGACCACAGTTTGTGTCTGAAGAGTTCCGGAGGTTCTTAAAGAACAATGGTGTTAAGCATTACACATCCGCCCCATATCATCCAGCCACCAATGGATTGGCTGAGAGGTTCGTTCAAACATTCAAGAAGGCTATCAAGGCAATGTGTAATGAAGACATACCCCTACAACACAAGGTGGATAACTTCTTGTTTGCCTACTGGAATGCAACACATGCGGTTACCAACCAAACTCCAGCCATGATGTTCTTCAATCGAAGACTACGATGCCGCTTGGATTTGGTTAAGCCAAACATCAGAAGAGATGTGGAGAACAGGCAGTTTCAGAATATGAATGAAAGGCCGATCAGGAGTTTTAAGATAGGTCAACCAGTTTTGGCCCGGGACTACCGCACAGAGAAATGGCAGCCAGGAATGATCTGCACACGGCAAGGACCTCTAATGTATACCGTGGACGTTGGAGAGAGCATTGTAAGACGCCATGCTGACCAGATTCTAGAGTCACTGAAAAACGTCAATTCCACACCACGATCCGATACACCTGGTGATGAAACCGAAGTACCAATTGCATCTACCTCAGAATCGGTGATATTGGAAGCAGACGAACCAAACAACGACGTTGATCCCGAATCAACTTTGCCAGAAGAACCTGATACCCCAAAGAGGCGTTATCCAGACAGAATCAGGAAGCCTCCTCAAAGACTGAACTTATAATTGCTTAACTTCAGCTAATGTATATAGCAACTGTAATTGTAAATATATTATTTGATTATTAATCGAATGCTATGTACTGTTTAGCTAAAAGGGGAGGAATTGTAGTGTATGTACTTTGCAGAAGGAACTGTATTCTGCAGCCCCTGTATACTGCAGTACCAGTAGTGACCACCCCTGCATATAAGCCTGTGTAGTAACTTTGCATAGTAGTTCCAGTTTTGTCTCCACTCAGTAAACACCTGTTGTAACCAACTGCTGCAGTCCGTGTCTCAATTACACATGGACATAATAGTACTGAATTGTCTTATGAGCAAGGTTGCATCAAGTGAGGAGACAGAGTAGTGGTACCTACTTCCTTGAGAGATAGAATTCTGCCCAAACTTCATACTGAAGATCCAGGGATCGTCAGTATGAAATCAATTGCAAGAAGCTTTGTTTACTGGCCTGGATTGGACAGTGATCTTGAAAATGCAGTGTTTGCCAAAATTGCAGAAATAAACTGCCCAAAACTCCACTACAACCCTGGTCATGGCCAAGTAGACCTTTTCAGAGAGTAAATATAGACTTCCGTGAGAAAGCAAATGATTATTTCCTGGTACTTGAAGATAGGCACTCAAAGTGGATTGAAGTTAAACACATGGGTTCAAATACTACAACTGAATGTACCATAGATAAGTTGAGGTCTGTGGCGACACGCCACTACTGGACATAATCTGCTCACGGCGGCACGGACAGTTTAAGCAGACGCCCCCAGCCGGGGGCCCTTTCCTCCAGCAACTTGTTTCCCGCAGGGACAGGCTGCCGGGAGCACTTCCTGTCTGGGGAGTATTTAAGTGGTTGCGTGGGCTTTTCCAAGTCCTCTTTGCCATGAGGTTGATTAAAGCAGTTGTGTTTCACTAACTCTGATCTCGACTCCCACGTTTGCCGCGGTATCTCAACACTGGTGACCCCGACGCTCAGGACAAATCCTAAGCTAGCATGGCGGATACAAACGCAGTCACGGTTAAACTACCGGACTTTTGGGAGAACCTGGCCGAAGCCTGGTTTGTTCAAGCTGAGTCCAGATTCTGGCTGAAAAAAATTACAGTTGACGCCACGAAGTACGACTACCTCGTCGCCTCTCTCACCTACGCCACAGTCCCCAAGGTTTGGGCAGCGCTGCAGGAGCCACCACTGGAAGGCAAGTACGAACATCTGAAGGCTGTGCTCCTTAAAAAATTTCAAACGTCCTCTTACCAGCGCAACTGCCAACTCCTCGACCTCCCCGGCCTTGGTGACGCTTCACCGTCGGATCTGCTTTCCCACATGCTGTCCCTCTCGGACGACAAAAACACCGGTGCCCTCTTTCGCACGCTTTTCATTCGGCAGCTCCCCGTCAGCATCCGCCCGCTTATTGTGGAATCTGGCTCCACGGACCTGAATGAGATAGCCGAAAAGGCCGACTGGCTGCTCTCTGCGCAGTCCGCCCGCGACGTCGCGCCCGACCTCACGGCAATGACCACGCGGTCTTCCCGGCCCACTAGGCCCGACCGCCCTACCACTCCGGGTCACTGCTACTACCACACCCGTTTTGGCACTAGGGCCCAACGCTGCATGCCACTGTGCACTTTCAAACCCCCACCCCGCACCGGCCCCCATGATGGCCGTGGGGCAAAAGGGGCCTCTACTGTACGTCACCGACGACAGCACCAACCGCCAATTTCTGTGCGACACAGGGGCTCAGCACAGCATCACACCCGCCTCCGCCCTCGAAATCCAACGCGGCGCACGGGGTATCACGCTGGCCGCAGCCAATGGCTCTGACATCCGCACATATGGCACCCGCATGGTCACGCTCGACCTCGCAGGCCGCCGCTACCGCTGGGAGTTCCTCACAGCCAGGGTCCTCTGCCCACTCATCGGCGCCAACTTCCTACGCGCCCACGGCCTCCTTGTCGACATTCCGAGGCACCGCCTCGTCGACATCAACACTATGGCCCCCATCCCTGGTGCATTCACCCCGGCCCGTTCGGCCGGCCTGACGACCTACTGCCTCGCCAGAGCCACGGACGATTACTCGGCACTTCTAGCCGAGTTTCCCGCCCTCACTAACCCGACCTTTTCGGCCAAAGCCGCCAAACACGGTGTGGAGCAATATATCCCCACCACCTGCCCCCCGGTTTCTGCCCACGCCCGCAGACTCAACCCGGCCAAGCTGGAAATCGCACAGGCAGAGTTCACCACCATGGAACAACTCGGCATCATCCGCCGCTCCAGCAGCCCTTGGGCCTCGCCCCTCCACATCGCCCCCAAGCCCGGCGGAGGCTGGCGCCCTTGCGGGGACTACCGCCGCCTCAATGACGCCACCACCCCCGACCGATACCCGGTGCCGCACATCCAGGACTTCTCGGCCCGACTGGCCGGACGAACCGTCTTTTCCAAGGTCGACCTGGTGCGCGGTTACCACCAAGTCCCCGTACACCCCGCGGACATCCCCAAAACGGCCGTCATCACCCCATTCGGCCTGTTTGAGTTCCTGAGGATGCCCTTCGGCCTCAAGAATGCAGCCCAGGCTTTCCAGCACCTTGTGGACTCAGTCCTCCGTGACCTGAACTTCCTATTCGTCTATCTAGACGACATTCTCATGGCCAGCTCCTCCCAACAGGAATACCTCGAACACATTCGCATCCTGTTCGGGCGCCGAGCCCAACACGGGCTCATCCTCAGCCTGGCGAAGTGCCAATTCGGCCTAACCGAGATCGATTTTCTCGGTCATCACATCACCCCTGCTGGGGCCGTCCCCCTGCCCAACAAGGTGCAGGTCGTCCAGCAATTCCCCCGCCCCAAAACCATCAAGGGCCTCCAGGAGTTCCTCGGGATGGTGAGCTTCTACAACAGGTTCATCCCCAGAGCTGCAGCCCTCATGAAGCCCCTATACGACTCCCTCCGAGGTAAATCCGGCAAGATGGCCGTAGCCTGGACCACTGACACGTCAGCCGCCTTCGACGCCACGAAAAACGCGCTCACCGATGCCACCCTGCTCGCGCACCTGAGGGCCGATGCCCGGGTCGCGCTCACCACCGACGCCTCTGACCACGCGGTCGGAGCCGTGTTCGAGCAGTGGGTCAATGGCGCGTGGCAGCCACTTGCCTTCTACAGCCGGCAACTGCGCCCCCCGGAGGTCAAACACTCTACTTTCGACCGCGAGCTTCTCGCGCTACACCTGTCGGTCCGCCATTTCAGGTTCCTCCTGGAGGGCCGCCCCTTCACCGCATACGTGGACCACAAGCCGCTCACATACGCGATGCCCAAGCACACCGAACCCTGGTCCGCTAGGCAGCAACGCCAGCTCGCGGCCGTGTCCAAGTTTACTACGGACATCTAGCACGTCTCCGGTAGAGACAACGTTGTCGCCGACTGCCTTTCCCGTCCCGCCATCTGCGCGAATCACCTCGCGGTCGACTATGCGCTACTAGCAGCGGCCCAGCTCACAGACCCAGACCTCCTCTCGGCGGCTACCAGCCTGCCAGGGCTACGCCTAGCCAAGGTCGCGCACGGGCCCGAAGCCACGGCAGTCACTTGCGACGTATCACTCGGCCAACCCAGGCCGGTCGTCCCTGCAACCTGGCGCCGTCGCATCTTCGACGCGCTACACGCGCTCTCCCATCCGGGTGCCCGCGCATCCGTCAAACTCCTCTCCCAGCGTTTCGTCTGGCGCGGCCTCAGCAAAGATGTTCGGACTTGGGCCACCTCCTGCCTCGCCTGCCAACGGGCTAAGGCACAGCTACACACAAAAGCACCCCTGGGAGACTTCGAGGTACCCAGCCGCCGCTTCGACCACGTACACGTCGACATCGTCGGTCCTCTGCCGCCATCGCAAGGCCAAACTTATCTCCTCACGATGGTCGACCGCTACACACGCTGGCCTGAGGCAGTGCCGCTGCCCTCCACCACCACAGCCGACATCGCCAGGGCGTTCGTTAACACCTGGGTCGCAAGGTTCGGCGTACCAGCCGACATAACCTCCGACAGAGGCGCCCAGTTCACCTCCGAACTCTGGACGGCCACAGCACGCAACCTCGGGGTGATGCTCCACCGAACCACGGCGTACCACCCGCAGGCCAATGGGCTATGTGAACGCTTCCACAGGTCACTCAAGGCCTCACTCCGCGCCGGCCTGCAGGGCAGTACCTGGACTGACCGTCTACCGTGGGTGCTACTAGGCCTACGCACCGCGGTCAAGGAAGACCTCCAGTCCTCGGCAGCGGAGTTAGTCTACGGACAACCGCTGCGCGTCCCAGGCGAATTCCTTCCGGAGGCTACCACACCTTGGTCGGCCGAACAGCAGCGGCTCAACTCTTTCTCTTCCGCTCAACAGTTCGCCCCACTTCCGGTCAACCGACACGGCGAACTCGCACCTCACGTCCCGCCAAACTTACAGCAGGCACGCTTCGTCTTCGTGCGACACGACGCGCACCGCGGACCCCTGCGGCCCCCGTACGATGGACCGTACGAGGTACTACAAACCGGGGACAAGGTCTTCAAGCTGTGACTCGGCGACAGGGTCGACACAGTCTCCATCGACCGGCTCAAACCAGCACACACAGAACCAGGGGAACAGGTCCCCGTGGCCCGACGTCCAACTAGAGGCCGTCCCGCCAGCAAGCCAGCACAGCCGACGGCGAACTGCCCGGCCCCACCAACTAGACCGGCGACCACTCAGAGCCGCTCCGGCAGAACCATTAGACCACCGTCACGACTCGTCCACTCCTCCTAAGCGGATTCTGGGGGGAGCTCTGTGGCGACACGCCACTACTGGACATAATCCGATCACGGCGGCACGGACAGTTTAAGCAGACGCCCCCAGCCGGGGGCCCTTTGCTCCAGCAACTTGTTTCCTGCAGGGACAGGCTGCCGGGAGCACTTCCTGTCTGGGGAGTATTTAAGTGGTTGCGCGGGCTTTTCCAAGTCCTCTTTGCCATGAGGTTGATTAAAGCAGTTGTGTTTCACTAACTCTGGTCTCGACTCCCACATTTGCCGCGGTATCTCAACAGGTCTACCTTTGCATGTCATGGCTTACCTGAAGAGCTTGTTTCTGACAATGGTCCTCAGTTCCGTTCTGCTCTATTCCAAGAATTCATGAAACGGAACAGTATCAAACACACTCTCGTTCCACCATATCATCCAACTTCAAACGGAGCAGCCGAAAGGTCAGTCAGAATAGTAAAAGAAGCTCTCAAAAAGCAAGTGTTGCAGGGTTGTTCGGGACTCAGCACAAAGCAACGTTTGGCAAATTTCTTGCTGAAGTACAGAACTCCTCCACACACTACAACTGGACATACCCGAGCAGAACTCTTGAAGAAGAGGAGATTGAGAATGTGATTGAGTCTTGTTCAACCAAATTTGGCCTCAAGAGTGAACAGAAACAGTTGAGTCAGAAACGTTATTATGACACCAATCAGAAAGAACGCAGTTTCAGACAAAAAGAGTGTGTCTGTGTTCTCAGTCCCCCTGGCAAGTCGAGTTCACACAAGTGGGATTTAGGAACCAATATAGAGGTTGGTGGAACCAAGAGATATATATTACATTCGCCATTTTGGAACAACACGCAGCACTCCCTTAAGGACTGCTGGTGAGGCCGCTCTACATCCAGTGCCACTCGCTCTGCCCATTAGTGTATCAAAAGTGCACTGAGACCCTAATGACACCAATTGTTCCATTTAAGAGAACGGTCTTTTTTATTGAAACTGTATTAATTTAATTGCCTCCTTATGTTTGCTCATTATGCTGGACCCCTGGAGTGCCCGTGGTTGTGTCAAGTAAAAACAATCTTGGGCTAGTGCTTGACCTGTGTTCAATAGGGAGTTGGGGCTGGGGCAGAGATCGGATCATACAGAAGGTAAGTGGTTTAACAGTTAACATACACATGGTCCATGTGATCTCCTGGACTGGTTTTGATTGCCTAAGGGGATCGGATAGGAATTTTCCAGATTTTTTTCCCCCTAATGGCCCTGTTTTTTTCCTTCTGTTTCTGCCTTTCCCAGGAGATTATATGCCTGCTGGGGGGTAGGATGTGCTCCAGGCATCATGAGTGTGTGCTAGGCTTGATGGACCAGCTGGACATTTCCTGCCCGTCATTTTTTGCTCACTTGTTATCCAGCCTACTCCAAAATAGCAGCAGGCCAAACTTTGGTGGGAACGGGATGGTGAATAGTGCCGCACGATTTTCAACATGCTACTGTCCCACTACCGCCCATTCCCATCCAAAACAATGGGGACAAAAATGGCCCCCATCTGAGCACTTCATAATGGAAATGTTCAGATTTTAAATGTGACCTACCTGAAAGAAATCTTTGAGAATTCAACCTCCATTTTATTTTCCAGTCAAAGGCAGGGTTTTTGAAACAGGCCGAGGCCTTGAAGTAAAAACTTTAAGGAAAGCATTATAAAAGAAAGAGAGACTTGCATTTCTATAGCGCCTTTCACGACCACCAGACACCCCAAAGTGCTTTACAGGCAATGAAGTACTTTTTTTTTGAAGTGTAGTCACTGTTGTAATGTAGGAAACGCAGCAGCCAATTTGCGCACAGCAATGTCTCACAAACGGCAACATGATAATGACCAAATAATCTGTTTTTAGTGAATCAGTACAAAATGTTGAAATCAATAACCGTGTTGTGATAAGCCAACGCTTGGGATGCATGTGGGGGAAAGTGGATCAACAGGTTATTCCACAAGTGAGTAACCCAATCGTGAGGTATGATGTCTTCCCTACCAGTGGGATAGAATGCTTGTTCCACTATTTTCCCCATTGTAGAACTCATGCACGTTGTGAGAAATAAAAAAAAATACATAGGCCTAGAAATTCAGTTTGGGCCCGCCAGCTGGCTTGCGCCCAAAAGTTAGCGCTGCGCGCAGAGCCAGTTGCGCCCGTGAGATATTCAGTTTTTGCGCCCCAAGTCGGAACCGGGCGCTGTTCCAGGGTGTGCCCGCCCCCGCTTGGGGCGCTGAAACTGTATTTCAGCGCTCTAGGTGCCGCTGCGCCACCCGATGCGGTGCGGCAGGCTGCGGTACTGCAGGCCTCCTCCTTCTCTTAAGGTGGAGGTGCCTGCAACGGGGAGATCGCCGCTGGATTGTGCCGGCAAATGAGCCCGGCACCACGGAGAAGTGCCGGGCTCGCGGAAAGCGGCTGGCAATGCCGCGGGGGGGGTGGTGGAGGAGGCCGGGGAAGGAGGTGCGGGCAGGCGGCCGCCGAAAAAGCGGCCGGCCGCACCTCCACCTTTATGCGCCCCACTAAGGCTGCAGTAAGGCCCTGGTCTCCGGATGTTAGTAGCGGCCGCCACGGAGGAGGCGGCGGCAACTGAATATGGGGGTCGGGCCGGCATCGGGGCGGAAACGGGGCACTGTGCACACCGATGACGTCATCGGTGCCGGCGCAGCGCTACCGGCTACCGCCGCCATTACCGCCGAGCTCAATATCAGCGCAACCTCCTCTACTGGCGCAGAGGCCCTCTTTGGGCCTTAACTGGGCGCAAAGCCCACTGAATTTCTAGGCCATAGTTTTAAAATGGAGGCGACTGCCCTGCTAATTTGACGATAGAACGGTTCCATTGATGTACTGAATTTTTTAACAAAACTTCCCTCACATTGTTGTCTGCACTCAACAGGAAGTATTTCACAGGTCAATCATGTGCTATAAGGCACAAAAGGCAATTCAATTTGTAAATTTAATCATTACATATTATGAAGTATGTGATTTTTGAATTTTGTAAATTTTGTTTAAAACCATTATAAATTTCAATTACTGAGAAAAAATATATCAGGCAATTTTTTTTGTACAGCATTTTGAGTCATTTAATTGGTTCATCAACAATAGTGTTACAAACAATTGTTTACGTTGGAATTACCCATTGCAAATATTTAGATAGACAGTTTCAATTAACTATTGACATAAAAGTGTCATCAAAAATTGTGACAACAGGAAGTAAGATGCATGGACAGGAAGTATGGGGATACACAAGATTTTAAAATATAGACTAGTGGATCTCCTGTGGCATAGCGCACGTGGAGACCAAGTGAAGTCTTTAGATCGAGTGGGGTTAAGAGATGGGTGGGTGTTTGGAGCAGGCAGCACCGAGACTCTTTACATGCAGAAGATGCTAGAGTAGAAAGGTAAGGTGAGGTGGGGTGGGAATGGTGGGGCAGGGGGAGATCCTTGAACACTGGGGTGGAGGAAGCTGGAGCAAGGATAGAAGTTGAGAGAGGGAGAAGATAGAGTATAGTTGGAGGCTGAGAGAGGGGAGAAGGCAAAGCAGGATTAGAGGATGAGGTAGAGGGGATGGTGCAGGTTGGGGAGAGGGGAAGCTAGAGCAAAGGGATAGAGGCCTTGGCACAGAAGAATCAAGGTTATAGGCCAGGTGAGGGAGAAGATGGACCAGGGTTAAAAGTGAAACAGGAAGGAAGTAAAGCAGGGCTAGAAATGGGAGGAGGGCGTGTGATGGAATAAGCCATATTCCAAGAGATACACCATAATATGAACAGATTTCTGACATTATTAATACATGATATACTGGGTTTAAAAATCTAAAGCCTCGGAGACACAGGCTGCAAACAGAAAACAGGCTTCTGAGATGGGGCGATTTGATAACACAAGTTGTAAACACAACAAGCTTTGAAATGGGAATTGATTGTTAATGCTAATACAATGGCCCCATTGAAATAGCAGTTTGGCGCTTCCAAAAGGTCTGGAGTTTGGGAGAAACACAATGGAATGACCCAAGTAAGGTGTTATAAACTAACACATTGAACAGAAACTGAATATTAAAAGAGGCATGTGCCTTTGAAAAGATGACATCAAGTAAAAGAAACACCTGCTGGTCAAATAGATTTTATGTTAAACTTGGAAGACAGGAAACATAAGATTAAATATGCAACCAATTGAGATAGCTAGAAATGCATGAAACACCCTGGTTAAAGTGGTTTTAATTTACATGTAGTAAATATGGTACCTGCAGAACACTTTCAAGATACGACTTCAATAGATGCACCAAGCAATTACATTGTTTTTGTATTGAACTTGGAACACCATGGAGACACAGCATCTGTGGTTATAACCAGTTAAGCCAATATTAAGAATTGAATAAAAGATCTTCGATAACAATGACATCAAATAAATACTACTGTCATATTGTTTGTATGATAACTATTGAACACCTAAAGTTAGAGACAGAAGTCTGAGAGTTGGCAGCTGAAATGACAATAAGATCAGTAAGAATTCAACAGAGAGAATGAATAAGATAATTAGTTTACATCAGCAGAAAACTTCAAAGAACAAACCACTAAAAAAGAGTATAAAAGATAGGATTTTCAAATGGGAAAACAGAGGTCGCTGGAGGCGGGCAAGTGATTCTCGGCTTCAGAACCACTCTGTAAGCCTACAACTCTGAGTCTCGAGTAATCAAGGTATTTGATTTTGGTGGATATTCTGGATTAAGAATAAGTAGAAGTGTGGAAATGTAATGAAGTTAAGATTTGAGAATAAGGATCTCTGATAAGAAATGTAAGCTATTTGTATTTTGAATTGTTAATGTTGCGACTGACTCAACAGCTGTTAAATGAATGTCGGCTCTTAAATAAATCTACATATTTTTAGAATTGTCTCACAGAGTATTTCTGTATCAATCTCGCAAACCCAATTTCTATACACTCTTTTGTAAGGAGTTGCAGAATTCTGGGGTGTATTCCAGACCCTCATAATATCCGGAAGGTTACAGTCTAGTTAAACTTATTAAAAGTGCTATCCGGAGGATGGTAACATCTTCAGTTGTTCCTTTCCCTTAGGGAGAGATAGCCTAAACCTTTAGACCCATTTAAGCGTCTTGTAGAATTCGGCTAACTCTAACTTTAGTTGAAGGTGAACGTCTGGGGAATACGCCTGATCTGGGGTAGCCCAAGACAGGGCTAGAACTTGTAATTATCCCTTCAGGGGAAGCTAGATCGGAGTGGAGGAGGGATAGGTAGAGCATAGTAAGAGGCCAATCAAAACCCGACTGAATGGGGAAGAGACTTGAAGGCTGCTGAGGATGAGATTGGAGTCCATAGGAAGCAGCTGCGGTACTGGAACCAATGACATTGTGGGGGAGAAATTCGGTATCGGCCCGTTTGAGGCACAATTATCGGCCGGGCACAAAGTTTAGCGCCTGGCACTAATTATCGCCTCCAACTGCAGACTTGGCTTTTATCGCCCCTGGAGGTGATTGGAGCGCTAAATCAGGCGCTACACACCTCTCTTAGGGCGCTAACACCGAGGAGCCAGGCGCTACCTCAGAGCACTGGCGAAGCTCATGCGATGTCAGTCACCAATGGAACACAGACACACTGGCGCCGGCCAGTTCTTAAAGGGGAGGGTCGATCTTGCTCTTCATCCACACCCTGCTCGTTGCAGCCTTGAATCTCGGCCTGGAGAGACCTGTACATCAAATCTGCTGGAAAGAACAATGGAGAGGCCCAGGGAAAGAGCTCAGAGTGTAGCCCCCATAGTCTCTTCTAAATCGATGCAAGGAAGGCCAAATCAAAATGAACCTGCAAAGTGCTGCTCAGTACCCAAAATTCCTTCACACAATGTTGAATCTCTCCAGAAGGCTCTCTCTCTCTCAGAATGCATGGTGCAAAAATGTCGCCGACAAAAAAAGGCAGTAAGCGGTCGCCTTTAAATAGTGCTCCCCTAGTCCCTTCCCGACTGCAAAACGTTCCCCTCAACCTGTCGTTGCTAGCGGCAGGCAGAAAGGCAGGGGGCACCACTCTATATCCAGTCTGGGGTGCTACCGGGGCATTGCACGCTCAACTAACGTCACGTTCTGCGGGCGCAGGAGATCGTGGTGGCAGTGTTTAGCGCCATCGCAAAATGTCTGGTCAATTTCACGAGCGGTGCAAACATCGATGCCCGGGCGCTAGTTTCTTTGCGCCCCATTAGCACCCTCTTAGGGTACTAACGGAAGGCGCAAAGCAACTGGATTTTTCCCCCTAAGAGAATAAGAAAGGCAGTAGGGAGCATGGGAATGGAGGGAAAGGAAGGGAAGGGAGGAAGGGGGGAGAGCGAAAAAGGGATGGGGGAGAGAAGTGTTAGGAGAGGGGGAAGAGGAGAGAGAGGGAAGGGCTGGGGAAAGAAGAAGGAAGGGGAGGTCTTGACAGGAAGATGAAGGGGAGGCAGGAAAGGGAAGAAAGAAAGAGGACAGAGGATGGTGAGAGAGGAAGGAGAAGGGAGTTAGGAGGGGAGGGGTTAGAGAGGAGAAGGACAAGCGAAGGAGGCGGGAAGGAACAAAAGTGGATGGTGGGGAAAGGGAAGGTAGAAAGGGAGAGGAGGCGGGGAAAGCAGAGGAACTGTAAAGGGGAGAGAAAGGGAGGTGAGATGGTGGCAAGGAAGAGGAAGGAGGAATGGTGGGGATGGGGAAGGGGAGCATGGAAGAAGACACAGTAGGAAATACATTTAAAAGTGGACCCTGCTCCTTCCAGCTCTACATTCCGGTATTTTTTTTAAGACTTATCTTTTTGGTGGCTGCCTCTAAGGACCAATGGTTAGGCCACCCGTACACCCGGTTTTCCTGAATGCAGCCGGTCCGGCACCACCTGTGTTCAGGGCAGTCCAATTTTAGAAAGGGGGGCCTCCATAAGGTGCTAATCCTCCTATTTGCAATGCAAAGGGCCTAACGCCTATTTCAGGCATGAGCCCTGGACGACTCTTTTGATGCCTTTACCAAAATGACAGATGCCGTTCTTCTAGCTCAGAATGTTCATGCACCCCCTGTCTGCCATATTGGACATTTTTACACCCATTTTATGCCTGTAAAACGGGTACAGCATCATGGAATATCTAGGTCTATAACTTAAAATGTGTAGAAAATGGGAAAGACACAATTAATAGCCTCTCTAATGTCAGATATGCTTGTCTGATATTCAGACTTGCATGAGCTGCAATTTCCTCCAGCTAAACATTGGGAAGACTGAAGCCATCTTCTTCAGTCCCCACCACAAACTCTGTTCTATTGCCACCAAATCCACCTCCCTCACCGGCCACTGTCTCGGGCTGAACCAAACTGTTCACATCCTATTCAACCCCGAGCTGAGTTTCCGACTCCATATTCTCATCGTCACAAAGAGACTTTCCTCCACCTCTGTAGGATCACCACCCTATCTCAACCTATCTGCTGCTGAAACCCTCATCCATGATTTTTTCACCTCCAGACACGACGATTCCAATGCTCTCGTGGCCGACCTCCCATCCTCCATAAACTTCACCTCATCCAAAACTCTGCCAGTATCGTATCATGCACCAAGTCCCGTTCATCCATCACCCCTGTGCTTATTGGCATGCATTGGCTCCCGGTTTTCCCTTTACCTAGACTTCATGCTCTGGCATTCCCTCCCTATACCTTTCAATAGGCCCCCCTCTTTGATCAATGTTTTTGGTCACACTACCTGATATCTTTGGCGCAACACCAATTGCTTTGATGAAACCTTTGTGAAGCACCTTCGGATGTCTTCCTATGTTTTTGTAGTTGTACTGGAACAACTTAGCTAAAGGCACGGCTAGTTCTGAAGCACAACTATTAAGTACAACAGCTGGAATGTTGTTGGAGCCCATAGCCTTTGCTGTATCCAGTGCGCTCAGCCATTTCTTGATATCATGTGGAGTGAATCAAATTAGCTGAAGACTGGCAGCTGTGATGGTGGGGATCTCAGGAGGAAGCCAAGAAGGATCATCCACTCGGCATCCTCAGATGGTTGCGAATGCTTGCCTTGTCTTTTACACTCATGCTGGGCTCCGCCATCATTGATGATGAGGATGTTCATGGAGTCTCCTCCTCCCGTTAGCTGCTTAATTGTTCACCACCATTCACGACTGGATGTGGCAGGACTGCAGAGCTTTAACCTGATCCGTTCGTTGCTTAGTTCTGTCTATAGCATGTTGCTTTTGCTGTTTAGCATGCATGTAGTCCTGTGTTGTCACCAGGCTGGCACCTCATTTTCAGGTACACCTGGTACTGCTCCTGGCATGCTCTTCTGCACTCCTCATTGAACCAGGGTTGGTCCCCTGGCTTGATGGTAATGGTAGAGTGAGAGATATGCCGGGCCATGAGATTACAGATTGTGGTGGAATAAAATTCTGCTGCGGCTGATGGCCCACAGTTCCTCATGGATGCCCCATTTTGAGCTGCTGGATCTGTTCTTAATCTATACCACTTAGCACCATGGTAGTGCCACACAACACGAGGGAGGGGTCCTCAGTGTGAAGATGGGTCTTCATCTCCACAAGGTCTGTGTGGTGGTCACTGCTACCAATGATGTCATGGACAGATGCATCTGCGACAGGTAGATTACCGAGGACAAGGTCTACGTCCTTCAGGACTCAGCCAGCTCGGCCACTGCCCTATGACTGGAGTAACTGAAGTAGTCTAAGCTATTTTATGATGGAACATTGCGTGCTAAGAAGAAAAGAGTTGGAAGGATTTGGGAAGTTACTGGAAAGTCCTACATTATAAGTGACAACACTTCAAAAATATTTAATTGTCTGTGAAGCACTTTGAGGCGTCCAGCGGTCCTGAAAGAGGCTATAGAAACAACTATTTGCATTTATATAATGCCTTTAATGTAATAAAACCTCCCAAGGTGCTGGACAATTCCTCTCCAACCACCTTTGCTTCTCCTTTGTCCGGCAGTGACGGAATCCTTGGCACCGACGCGTTCTGCCACAGGCCCTTTCTGTAACCGTCCTCGACCACTAGAGTCTGTTACATAGAAACATAGAAGATAGGAGCTAGAATAGGCCATTCAGCCCCTCGAGCCTGCTCCACCATTCAATAAGATCATGGCTGATCATCCAAATTCAGTACCCTGTTCCTGTCTTCTCTCCATATCCCTTGATCCCTTTAGCCTTAAGAAATATATCCAATTCCTTTTTGAATATATTTAATGAATTGGCCTCTACTGCCTTCTTTGGCAGAGAATTCCACAGGTTCACCACTCTCTGATTGAAGGAATTCCTCCTCATCTCTGTCCTAAATGGCTTACCCCTTATCTTTAGACTGTGACCCCTGGTTCTGGACCCCCCCCCCGCCATCGGGAACATCCTTCCTGCATCTAGTCTGTCTAGTCCTGTTAGAATTTTATAAGTTTCAATGAGATCCCCTCTCATTCTTCTAAACTCCAGCGAGTATAAGCCCAATCGACCCAATCTCTCCTCATACGTCATTCTTGCCATCCCTGTTCTAGAAGTTTCTGTCATTCTGTGGCACCCTGAACCTTTGGTTCGGTTAATCCGTCTCCGAGTCTGCCCAAGGTCGCTTCCAATCCCCTTTGGATCCAGTGCTGATTGCTCTTGTCTCAGCCTCATGGAAACGCCACAATTTCGGCACCACGTGGAAAGTGCCGGAAACCCCCAATCGCCCGAGCCCCATTGCCACCTTTAGTACCCATACGGCTCACATTCAAAAGCTGCGTGTGAGCTGAAACAGAGAGATGAGTTGCCTGAAGTTAAAAGGATGCTAAAGACTACACAAACCCAGGTGATTGCAGCTAAAATCTATCAGGAAAGAATGAACAGACTGGGATTCTTTTCTCTCGAAAAGAGAAGTTTGAGAGGTGACCTTTTTTTTTTAAATTATGAAGGGGTTCTTAGGGTAGCCGTAGAGATTATGGGCTAAAAATTGAGTAGCGCCCCTGGGGATCGGGAGTGCAGGCAAAAGAGCCCGGCACCCAAGAGAAGTGCCGGGCTCTTGGAGCGCAGCCGGCACTCCACGGGGGCTGGCGTTCAGGAGGCCGGGGATGGGATCGCAGGCAGGTGCTGGCAGGCAGCCAGCAACAAAAATGGCCACCCCGCACCTCGCCTTTAAATTGCGCCTCCCCGGCCGCAGGTATACCCCCCTGACCCTGTCGGACATAGCGTTCGGCGGTAAATCAGGGGGCACTCTCGAAGATCGCGGCCGGGGCATGAGCGGGGCGCTGCGCACACCAATGACATCATCGCCAACGGCGCAGCGCCACAGGGCGCTACCGGTTAGTGCCACCGCCAACCTCCCGCTGAATTTTGCGGGAGGCGTGGGCAGCGCCGCGCCCGGGCGCTAGTTGGTTTGCGCCCCACTTAGCGCCCTCTTAAGGCGCTAACGGGAGGCGCTACCAACTGAATTTCCCCCCCTATGTGTCCACTTGTGGGGGAATCCAAAACTAGGGGCCATAAATATAAGATAGTCGCTAATAAATCCAATAAGGAATTCAGAAGAAACTTATTTACCCAGAGAGTGGTTAGAATGTGGAACTTGCTACCACAGAGGGTGGTTGAGGTGAATAGCATAGATGCATTTAAGGGGAAGCTAGATAAGTACATGAGGGAGAAAGGAATAGAAGGAGATGCTGATAGGGTGAGATGAAATAGAGTGGGAGGAGGCTCGTGTGGAGCATGAACACCAGCGTGGACCAGTTGGGCCAAATGGCCTGTTTCTGTGCTGTACATTTATATAATTCGATGATTTTACAGTTGTACTCACACTCCTCTTACTTCAAAGTGACTCAATTCTGTCACAGTGCCTGAGAAACTGACATCCGCATCTGCCCACAGCTCTGTGTGTCATAACTAAGTAGGTTTCATTATTAATTTGTATTACTCATTACAGTTAATTAGTTTACTGAATTCCATAATTAATTAACTTACTGTCAGCGATTCATGATTAATTAAGTTACTCACTGCATTTGTTAATTCCTGCCTTATTGCATACACTTAATAAAACTTAATTACTCACTAAATTCAACAAAACAAAATCCACATTTTATTAATCAATCATTTGCTACAATGGACGTTTCTGTCCGAATGTATTAATTTAAGAAGAAAAGAAAGGCTTACATTCATAAAGCACCTTTCACCACTTTGGTGTCCCAGAGGAATATTCCTGCTCCTCCTTGCCCGACAAAAAGCTTAAAGAATCGCCCAGTTAGGCCTCTCATGCTGCAGATATGGGATTGGCATGAACCATGTACGCTGCACCTATTTCTCTTTGAAGGTTGCAATCAGGGTTCCTACAATACGTGTCGGACCTCCGATTAGCATAACTAAACAGCCCCTCCCAGCAGATTTTGGCTAGAGTGCTGGGCACCATCTTAAATGCTTGCCTGAAAGATGATTCAAGCGGGAACATGGGTGCCCAAGATCCCCACCAGATCTTCAACTGCAGTTTGCACATTTTCAGGTGAGAAACCGGCAACACAATAGTTGAAAGTCTCCCTTCACCCCCACACCCGTGTTAGATTTTCAATCGCTGGTCATTCCACTCACACCCAAGAATATAGAGGATTAAAAGTGCTAAACTGGATGTCACATGGGCCACAGGGGATAATAACATGCTATGGTGTCAGCCGTGGGTAGCACTCTCGCATCTGAGTCCAATGGCCATGGGTTCAAGCCCCATTCCAGAGACTTGTGCAAATAATCCAGGCTGACACTCCAGTGCAGTAGTGAGGGAGTGCTGCACTGCCCGAGGGGCTCTCTTTTGGATGAGATGTTAAGTCGAGGCCCCGTCTGCCCTTTCAGGTGGACGTAAAAGATCCCATGGCACTATTTCGAGGAAGAGCAGGGGAGTTATCCCCAGTGTCCTGGCCAATATTTATCACCCCACCGACATCACTAAAACAGATTACTTCATCATTATTACATTGCTGTTGGTGGGATCTTGTTGTGCCCAAATTGGCTCCCGCGTTTCCTGCATTACAACAGGGACTACACTTCAAAAGTACTTCATTGGCTGTAAAGCACTTCGGGACGTCCTGAGATCATGACAGGTGCTATAGAAATGCAAGTCTTTCTTCTGTTTCTTTTTATGAAATTGCAATGGAGGTGTAGCCTGATGTTTATTCCACATTTAACTCCTACTCATGATTGTGACATTAGACCAGGCTGTGATAACATGAGCTGACAGGAAGAGCGGCCTGCTGAAAAATGATGCATCTTGCTTTATTGGATTCTAATATTGTTGCACATTAAAGTCCCATATATTGGTCGTGGGGCATGTCACTGATCAGCTGTAAATTACTCAAGGGTTTAATTCACATTCTCAAGCTTGAAGAATGATGCAAACCACTTAAATGTCTCCTGTGGAGTTTGCAGTACTGCCCCAGACTCTCAAGGCCCAACCATCCACTCCCTCCATCATTGGCATACAGTGTCTGCAGTGTGCACTATCTACAGGATACACTGCACCAACTCGCCAAGTCTTCTCCGGCAGCACCTCCCACCTAAAAGGACAAAGGCAACAGATGGATGGGCACGCCATCAGCTCCAAGTTCCCCATCAAGTCACATACCATCCCAACTTTTCTTTAATTCATTTTCAAGATATGGGCGTCGCTGGCAAGGCCGGCATTTATTGCCCATCCCTAGTTGCCCTCGAGAAGGTGGTGGTGGTAGGCCTTCTTCTTGAAACGCTGTAGTTCATGTGGTGCATGAGTTCCAGGAGTTCCAGGATTTTGACCCAGTGACAATGAAGGAAGGGCGATATATATCTAAGTCGGGATGATGTGTGACATGGAAGGAACTTGGAGGTGGTGGTGTTCCCATGCGCCTGCTGCCCTTGTCCTTCTAGGTGGTAGAGGTCGCAGGTTTAGGAGGTGCTGCTGACACTTATATGGTGACTTGGACATATATCGCCGATCCTTCATCGTCGCTGGGTCAAAGTCCTGGAACTCCCTCCCTAACAGCACTGTGGGAGTACCTTCACCACACGGACTGCAGCGATTCAAGAAGGCCCACCACCACCAAATGCTCAAGGGCAATTAGGGATGGGCAATAAACACCGGTTCTGCCAGCGATGCCCTCATCCCAAGAATGATTTAAAAGAAAAAGGCATTGCAGCCTCCCAGTACATAACCAAGCCTCGATTTTAAAATTCTCATCTTTTGAAATCCCTCCATGCCTATCCCCTCCCTATCTCTGTAACCTCCTCTAGCCCTACAAACCTCCAAGAACTGTTTCCCTTCAATTCTGGCTTCTCGCACAGCCCCGACTTTCACTCCATTATTGGCAGTCATGCCTTCAGCTGCCTCCGCCCTAAGCAATGGATTTCCCTGCCTAAACCTCTCTGCCTCTCTCTCCTCTTTTAAGATGCTCCTTAAAACCTACCTCTTTGACCAAGCTTTTGACCTGTCCTAATATCTCCTAATGTGGCTCAGTGTCAAATTTTGTTTGATAATTGCTCCTGTAAAGCACCTTGTGTCGGTTTACTACATTAAAGGCGCTATATATATGCAACTTGTTGCTGTTCTGTATAATGGAAGCAGAACCAGCTGAAGATTATACAGGATGCTATGCAGGGGAGTCAGTTACTGATCATAGGGCACATAAGTTGAGCAGTGGGAATGTATCACAGCTACACACAAATTATTCACCTGTTTCTCCAAGTGATGTCAGGTTGCTGAGCAAATCTAATGCTTTTTTCCCTCCCTGTGTGTCTACTGTTGCATAATGCATTTAAGGTGCTGGGTAATGTAGACATCTGGATGTCTTTGACCTTGGCATATATTTATCTGGCGCATCGAGCACTTACTCTCTTTGATATATTTCTTGGGCAGTGCAGCTCTTTTCAGCAGCAGGATGTTTTAATCCCTCTAGCTTTTGAATTTCATTCAACACTTCATGTAGTCAAGCCTTAAATTCATCTGCGGTGAGTTCTGGCACATCTGAGCAGGGCTCCTCATTATTCAGGAGCAGGCAATGTTCCCACATTCCCCCCCACCCCCGCCCTCACCTCCTGCTTCCATTTGGTATCAAGGCTGATGTCAGCCTTGGCTCAGTGGGTAGCACTCTCTTCTCTGAGTCAGATGTCGTGGGTTCAAGTCACACGTTTAACATGGAGAGAAACTGAATGCAGTTGACTTACTTACAGCTGTGGCCCAGTGGGTAGCAATCTTGCTTTTGTGTTATATAGATTTGAGCACATCATTTAGGCTGACATTCCAGTGCAGTGCTGAGGGAGTGCACTGCCAGAGGTGCTGTCTTTCAGATGAAACATTAAACTGAGGCCCTAACTGCCCTTTCAGGTGGACATAAAAGATTCCATGGCATAAGATCCCATCTGCACTTCAAGTAGTCCCACATCACATTAATACAACAATAGCTTGGACCTTGGTATAGAAATGTGGATATTGGATAACTTGATGAAAGGTAAATGCACCATATCACTCACCGCCTCTTTGTGCTCACAGCTTCTTATATGATGATCCAAAGCTCAGAACTACACACAGATCAGTACAAAGAGTTGGGAGGCCAAGCATTTTTCAGCCGGATCCAAAACAGAATGAGCAAGAGCGATAACGTTGGCCGATTTCTTTCCCCCGCAGTTCAGGCCCAGCTGCAGCTGAATTTGGGGGTACTAAACCATTAGCATGGCCCCCACGATGGAAGGCCCACCCCTTGGCAGGGCCTTGCAACTGAGAAGGAAAATGGGGAGCAGCTGCACGCCTGAGACACCAGTTTGCTGTGAGCTGGTCCCTGGCTTCAGGGAACATCTGCTTGCAGCTGGAAAGCACATACGTGTCAACCTACGAAACTCAAAAAAAGCTGGCGAACAGCTTAAAAAAATGTTGACACAGTCCCCCAAAAAGCTGACAACTTAAACGTACAACTGAAAAACAGCCCTGAATTTTGCAGAGCTATGGGGAAAGAACGGGGGAGTGGGAATAATTGGCTAGCTCTTTCAGAGAGCCGGCACAAGCACGATGGGCTGAATGGCCTCAATCGGTGCTGTATGGTTCTATGAATAAAGGCCAATGACCAATGCCATCACTCAGAACATAAGAACATAAGAAATAAGAGCAAGAGTAGGACATTTGTGTAAAGTCTGTGGGTTGTGCAGTTAATAAATACGCAGACTTCAGAAGTAACAAACAAACAGGTCTTTACTATTCGAAGGTCCGGGAGAATCTGCCCCAGCAATCATGCTACAACACTTATATACTGGTGTGGTCACTATCGGTATTACAGTATACAGAAGCCAAACAAATAGTGCCACACCTAAAGTAGTTCCCTTAAAGGTGAACGGTTACATTCAATAGTTCCCTTAAAGATAGACGGGTACATACACTACAATCCTCCCTTTTTAGCTTATTACTTACAGAGTCCCCGTTAAACATACATATCTTCAACTTCCTATAAAACAAATTACAGATATAATCTCGGTGGAGTCAATGTCATATAAAACAATTTACAAATATAATCTCGGTGGAAACAGTTCACAGGTTCAGTCTCTGCGGAAACAGTTCATAGATTCAGTCTCTGATCTTGACTCGTTCCGAACAACATTTCTTTGGTGTAGCCGGTTCACCTGGCTAGCGTGACTCCTCCATAGCCTTTTTCTTGACGTAACAGCTTGAACTTTCGTCCTGTTGAACCAGCAGTGCGGACTTTTACAACCAACTGGCTGTCTTGACATTTTCCAGTTTTTCAACTAATTTAGCTCCTTTCGTAATGTCCCGCCTGGAATGGTAGAAGTGCTAATATTTTAGACAGTTATTATCTTCTGCTTCTTCTTTTTCTTTTCTGCCTTTTTGAAACTCTCGGAGCTCCTTTCTCGGCTGCCAGCTGTAGCGCCACCAACTCTCTATGTTCCTTAGACCTTAAGTGCTTCATCCGGATTTCAGCACTTTGAGAGTTTTCATCACAAGCTGGGCAGACCACATCCTCGTAATATTCAGTGTCACTCAACAGGTCATGGTAATATTCGGGTTCGTCCTGAGTTAGGCCAGCGAGAGAGACTTCTTCTTCCTCCTCACCCGTCTGGACGTTAGCTGACGGTGGTTCCTTCCCTAAACATCTTTCTTGAATAGCCTTCTTCATGCATTCATATTCATCCCGCTCTTCCTGGGTTATCTGCCATTCCTTCACGACGGACCTCATTTGTGAGTTCAATACCTTCCTTTCCATCGGTAATTGCGTTATCAGGCTATTTAACCCTTCTACTGAAGTAACGGTTTCCACATTCTTCTGTTCACCTTGACGTGATTCAACGTACTTTTGGCATCCTTGTAAAATTTGTGTTGCCACCTCAGCTATCTCCGTGACTTTTGAGAGCTCCGAACTCGTTCCCCCTGAAGATTGAAGCTCGTGTTCAGATTGTTCCCCTTGCAGAGTCTTGTCCTTCAGCATATGAAGGAGTTGGCTGACCGTTAACTCTTCCCTGGGAACACGGTGGATCAGAGTCTTCTCCATTTCATCCACCTCTTTCTCCAATACTTCCACCTTACGTTCCTCTTGAACTTTGGCTTTCAGCGCTCGGAAAAGTTGCGCCCTGATGCTCTCCAGTTCATGTTCAGGGACCATTCTTACAGTGTCCTGTTCTTCCACTGAAAGGATTCCCAGTTGAATCTGTTCTTCAAGTTGTTGAACCTCGGTCATTGCCGCCTCATATTTGTCTTGGGTGTCCTTCAATGTTTTTATAAGTTCTTGGACATCCTGTCTTTCATGCTCTGCCATGATTTTCACCTCTAATTTCTCATCTATGGATGGAGCTTCTACCGATGAGTCTGTCTTGGCCTTGAGCTCATCAAGAATTTCCTGCAGCCTTTGGACTTCTTGCTCATGTTCAACCTTTAGTTGTTCATATGCTTCTACTGAAACTAGCTTTTCGGAGGCTGCCGAGTTAACCCCCTCCAGAATTGTAGCCTGGGCCTGTTCATACTGTTCTTTCAACTTCTCACACTCTGCTTGTAAGGAGTCGTAGAGAAGAACTGGAATAAAATCCTGGCTCCCTGAAGATTCCTCTTCCTTTGGTTCGTTCTGTAAATATTCTAGTTCCTGAACAGCATCAGGGGAATGTGATTGGTATTTGACCACGATGGCTCTATGGTCGCTCTCTGCTTGAGCTAGCTGTCTCTGTAGTCTTTCCAGGTTCTCCCATTCGGTGTCCCAGAACTTTTCCATATTTTTCATCTCTTGTACGAGACGGTCACTCAACTGTTCTAATTGTTGTCGTACTTTGACATAAGTTTGCGTCCGAGCTCGGTGTTCTTCCGTCATGGATGAATCCTTTACTTGAACAGGCTCAGAATTCTCTGTCAACCTGAAGTTCTGCTCTGCAGCTTTATTCTTCTTGGTACCATAAGTCCTTCTGCATGTCTTCGTTTTCTTTCCCATCGTCGGCAAGTCCCTTTTAGCCTTGTCTTCCATATTCGACTTGGTCTTATCATCATCCATTTCAGAATCTGAGCTAATAGCTTGCACCGAGTCCTCCCTCATTATGGCTTTTAGGTAATGCCATTCCATGTCTATTTTCTTAATCCACTCCCGTCCTAGAAGTGGTGGTCCTCCCTCAGGTAATACGTACAAGTTCATTCTTGGGTGTTCTTTACCCCTATCTCGCACCTTGACTCTTATTTTCCCCACGGGGTATACGTTATGCCCCGTGTATGTCTGTAATACGAACTTGGTATTTCTTAAAGGTATGTGAGAGAATAGCCGGTGGTAGTCCCTTCGGTTGATGACTGATAGAGCTGATCCAGTGTCCAGCTCCATTCTTACTTGGACTCCAGCTATTTTTAGTATGACCCAGATGGCCTGTAGATCCGTTTCTTTACCCACATTGTGGATTCTCAGCCTACCCAGCTCCTGGTTGTTTGGGTCTGAGTCTGAATTCTGTTCGTCTGAACTCTTCTCAGCCACCTTGTGTACCTTGTTGTACTTTTCTTGTGGTGGCTTCCTTTGATTATTGGTCTTTTTCCCGGACTGGCATACCTTCGCGATGTGACCCAGTTTGCCTCCCCAGCCCTCTCGCAGACCGGTGTTTCCCTGCCCGGCTGCGGCTGGGTTTCTCTTCCCGCGCCTACTCGCAGGCTCAGCGCTTCGTGGCTGCGGTCGCTGCCCGGATTTTTCCCGCCGATCGCGGGCCGGCTGTCACCCGACGCCGTTGGACCCGACTTTTGGCCGGCACAGCTCCCCCTCGACCGAGGTCGAGTGCTCTGCCCTTATCCTCCGGATACTTCTACACCTTCCCCTACTCACAGTCTCTTCGGCCACCTTGTTTCTTGCTGGTCGGCTCACTCTGCACCGTGGCAGAAGGGTAGTCAGTGCCTGTTGCTGATACAGCTTTGTTGTTAGTCTTCCTGCTTTCTGTTGTTGCAGCCTTGTGTTTTCTTTTGGTAGCACGACGAGGGCGGTTGTCTCTCTTCGACGCTCTTCGTTGCTTTTGGTAGTCTTGCCGCAGGGTACGATCGGACTCGTCGCCACTGTAAAGTCTGTGGGTTGTGCAGTTAATAAATACGCAGACTTCAGAAGTAACAAACAAACAGGTCTTTACTATTCGAAGGTCCGGGCGAATCTGCCCCAGCAATCCTGCTACAACACTTATATACTGGTGTGGTCACTATCGGTATTACAGTATACAGAAGCCAAACAAATAGTGCCACACCTAAAGTAGTTCCCTTAAAGGTGAACGGTTACATTCAATAGTTCCCTTAAAGATAGACGGGTACATACACTACAATTTGGCCCCTCGAGCCTGCTCCACCGTTCAATCAGATCATGGCTGATCTTCTAACCCAACTCCACTTTCCTGCACTATCCCAATATCCTTTGATTCCCTTAATATCCAAACATCTATTGAATATAATACAGACGTCTTGAATATAACCAACAACTGAGCCTCCACAGCCCTCTGGGGTAGAGAATTCCATAGATTCACCATCCTTTGAGTGAAGAAATTTCTCCTCATCTCAGTCCTAAATGGCCGACCACTTAATCTGAGACTGTGACCCCTGGTTCTAGACTCCCCAGCCAGGGGAAACATCCACCCTGCATCTACCCTGTCAAGCCATGTAAGAATTTTGTGCGTTTCGATGAGATCACCTCATTCTTCTAAACTCTAGAGTATATAGGCCTAGTCTACTCAATTTCTCCTCATAGGACAATCCCCCCATCCCAGGAACCAGTCTGGTGAACCTTCGTTGCACTCCCTTTATGGCAAGTATATCCTTCCTTAGGTAAGGAGACCAAAACTGTACACAATACTCGAGGTGTGGTCTCACCAGAGCCCTATATAATTGCAGTAAGACATATTTACTCTTGTACTCAAATCCTCTTGTAATAAAGGCCAACAGATCATTTGCTTTCCTAATTGCTTGCTGTACCTGCATGTTAACTTTTAGTAATTCGTGTACAAGGACACCCAGGTCCCTCTGAACACCAACATTTCCCAATCTCTCACCATTTAAAACATACTCTGTTTTTCTATTTTTCCTGCCAAAGTGTATAACTTCACATTTCTCCACATTATATTCCATTTGCCATGTTCTTGCCCACTCACTTAGCCTGCCTATATCCCCTTGTAGCCTCTATGCATCCTCATATTCTATTTTCCCTTTCTTTATCAATTTCTTGGCCCTCCTTTGCTGAATTCTAAAATCCTCCTAATCCTCAGGCTTACTACTCTTTTTGACAACATTATAAGCCTCTTCCTTTAATCAATACTATCTTTAATTTCTCTTGTTAGCAACGGTGAGACCATTTTTCCTGTAGCGTTTTTATTCCTTAAGGGAATGTATATTCATTGCAAATTATGAATTATTTCTTTAAATGTTTGCCATTGCTTTTCTACTGTCATACCTTTTAATCTAGTTTCCCAGCCTACCTCAGCCAACTCTCCTCTCATACCTACGTAGTTTGCTTTGTTCAGGTTTAGGACCCTGGCTTCGTACTTAACTAAATCACTCTCAAACTCAACATAAAATTCTATCATATTATTATCACTGCTCCTGAGAGGCTACTTTACTACAAGGTTATGAATTAACCCTGTCTCATTGCGCAGTACTAGATCTAGTTTGCAGATGACACGAAAATTGGTGGAGTGGTAAATAGTGAGGAGGGAAGCCTCAGGCTACAGGACGATATAGACAGGATGGTTAGATGGGCAGAACAGTGGCAAATGGAATTTAACCCTGAAAAGTGTGAGGTGATGCATTTTGGGAGGACTAACAAGGCAAGGGAATAAACAATGAATGGTAGGACCCTAGGAAGGACAGAGGATCAGAGGGACCTTGGTGTGCATGTACATAGATCCCTGAAGGCAGCAGGACAGGTAGATAAGGTGGTTAAAAAGGCATATGGGATACTTGCCTTCATTAGCCGAGGCATAGAATATAAGAGCAGGGAGGTTATGATGGAGCTGTACAAAACGCTAGTTAGGCCACAGCTGGAATACTGTGTGCAGTTCTGGTCACCACACTATAGGAGGGATGTGATTGCATTGGAGAGGGTGCAGAGGAGATTCACCAGGATGTTACCTGGGCTGGAGCACTTCAGCTATGAAGAGAGACTGGACAGGCTGGGGTTGTTTTCCTTAGCGCAGAGAAGGCTGAGGGGGGACCTGATTGAGGTGTACAAAATTATGAGGGGCATAGATAGGGAAGATAGAAAGGAACTTTTCCCCTTAGTAGAGGGGTCAATAACCAGGGGGCATAGTTTCAAGGTAAGGGGCAGGAGGTTTAGAGTGGATTTGAGGAAAAACTTTTTCACCCAGAGGGTGGTTGGAATCTGGAACTCACTAACTGAAAGTGTGGTAGAGGCAGGAACCCTCACAACATTCAAGAAGCATTTAGATGAGCATTTGAAACGCCATAGCATACAAGGCTACGGACCAAGTGCTGGAAAATGTTATTAGAATAGACAGGGCTTGATGGCCGGCGCGGACACGATGGGCCGAAGGGCCTCTTTCTGTGCTGTATAACTCTATGACTCTATCTAAAATAGCCAATTCCCTCATAGGTTCCTTGACATACTGATCTAGAGAACTATCTTGAATGCATTCCATGAACTCTTCCTCTGCACTATTTCTGCAAATTTGGTTTGCCCAGTCTATATGAAAGTTAAAGTCCCCCATGATTACTTATTACTCTTGTTACATGCATCTCTAATTTCCTGATTTATACTTTGCCTGACACTACAACCACTGTTAGGGGGCCTATAGACTACTCCCACTAATGTTTTCTGCCCCTTGTTGTTTCCACCCAAACTGATTCTACATTTTGTTTTTTGAGCCAAGATCCTTTCTCTCTACTTTCTTTATTCCCTCCTTTATTATCAGGGCTACCCCCTCCTTTTCCATTCTACCCGTCTCTTTCAAAAGTCAAATATCCTGGAATATTTAGTTCCCAACCTTGGTCACTCTGCAACCACGTCTCTGTAATGGCTATTAAATCAAACCCATTTATTTCTATCTGTGCTATTAATTAGTCTATTTTGTTGCGAATGCTTCGTGCATTCAGATATAGTACCTTTAGCTTTAACTTTTTTATCTTTTTCCCTGATGTCACTTTAGTCACTAATGCCCTATTACCTTTATTAATCTTTCTGTCCCTTCCTGACCCACTCTGCTAATCTTTACCCAGATCACTACTCTGCTCTACAGCCTTGACATTTCTCTTACTGCTTTTGAATTTACCCTTTCCTGAATCCTCTCAACCCCCCTTCACTAGTTTAAATCTCTATCTACCACCCTAGTTATTCGATTCACCAGGACACTGGTCCCAGCCCAGTTTAAGTGGAGCCCATCCCAACGGAACAGCTCTCTCTTTCCCCAATACTGGTACCAGTGCCCCATGAATTGAAACCCCTGCCTCCCACACCACTCTTTGAGCCAAGCATTTAACCTTCTAATCTGTTTGTCCCTATGCCAATTTGCACATGGCTCAGGTAACAATCCAGAGATTATTACATGTGAGGTTCTGCATTTTAATTTCGACCCTAGCTCCTCAAACTCTCTCAGCAAAACCTCATTCCTAGTTCTACCTATATCTTTGGTTCCTACATGGACCATGACAACTGGATCCTTCCTCTCCCACGCTAAGCTCTTCTTCAGCCGCGAAGAGACATCCTTTCCCCTGGCACCATTCAGGCAACACAACCTTCGGAACTCCCGGTCGCAGCTGCAGAGAATAGTATCTATCCCTTGTAAGAAATCGTGAATTGGAAGAAATTGTGAATTATAAGAAATAGTGGCTTTATAAAACAAATAAGCTCATTCGAGCTGAGCAGCCAGGATACGCTGCTGATACAGCTGTTGTACAAAGAGCTGAGGTCGTTTCAAGGTCAATACACAAAACAGCCCTTCGAGTGGGCATAACTAGGGCTGATAAGTGGTTGAGTAAGATAAACAAGCTGTCTAGGAGAAAGTGCAAGAGATAAGCAAAGGGATGGTCTCGATAGACTGGGAGGGATGTGCTACAGGCGCATATTAAAACAAGTGATTGACGTGAGGTATCCACCAGCCCCTAAACTAAGGTATATAAACGGGCAGCCGAGAGGGAAAGGCAGGCAGAGAGGGGGAGAGTTTCCTCCGGGGTGAATCTCATGCAAGCTTCGGCTTAACACCTTATTCAAGCTCAACCTCTGAGGTTGATTCATGCTGGCTTCAGCCTAACACCTCCGCCAGCCTCGGGAGATGACCAAAACAGGAAGAGACCACTGCCACAGGCTGCAGGGATCCAAGACCACCGTTCTGCCTCAATGTCCGTCCATCCACCCATCCGTTCCCAGGCCGGTAAACTGTTCTCATCTGCTGAGGGTTGTATGTCTACTATTGCATGCTGTATTTAACTTAAACTGCCGCTCCTTAATAAAGTGACCGGTAACTCCCAAAACCCTTTGGGTAATCTGTGTGTGGCCTGTGATCCAAATTCTTACACTCTCTGACTATACTTTCGCCTACTACTACCACATTCCTTTTCATTCCCCCCACTTGAATGGCCTCTTGTACCGCGGTGTCGTGGTCAGCTTGCTCATCCATCTTGCAGTCCTTATTCTCATCCCCACAGGTAGCAAGTATCTTATACCTGTTGGTCAAAGTCAAGGGCTGAAGCTCCTCCATCACTACATCCTGGGTCGCCATACCTTCCTGACTCGCACCCTCCTGTCCCTGACCATTGAAGAAATCTAAACACTTCAAGCTGACTACATAGCCGAAACTGTAGGATACAAGTCATAGAAAGTCTGACTGCACAATGCTCTGCTCAGACTGTACCTTGAGTACTGCGTCCAGTTCTGGTCACCTAGAAACAAGGGAGACATTCAAGCGTTGGAGGCAGTGCAGGGAAAAGCCACAGGGATGATTGCTATTGTTGGGAGTTTGAGATATGAGGAAAAAGGACATTTTTCAGCCTCAAGTAAAGGCTCTGAGAGATGAAATAACAGAGTTGGAGAAGATAGTAAATAGTGTGGTAAAGATTATTCTGGAATACCACTCCAATTAAAGAGTAGGACAAGTGAACTCAGGTTAAAACTAGTAAAAGGTATCTTAAGGACTGATAACTGGATGGTCTTCTTCAAGCAGAGAATGACCAAAACTTGGACTCCCGGATGCAGTTGTGGAGGTGACTAACTCTGGGAACATTTAAGGAACCATTGGTGCAGCAATGTGGGGCCAGGAGGATTGTTCTGAATGGATTAATTAAGATGGGCTGAATGGCCTTCCTCAGCTGTAAGTGATCTTGGGAATATGTTAATTTTCTTTTTATCACAGTGGATTTTAGGATTTTTATTAGTGTTTTCTCAGATCACATTCTGCAATTTAGCTTGGTTTTCTGTGAAATGTTTTTTATTCACTTCCACCCTCCTCACCATTGTTCAGTATCAGTTAAATCCTCCACATGGATTTGGATGGACAATGATTCAAAGCTCAATTCCAAAGAGGTGGGAGTTGCAGCCCTTGAGGGCAGCATTTAACCCAGTGTGTATTAATGACTTAAATGAAGGAATAGAGAGTTGTATCTCCAAGTTTGTAGATGACAATTAGTTAGGAGGCACAGTAAGTACTGCAGATGGGAGCAGGATGTTAAAAAGAGACACTGATAGATTAATTGAGTGGGCAAAACTATGACAGATGGAGTTCAATGTGGGAAAGTATGAGGTAATCCATTTTGGATTTAAAAAAGACAAATCAGAATATTTCCTTAATGGCAAAAGACTGCGAGCTGTGGAGGAGCAAGGCGATTTAAGTGTCCCTGTCCACAAATCACTAAAAGCTAGTGCACAAAAAGTAATCAAAAAAACAAATGGAATGTTGACCTTTATCTCAAGAGGCTTGGAATTCAAAAGTGAGGAAGTTACGTTTCAGTTGTAGAGCCTTGGTCAGAACACATCTAGAAGACTATGTTCAGTTCTGGGCAGTGCACCTCAGAAAAGATATATTGGACCAGATATTCGGACCCCCACGGGTGTGTACGAGGTGCGTACACACCCGTAGGGGCCTTGCATGTGTCTGTTTCAGGCATGTGAAGCGCATGCACTAAAACCCGGCCCTTCCGATCTGACAAGAATTCTCTAGACAGGAGGAGGGCCTCTGCCGGGGGAGAGTTCCGCTTTCTGCACAACCTCCGCCCGCTGAAAACCTTTAAAAATCTTACGCCTGGTAAAAGCCTGCGTAAGGCCTGCTTTTACCAGCATAAGAGTTTTTAAAAAAAAATTTCATTCATTTATAATTTTTAAATACTTTTAAAAAAGGTAAGTTTATTTTTAGCCCCGTAAAAAACTTTAATACTTTTTTTCAAATAATTAAATTTTTGTTTAAAATAGTTAATTTAATGTAATTTTAACTAATTTTAAATATGTGATTTAAAAAAAAATGTCTTTAATGTTTAACTGTGTTTTTAAATGTGATCCCCATTCATACTCTTGACATCCTGTGCGTAGAGAACTGTTAAAAGTGTGAAGGGGGATTCCCTTCTTTGATTGGTTCCCAATGGCCCACGTGATCCCAGGGACGCTGGCGAACCGCCTGCGCCCCTGGGATACCTGGGCCTCCAGGAGAGGCCCAGGAGTGGAAGTCTCGGGACCTACGGAGCCAGCAGGTAAGTGCGTAGGTTTTTCCCAATTGGAGGCATCCGCACGCAGGAAGACTCTGATCGGAAAATCTGGCCCATTGCCTTGGAGGGGGTGCAGCGCAGGTTCACCAGAATGTTAGGCTTCAAAGGTAAAATTATGAGGACAGGTTGCATATACTTGGTTTTTATTCCCTTGAATTTAGAAGGTTGAAGGGAGATCTAATCAAGGTTTTTCAAATATTCCAGAAATTCGGGTCGGAGGCTTCCGTGGGTGCAAGCCCCTGACCTGCACTTATCTTGCGCGCTGGCCGTTGAGCTGTGGGCCCCCATGGAATTCCGATCCTAGGCCTGCTCCAGCTGCCGGCACACAGTGCTTGCGTATCCCAGGGGCGCAGTTAGTTCGATGCGGCCCCTGGGATCACGTGGGCCACGGAGAGCCAATCGGAGCAGGGAATGCTCCATTCATAAGATTGACAGGAAGAGCTGTCAAAACTTATAAATACTACGGGCCCCAAAACATCACTAAATCTTCAAATAAATTTTAAAAAAACATCACACTTTTTAAATAAACTATAAATTACATGAAATAACTATTTTAAACAATAATTTAAATTTTTGAAAGAAATAATTTTATTTTCTAACAGGCTAAAAATAAACTTACCTTGCTTTAAAGTATTTAAAAATAATAAACCTGTGGAAAAAATGTTTTAATTTTAATTAATTCATCACTTACCTTGTAAAAAGCAGGCCTTACGCCTGCTTTTTAAATGTGTAACTTCTGCAGACTTACCCTCCCGGGAAAATCTGTAAAAAAAAACTAAGTTCGATGCGCACGCGTAGCCTCTCCCACACATGCATTCAAACTCTGAACCCCTTCGTTCAGGGGAACGGAAGTGTTGGTTTCCCGCGCATGCGCAGTGCATGCAGGAAACCGGCACTTCCATTGGGCTTACGGGTGAGTACCCTGTGCGTACTCACCCGTGGGGACCCCAATTTCTGGGCCAATAAAAGAATACAATAGGGTAAATACAGAGGCTGAGATCTTACCTTTCGGGGCGCATTGGGGGCAGGACAGCTGCCTTCTGGGTTCTAGTCCTGCCCCCAGCGATGTCTGACGCACAGACGCTATTTTGTATCAATTGGCCTTGCTAAGCCTGCCCTGCAGGCTTGCCGACCAATTAAGAGAATGCCAGTGTCAGATGACGTCAGTTAATGACGTGTCATCTGCCGGTTTTCTTAAAGGGGCCACCACCATTTCTTTTTGACAATTATTTTTTCAGTGTTTGACAGCATTGAGGTGCTGTAAACACTGACAATCACTGTACAAATGTGAGCCCTTGCACCCAGGCTCTCCAGTGACTCTCTCCTTAGGCTAAAACAGATGGCAGCTGCAGGTGAGGTTACAGAAGTGATCTGTCACTGGTGAGAGAGGTTCTCCCAATAAAGTGGGACTACACAAACACTTCAAAGCTTGTCACCTACAGAAAATTCTAAACACATTAAAAATGACTTTCCCAACTTTTTCTTACCTCTGATACTCACCAGTGTCCCATTGGACCCTTCACACCACTTCTGCAGCTGTCATCTATACACAAACATTACAGTAGACTCACAGCACTCCACACTTACCCTGGCAGAGTTTCCCAATGTCGGGAAGCCCGCAGTAGAAGTGTCAAAATTGGAAAAAGCCTCTTAACTGCCTGTTAACTACCTGTTAACAAGCAGTTGAGTAGCTATAATCCTCTTTCCGCCACTAGGAGTCGGGTCCCTGCGCAAATTGGGGACCCGACTCCCAGGAAGATTGATTGGAGACAGGTTGGATGCAGGTTCGGGACCCGCTTCCAATATTTTTGATTTTGCCAGCAGTCCCACTTCCAAACTCGCCTCCTCAGGGCTGGTAAAATCGAGCCCAGAGAAACTATTTACTCTGGTGGAGAAACCCAGTACAAGGAGGCACAATCTTAAAATTAGAGCTCGGCCATATAGGAGTGAAATCAGGAAGCATTTTTCCACACAAAGGTCGTGGAAATCGGGAACTCACAAAAGGCTGTGGGTGCTAGATCAATTGGAATTTTCAAGAATGAGGTTGATACAGTTTCATTAGGTAAGGGTATCAAAGGATATGGCTCAAAGGCGGGTAGATGGTGTTGGGGTACAGATCAGCCATGATCTAATAATAAAATGGCGGAACAGACTTGAGGGGCTGAATGGCCTCCTCCTGTGCTTTTATGAGTACAGCACTAATGAGCCCTAGCAAAACTGAGATCAATTGGAGGTCAAAGGGAAAGCCTTCCAGTGGCTGAAGTCATACCTGGCACAAAGAAAAGGGTCTCAAGACCTGAAAGATTGACTGACTTCCATCTCTCCACAGCTGCTACCTGACCTGCTGAGTATTTCCATCTTTTTCTGTTGTTGCTTACTTGGGCCGATGGTCGTGATTGTCAGAGGCCAATCTTCGCAGCCCCAGGACATTGCTGCATGAGTTCCTTAGGGCAGCGACCTTATCGCAACAGCCTTCAGCTGCTTCATCAGCTCAATCATAAGGTCATGAGTGGGTCTGTTTGCCAGTGATTCCACAATATTGAGCTCCATTCACAGCTCCTCCGATAATGAAGCACATTTCTCTTTGTTCTACAGAAGAACTTGGATAACACCCAGGTTGACAAGTGGCAGGTAACATTTGTGCCACATAAGTGCCAGGTAACCAGAAAAAGCAGAATCAACTTACTTTGTCCTTCAATGGCACAAAATCGTCCAGTTCCTCCATCATCAACATCTTGGTGGTCATCATTGACTAACATTTCCTCAATAGTGTTACAGGATGGTTTCTTATACACTCAATGATGCTCAGTTTGGGTTCCACCAGGACCACTTGGCTTCAGACCTCATTACAGCCTTGGTCCAAAAATGAACGAAAGCTGAATTGCAGCGGTGAGGTGAGAGTGACTGCCCTTGACATCAAGGCAGCATTTGACCGAGTGTGGCATCAAGGAGCCCGAGTAAAACTGAAGTCAATGGGAATCAGGGGGACAACTCTCCACCAGCTGGAGTCATACCTAGCACAAAGAAAGATGGAGGTCAATCATCTCAGCCCAAGGACATCGCTGCAGGAGTTCCTCAGAGTGTCCTAGGCCCAACCATCTTCAGCTGCTTCATTAATGTCCTTCCCTCAATCATAAGGTCAGAAATGGGGATGTTCACTGATGATTGCAGTGTTCAGTTCCATTTGCAACGCCCCAGATAATGAAGCAGCCCGTGCCTGTATGCAGCAAGACTTGGACGATATTCAGGCTTGGGCTGTTAAGTGGCAGGTAACATTCACACCACACAAGTGCCAGGCAATGACCATCTTCAACAAGAGAGAGTCTAACCACAACCGTTTGACATTCAACCTCATTACCATTGCTGAATCCCCCACCATCAACATCCTGGGGCGTCACCATTGACCAGAACTAGACCAGCCACATAAATACTGTGGCTACAAGAGCAGGTCAGAGGCTGGGTGTCCTGCGGCGAGTGTCTCTCCTCCTGACTCCCCAAAGCCTTTCCACCATCTACAAGGCACAAGTCAGGAGTGTGATGGAATACTCTCCACTTGTCTGGATGAGTGCAGCTCCAACAACACTCGAGAACCTCGACACCATCCAGGACAAAGTGACCCGCTTGATTAGCACCCCATCCACCACCTTAAATATTCACTCCCTCCACCACCGGCGTACCGTGGCTGCAGTGTGTACCATCTACAGGATGCACTGCAGCAACTTACCAAGGCTTCTTCAGCAGCACCTCCCAAACCTGTGACCTCCACACCTTGAAGGTCAAGGGCGGAAGGTGCATGGGAACACCATCACCTCCAAGTCACACACGGTCCCGACTTGGACATTTATCTGCATTCCTTCATTGCCAGTGGTAATGGGGCGGTAAGGCTACCGACCCCATTTGGAGGTCGTTTCGGCCTTTATTAACACCAGGCGAGGGCAATGAGAGTCGACCCCCATCTATCTTAAGGGACAGGCTGGTATTGCCAAGAAAGCTCTTTATATTTTGACTTATTGAATAAATAATAGTTTTTCTGCTTCAGGATTTGTTGCAGAATGCTGGTATTTACACTGTTATCAGTGCTGTGTCACCCTCTCCTTTTATGGCTTATTTGAAGGCAGATGAGGGAAACATCCACAAGACACCTTGACAGGCGCTAAAATCTCTTGCCCCGGCCCTTTCCTTAGCTATCACAGAGCAGCAATCTCCCCTCCCTCCCTGACCTTGCACCTGCTCCATGCCACCTAGAATAAACAGAGAAGCATCACAGTCAGACCAACACCCTCATCCTCCCGTACCATCATTCTTCATGCCACACTTGATAACATTCTTCATCCACCTACTGCACAACAGGTCTATGCCGGTGCTTATGCTCCACTCGAGCCTCCTCCCACCCTATTTCATCTCGCATATCCTTCTATTCCTTTCTCCCTCTTGTACTTATCTAGCTTCCCCTTAAATGTATCTATGCTACTCGCTTCAACTACTCTGTGTGGTAGCGAGTTCCACATTCTAACCATCTTCTGGGTAAAGATGTTTCTCCTGAATTCCTTATTGCATTTATTAGTGACTATCTTGTATTAATGACCCCTAGTTTTGGATTCCCCCACAAGTGGAAACATCTTCTCTGCGTCTACCCTATCAAACCCCTTCATAATTTTAAAGACCTCCAACAGATCACCTCTCAGTCCTCTCTTTTCTAGAGGAAAGAGCCCCAGCTTGTTCAATCTTTCCTGATAGTTGTACCTCCTCAGTTCTGGCATCAGCCTTGTAAATCTTATTTGCATCTTGTTCATTGCGCAAGTCAGGAGTGTGATGAAATACTCTCCACTTGTCTGGATGAGTGCAGCTCCAACAACACTCGAGAAGCTCGACACCATCCAGGACAAAACGACCCGCTTTATTGGCACCCCATCCACCACCTTAAACATTCACTCCCTCCACCACCGGCGTACCGTGGCTGCAGTGTGTACCATCTACAAGATGCACGGCAGCAACTCGCCAAGACTTCTCTGACAGCACCTCCCAAACCTGCCACCTCTACCGCCAAGGGCAGTAGGCGCATGGGAACACCATCACCTCCAAGTTCCCCTCCAAGTCACACACCACCCTGACTTGGAGATATATCACCGTTCCTTCATCATTGCTGGGGCAAAATCCTGGAACTCCCTCCCCAACAGTACTGTGGGAGTACTTTCACCACACGGACTGCAGCGGTTCAAGAAGGCGGCTCATCACCACCTTCTCAAGGGCAATTAGAGATGGGCAATAAATACTGGCCTTGCCAGCGACGCTCACATTTCATGAACGAATAAAAGACATTGAAAATTGGCATCACAGGTTTATGAAGAATACATATTCGTATTAGTATGTAAATGTACACTTAAAAGGTTGTGCTTACAACCAGACCTAATGATGTTTGGTTGGAGATTCAACTATGTTCCAGTTATGAGCTCAGTATCTTCAGCCTTTACGATTCCAAATACAAGCAGCCAATTTTTATACATTTTTCTTACTCTCTCCACGTGACAGTCCATACAATTCTGTATCACATAATTCTATAAAAGTTAAAATAAAACTCCATATAAAGATAATTTAATTGACTTATCCCGTATCAACAATTTTCAAGTTTCTAACTAAACAAGCTCTTTTTCCATTGAGCTAACAAGTATAATTCCCTTACTTTGTTATATTGTCGATACTTTCACTAATGTTCCATATAATTGCTATTCTACCAAGCGAAATATTTAATTATATGTCTGTCTTTTCTTCTGTGTCGTTTGTATCAATTAAAGAAAGAAAGCAATAAATGCATTTCTATAGCACCTTTCATGACCTTATGATGCCCCAAAGCACCTCACAGCCAATGAGGTACTTTTGAAGTGTAGTCACTGTTGTAATGTAGGAAACACAGCAGCCAATTTGCACACTGCAAGCTCCCACAAACAGCAAGGTGATAATGACCAGATAATCTGTTTTAGGTGTTGGTTGAGGGATAAATATTGACCAGGGCACCAGGGAGAACTCCGCTGCTCTTCTTCGAAATAGTGCCGTGGGATCTTTTACAACCACCTGAGAGGGCAGACGGGGCCTCGGTTTAACGTCTCATCCAAAAGACAGATAGTGTATGCTCAGGTGTTTTCCTTTGCTGTGCTAACTATTTCCCACACTGTTATCAAATGATTCAGTATGCAACGGCACATCTTTAATTAAACCTCTTATTACTTCATCCTCAAACTGATCATTGCTGCAGGGTCAGCCCTCGTGCGATAGTCCAATGGTACTTTAAATTGACTTATACTTCTCTGCTTAACCGGCAATGGCTAAAAGTTAACATTACTACAATATAAAAATAAATCAATCGCAAAATACAACATTAGCAGACCTCAGGACAGTCTGACCCTTTCGTTACAAAGAGCACTTCAGAGACCTGCAACCTCTGCCACCAAGAAGGTGAACAGCAGCAATATTATGGAAACACCATCCCGTGTTGGACATATACCCCTCTTCCTCCTTCGTCACTGGGTCAGAATCCTGGCGTTCCCTAGCTAACATCACCTAACGCCATCGTGCGAGCACATGGACTGCAGTGGTTCAAGAAGAAGGTCCATCACCACCTCCTCGGGGCAACTAGGGATGGGTGATAAATGCCAAGCTTTCTAGCGCCAGCCACATCCTGAGAACAAATAAACCGCAAGATTACTATCCAGTGCGCAGTAAACCAAATCACAAGAAGATGTATTGCGATTGGGTGACATCACCTCAGGATCCAATGACTGAAAAATGAGCACACTTGCAATTCATTGTCTCAATGAATCTGCACTTCATGTAATTGCACATCACATTAATAAAGTGTTTACAACAATAGCTTAGACCTTGGCATAGAAGTGTGGCTATTTGATAATTGATGAAAGGCAAAAGGCACTATACCACTCACTGCCTCATTGTGCTCACAGCTGATAATATATTATACCAAGCAAAGAACTACACATAGATCAATACAAAGAGATGGGAGACCAATTGCTCCTCCTTGGGGCATGCTCAGTTCATGCAGAAACGTTGGGAGAGGTATAAGAGAAGTTTTCCAAAAGGAAAGAGCTTGCCTTTCTATAGCTCCTTTCACGACCTCAGGACGTCCAAAGCGCTTTACAGCCAATGAAGTACTTTTGAAGTGTAATCACTGTTGTATTGTAGGGAGGAGGAGGTGCATTATGGGGCAAGGCAGAGATAGCATGGAATGGTTTAATTCCGCCAGTTTTTAACTGCAAAACCACAGATGTGTATGCACTGTGCCTAAAATGCTTACGATCCATGTTGGCATCTATGCTGATCCCAGGTGGTTTTAATGGCACCCTTTATGTGGACAACAATTTTAGAGGGAAGTTTACATTCAATCCATGGCGGTCAGTTTAGGAACGTAGGATCAATAGGAGGCCATTCAGCCCCTCAAGCCTGTTTCTCCATTAATGGCTGATCTGAATCTTAACTCCATCTACCGGCCTTAGCTCCTTATCCCTTAATACCCTTATCTAACAAAAATTTATCAATCTCAGTTTGTGAAATTTTCAATTGACCCCCCCACCTCGCCTCAACAGCTTTTTGGGGGAGAGAGTTCCAGATTTCCACTGAAGGGTTAATTACAAGTTCTAGCCCTGTCTCGGGTTACCGCAGATCAGGCGTATTCCCCAGATGTTCACCTTCAACTTAAGTTAGAGATAGCCGAATTCTATAAGATGCTTAAATGGGTCTAAAGATTCAGGCTATCTCTCCCTAAAAGAAAGGAATGACTGAAAATGTTACCGTCCCCAGATAGTACTTTTAATAAGTTTAAATAGACTGTAACCTTCTGGATATTATGAGGGTCCGGAATACTCCCCAGAATTCTGCAACTCCTTACAAAAGAGTACAGAAATTGGGTTTGTGAGTTTATACAGAAATACTCTTTGAGACAATTCTAAAAATATATAGTTTTATTTAAGAGCCGACATTCATTTAACAGCTGTTGAGTCAGTTGCAACATTAACAATTCAAAATACAAATAGCTTACATTTCTTATTTCTCAGAGATCCTTAATTTCAAATCTTTACTTCGTTACATTTCTACATTTCTTACTTATTTCTAAATACAGAACATCCACCAAAATCAAATATTTTGACTATCCGAGACTCAAAGTTAAAAACTTACAGATGGTGCCTGTAAAGTTGAGCAACGCTTGGCCCGTTCAGTGACTTCTGACTTTCTGTTTGAAAAGCTCTTATTTTTATACCCTTTTTTGAATGGTTTATTCTTTGAAGTTCTCTGCTGATGTAAGCTAATTGTCTTTATTGATACCTCTGTTGAATGCTTTCTATCTTAAAGTCAATTCAACTATTGCATGCATAATTATGTCTCTACCTTTAGGTGCTCCAAAAACCATCATAAAAACAATATGACAGCAATGGTTTCTGTTTGATGCCATTCTTATCGAAGATTTTCCATTCAATTCTTAATATTGGCTTTACTGGTTTTATCGAATGTTGAGTTTCCTAACTGCTCCAAGTTCAATACAAACACAATGTAATTGCTTGGTTTATCTATTGAGGTCATATCTTCAAAGTGTTGTTGTTGGTATCATATTTACTATGTATAAATTAAAGACACTTTGACCAGAGTGTTTGCTTGTTTCCTAGCTATCTTAGTTGGTTGCATATTTAATCGTGTTTCCTGTCTTCCAAGTTTAACATAAAAACTATTTGACCAGCAGGTGTTTCTTTTACTTGCTGTCATCTTTTCAAAGGCACATGGGCCTAGAAATTCAGTTAAGGCCCACCAGCAGGCTAACGCCCAAAAGTTAGCGCTGCGCGCGGAGCCAGGTGTGCCCGTCAGATATTCGGCTTTTGCGCCCCAAGTCAGAACCGGCCGCTATTCCAGGGTGTGCCCGCCCCCGCTTGGGGCGCTGAAACTGAATTTCAGCGCTCTAAGTGCCGCTGCGCCACCCGATGCGGTGCGGCAGGCTGCGGTACTGCAGGCCTCCTCCTTCTCTTAAGGTGGAGGTGCCTGCAACAGCGAGATCGCCGCTGGATTGTGCCGGCAAATGAGCCCGGCACCAAGCAGATGTGCCGGGCTCGCGGAAAGCAGCTGGCAATGCCGCGGGGGGGGTGGAGGAGGCCGGGGAAGGAGGTGCGGGCAGGCGGCCGCCGAAAAAGCGGCCGGCCGCACCTCCACCTTAAAGCGCCCCAGTAGCGCAGCAGTACGGCCCCGTTTTTCAATCGCTGTTTGCGGCCGCTGCAGAAGAGGCGGCCGCAACTAAATATGGGGTTTGGGCCGGTAGCGGGGCGGAACCGGGGCACTGCGCACACTGATGACGTCATCGGTGTCGGCGCAGCGCTACCGGCTACCGCCGCCATTACCGCAGCGCTGAATATCAGCGCACCCTCTTACACTTGCGCAGAAGCCCTCTTTGGGCGGTAATTGGGCGCAAAGCCCACTGAATTTCTAGCCCATGGTTTTTTAATATTTGTGTTTCTGTTTCATGTGTTAGTTCTTTAACACTTTAAACTGGGTCTTTTCATTGTGTTGCTTGCAAACTCCAGACCTTTCAGAAGCGCCAAACTGCCATTTCAATAGGGTAATTGTTTTAGTATATTTAACTAATTCCCATTTCAAAGCTTGTATTTTTACAACTTTGTTAAACAACTGATCTTTATCTCAGAAGCCTGTTTTCTGTTTGCAGCCTATGTCTCTGAGGCTTTAGATTTTTAAACCCAGTATATCATGTATTAATAAATATCAGAATTCTGTTCATATTATGGTGTATCTTTCTGAAATATGGCTTATTCCGTCACACCCACTTCTTGACCAAAAGATGAGCTCATAACATCAGGGCAGAGTTTAGTCAATGATCCTCATGAGGTTACAATAGCATATTCATTTCACAAGATGTACAATCATGTGCTACATGAAAATTCCTTTGAAGTCATCCTAGGACAATGTTTTGTCTTATTTTAAATTGAACACAATTTAAAAGGATGATAAGTACATAGTCATGCAATGAGCTAAACAACATGTACTTAGAATGTCCAATTGGCAGATGTACGTTCCGTAGAGGTGAGTTATTCATACGAGTCAAGGAGACGTCAGTTGAAATTAGTTGAAGCTTGACTCGCTGTTCCTTTGATCTGGCGTGTGTACCAATGCGTGTTTTCATTAAGGCCCTACCAGGCACTTAGTTGATTCCTTCTTTTATCAATGGTGTCTTCCTCCTTCACTGAAGTAACTCGTTGATCTTTCCTTGTTTCGGTTGTTGCTTTTCGCAAATCCAATTCCTGATGCGTTGCCAAGCAACGTGTGGAAGTGTCGGTGGCACCTTCTGACTTCCCGTCGTCAGTATTTCGATTGCATCCATTTTTTGTGTCGTGCTCCAAGCTGGGTCTTTAAAGACAGTGTACGACTGCACCTTATATTGTTCCTCCTTTTCGGTATCCCACAGGACATCTTTTGATATTGTCTATGGAGACAGTTTTAAAAATATGCTTGCCATTCAGCTGGTTAATATGTATTTGAACTGTTCTTTCGTTAATAACAGAATGTATTTGAACAGGTTTTTTCCACTTCAGTCTTAAACCAGGTTTCTGCTCGAACTTCTTTTCCTGTACCCATTCTCCTTCTATGGGCTGCCATACTTCATTTGTCAATTTTTTCTGCCTATTTGCTTCCCTTATCCTTTGATCAATTCAATGAATCTCCTCTGTTACTTCTTTTTTTAAATCTAACTGTCGCTGTCGGGTCAAGGACTCAGAGTGTGTAGAGGCAATAAAAGAACTACAGGTAAGCGGTGTATGCATCTCAATCCCATACATCAGATAATATGGAGTTTCTTAGGGCACACTGTCCCTGATGCAGATGTGGGCACATTATTGAGTGATAGCTGTACCGGAATGATGGCGGTCCACTTATTGCCCCTGATTCTCAACAGTTTGACCAATAACTTTATTACTTCCCGATTTTTACATCCCACCAGCCCCGTTGATTGCGGATGATGTGGTGTGCTGTGCTCTAACCCAATCCCCCTTTGTTCGCAATAGTCATTGAAGACGTTAGATACAAAGGCTCTGCCTTAATCGGAGTGTAAGATTTTGGGTGCACCAGCTACAGTAATTATATCAGAAATAGCCCTTTAAGTGCGTTTTCCAAAACAGTTTTTGTGGGGACCAGCCAGCAGAAGGGAGTGCATCCATCCACACAAATGAGAATATATCTATTTCCCAAAAATGGGGGAAGTGGTCCAATAAAGTCAATAAAGAATTTTCCCATTTGCTCATCAGCTTTCACAGGAGCCAATGGTGGTGGCTTAATTTAGTGATGACTTATTGGTCGAATAGCATGGCTCACAATTTGCCACATATGTTTTACAGGCTTTAAGCATGCCTGGCCACCAATATAAGAGGGTCAATTTGCAGAATGTTGTTTTGGCACTACAATATGATTGACTTATGCCTTTGTGAGCTTCTTTTACAAGCTGTTCTCGTTGGTGGCTCGGGGGTACTTCTTGGTTTCCTTTGGGCAACTTAACTAGTACAATACCCGTAGGGGGTTCCGAGTAAAAGTGCCTTGGTGGACATTCTGGTGGATTCTCTGTTATTGGGTCTAATAGCTGAATCAGTTCCTCATCCTGATTAGCTGCCCGTTCTGCCCTAGTGATTACACTAACATTGGCAGGCCCCTCTCGAGGGGGTGTCATGCAGACCGAACGATTTGCTTGTTCGTATGCAAGGCTGTTTCCTTTTGAGTGTACTGTTCCAGTGGTATGCCCGTTTATATGAATCACCTGACACTTCTTTTTCTCCATTCTCGAACGGAGAATTTCTTCTCACTGTGTGGGTTTAATAAGGTCTGCTTTCTTTAAAACATACCATAATGCTGCGGCATCAGCATATTGCACTGTCTTATGGCCAAGGAGTATAGACAGTAATTCTTCTGGATAAAAAGAAATAGGAATCTTGAAAAGTCCCTACTACTATCCCCATCCCAGCTGAGGGTTGTTGGGATGTCTCTTTTTTAATCGTCATTGACGTTCCATCACAGTAAATAAATTGATGGTATTCTGTAAGTGGTCTCATAGATATTTGTTTGATTCCCTCCTCTGTATCATCATCCTCCATGATGGAGAGATGCTCTATCATTCCACATTAATTTTGGTTGGCTTTGTAGATATAGGCCTAGAAATTCAGTCGCGTTTGCGCCCACTTATTGGCTATAAAGTGGTTTGCGCCTGAAGTTTTTTATCGCCCGAAATTCAGATGGACCCTAACATCGGCGTTAGCTGGTAGCGCCGCGCCGGCACCGATGACGTCATCGGTGTGCGCAGCGCCCCGGTTGCAATGCTATTCCGGCCCGATGGCCAAATTCAGTTGCGGCCGCCTCGCCCGTGGCAGCCGCAAACAGCGTTTGTGAAACGGGGTCTTGCAGCTCCGAAAGGCCGGCGCATAAAGGTGGAGCGGCGGCCAGCCGCTTTCCCGGCGGCCGCCTGCCCGCACCTCCCTCCCCGGACTCCTGCACCACCCCCCCGCGGCATTGATGTCTGAGTCCCGCGAGCCCGGCACTTCTCCGTGGTGCCGGGCTCATTTGCCGGGGGAATCCACCGGTGATCTGACGGCTGCAGGCAGCTCCTCCTTAAGAGAAGGAGGAGGCCTGCAGTACCCCAGCCTGCCGCACCGCATCGGGTGCCGCAGCGGGAGCTGGACGCCTGAAAGTGACATTCATCGCCCCTAGCGAGGCGGCCAAACCCTGCAATAGCGCCCGCCGCTGTCTTGGCCCATCGCAACTGAATTTTAGGCGGGCGCTATGGGAATCCTGGCGGGCGCAAAATTTCGGGCGCAAAAGACCTGGCGGGGCCATACCGAATTTCTAGGCCATAGTATTTATTAATTAGTTTCTCGGGAGGTCTTTGCCTCCCCCTTCTGGACAAGTTCTATCAAGCTGTGTTCATTTGTGGGCAAGGTTGCCAAGGCACAGGGGAATTCAAAAGGTCCTGGCTGGGTGTCAGGCATTCAATGCTGGGATTGATCATTCTCAAGATGCTGAGGTTCATTTGCTGCCTTATCTTTAATTATTTTAACTGATTTTTGTTCCTCCCTCTTGGGGATTTCATGTTTTCCAGATCACTGATGGGGCTTATCGGACCATTTACTTTTTTGATGATCCTCCTGTTGAGGTGGATGTTGGTTCTGCCGGGAATCTTTTTGATCCCAATTTCAGTTTTCTCGGTACCCTCCCATGGCTCTTTGATAGTTTGGCCAGTGTAAAAGCTGCCCCCATCGGGAGTCCACTGTCCTTCGCTTTCCTTTCGAGGTCTAGCCCCTTGTCCATCCCATCTTTCTGGGGAGAAATCTGTCTCATATTGTGGGTGGATTGGGGGTGCAAACCTTTTGGAATATCCTCTTGGGGGTCCTGAGCCATGAGTTTGTGTCTGGGCAGGGTGGACTTGAGACTTGGGTCTATACAGTCCTTCTTTCTGAGTACCAAAGGTACCTTCTTCATTTTTTTTATCCCTAGTTTCTGATCTCATTATAGGTTTAGTTTGGGGTAGACCTAAGAGGTCATGATTTAATTGGATAATGCGATTGACATTATCCCATCATTGGTGGTTATCTCGATAATCATTTAGAGCACCCTCACAGGCAAGTTTGAGGGCTGTACTTTGATATTGATTGGCCAGGCAACCATGAACAATGTCCCAATTATCCTGTGTAAGTACTTTGCCTAATCTGTAGGCAGCTACCAGCCCTTTAGTTGTGGCTGTGTTAGTGAGCATTTCCTTGATTGAACCCATTAAATGCCCGCCCTGAGTTGCCATGAGAACATAAGCGTATATTTGAACCCAGTTGTTACACTGGTTTAATGGGGGTATTAAGTCTGAACTTAATATCATTTGTAGTAGTTGCCTCAGATGTTGAGCATTCCAATTTTGGCAACAGGTTTCCAATTTATCAAGGTTAGTTAGAATCCAGCAGGTTTTTTCCTGGCTGGTGTTTCCTGGTCTACCACACATTGTGTAGATAGAGCTCAGGTTTACTTGACCTAGGGGCGCAATTTGTGGTTGCTGGGGCTGGTTTACTGGACCATTAATCATTGCACCTCCAGCATTTAGATAAGAGTGAGCTAGCGCCTGTCAGCATTGATTATAATGGATTCTAAGCTGTCTATAGTTTTCTCGAAGATTGTTGTCATTTATTTCATCATGAGTTTGCCACCTTAACCAGAATCCATGGCCCCCAGGAGCATAGGCCGCTCCGGGTCCTGCTATTCGGCCATGGTTGCCATTACCTTGTTGGGCACCGTTCATTAGGCCTCCCAATTGTGCAGGTGTACACCTTATCATTAAGGAATTTATTGGATTTGGAGTATTCGTTTGATTATCCCTCAGGATATTCTGTATTCCCTGGTTCTGGGGATCAACATTAATCATGCCATAAGTTCTAACGGCTCCTTCAGTATCAAAGCCTTCTATTTCAAAAATTATCATTTGGTTTTGTGGAGGTACAGGGATAGGATTATTTCCCCTAATAAAGCAATCGTTTAAATTTTGTAATCAAAAAACTTGGCCAATTCCGACAGGATTTGTCATTTCTTCAAGACCTAACCTCGGTTAGGGTTTAATATTCTGTCAGGACCTAATCTCGGTTAGGGTTTAATATGAACTTTATAAGAAGCTTCTAGACCTCAATGGTATATTGAGGGAGCTCTGATTTAAGTTCTACAAGGCCTGATCAGGGTCTTGTCATCTCTAGAGACTTAAATCTGGGCCTTAGAACCACTGTCAGTAAAACACTCCTTCTATACTTAACAAACTACAACATGGATATAGATATAAGTATAAGTATAGGTTCTGTATCAACTCATTAACACACTTGTTGGATGCCAACTGAAGGGATAATTACATGTCCTAGCCCTGTTCGGGCTACCCCAGATCAAGCGTATTCCCCAGATGTTTACCTTCAACTTAAGTTAGAGATAGCCGAATTCTATAAGACGCTTAAATGGGTTTAAAGGTTCAGGCTATCTCTCCCTAAAGGAAAGGAATGACTGAAAATGTTACCATCCTCCAGATAGCACTTTTAATAAGTTTAACTAGACTGTAACCTTCTGGATATTATGGGGGTCCGGAATACTCCCCAGAATTCTGCAACTCCTTACAAAAGAGTACAGAAATTGGGTTTGTGAGTTTATACAGAAATACTCTTTGAGACAACTCTAAAAATATATAGTTTTATTTAAGAGCCGACATTCATTTAACAGCTGTTGAGTCAGTTGCAACATTAACAATTCAAAATACAAATAGCTTACATTTCTTATTTCTCAGAGATCCTTAATTTCAAATCTTTACTTCGTTACATTTCTACATTGCTTACTTATTTCTAAATACAGAACATCCACCAAAATCCAATATCTTGACTACCCGAGACTCAAAGTTAAAAACTTACAGATGGTGCCTGTAAAGTTGAACAACGCTTGGCCTGTTCAGTGACTTCTAACTTTCTGTTTGAAAAGCTCTTATTTTTATACCATTTTTTGAATGGTTTATTCTTTGAAGTTCTCTGCTGATGTAAGCTAATTGTCTTTATTGATACCTCATGTTAGATCCATGTGTTAATGGAGACACGGAATGCAGGAGTTGATTTAACAAGTGTTTACTGAACAAAGTCTGGAGGTGAACTAACTACACAAGACGCTACACAGGCTTATATACCCGAGTGGTCACTACTGGTACTACAGTATACAGGGGCTTCAAAAACATAGTTCCTCTTAAAGGTACATACACTACAATTCCTCCCCTTTTAGATAAATAGTACATAACATTTTAAGTAATCATTAAATAACATTTTTTTACAAGAACAATAATATACACATTTGCTGAAGTTAATCAATTACAAATTCAGTCTCTCTGGAGGCTTCCTGACTCGGTCCGGATAACGCCTCGGTGGTGTAGTAGGTTCTTTTGGCAAGGTCGATTCGGCTTCAATGCCAGTGTTGGGTTCATATGGTTCCAGTATCACCGGATCGGAGGTAGATACTATGGGTTTCTCTGCTTCATCACTAGGCGTATAGAGTTGTGGTGTAGGTTGTCCTTTTTCGGATGACTCGATGATCTGGTCAGCATGGCGCCTTATTATGCCTTCTCCAATGTCCACGGTATACATCAGTGGTCCTAGTCGTGTGCAAATAGTTCCAGGCTGCCATTTCTCGGTACGGTAGTCCCGGGCCAAAACTGGTTGACCTATCTGGAAGGTTCTAGTTGGCCTTTCATTCATGCTTTGAAATTGTCGGTTCTCTACGTCCCTTCTGGCGTTTGGCTTGACCAAATCCAGCCGGCATCTTAGGCTTCTATTGAAAAACATCATGGCGGGGGTTTGGTTTGTAACCACATGTGTTGCATTCCTGTACGCAAACAAGAAGTTATCTACCTTATGTTGTAGATTTATGTCTTCATTACCCATGGCCTTTATGGCCTTCTTGAAGGTCTGGACAAACCTTTCAGCCAATCCATTGGTGGCAGGATGGTATGGGGCGGATGTGTAGTGCTTAACCCCATTGTTTTTTAGGAACTTCCTGAATTCTTCGGATACAAATTGCGGTCCATTATCAGAACAGATCTGTTCAGGCAGCCCATTCCTGGCGAATATGGTCCTTAATACTGTGATGGTTTTTTCCGTGGTGGTGGAGGACATCTTTATTACCTCCGGCCACTTGGAGTGTGCATCCACCGCGATTAAGAACATTGAGTCCATAAATGGACCAGCAAAGTCGATATGTACCCTTTGCCATGGAGATGAGGGCCACTCCCATGGATGTAGAGGGGCTTGTGGTGGGGCGTTTTGGACCTTCTGGCATCCTAGACAGCTCTTAGTCATTTCTTCGATGTCTCCATCGATACCTGGCCACCACACAAACGCTCTGGCTAAGTTCTTCATTTTCACTCCACCCAGATGCCCCTCGTGAAGCTGCTTTAGCACTCTATCCTTGAGTTTGGGTGGAACCACCACTCTGGATCCACACATCAAGGTTCCTCGGCACACTGACAGCTGTTCTCTTCTTTGCGAGAATGCTGGCAACAGTGGTTCGCCATGTGCTGGTCATCCCTTCACCGTTAAATCGTAGACTCGTGAGAGAGTTGGGTCATTTCGCGTTTCCTTTTCAATGGCAGAATTTGTCACTGGTAGACATTCCACTATGGTCGAGTGGAACATCTCCACTGGGTCCACTGTAGGCGCCTCTTCCACCGTTGGCAACGGTAGGCGCAATAACCCGTCAGCATTCCCATGCTGTTTTGTTCCTTTGTATTCTATGTCATATTGGTGTGCCCCTAGGAAAAGGGACCACCTCTGTAGCCTTTGCGCTGTCATAATGGGAACGCCCTTTTTAGGGTTGAATATGGAGACGAGGGGTTGATGGTCAGTCAACAAGGTAAATTTTTGTCCGTGTAGGTAATGGGTGAATTTCTTCACCCCCCACACCAGGCTGAGTGCCTCCCTGTCAATCTGGGCATAGTTACGCTAAGCTGAGTTCAGTGAGCGTGACGCAAAAGCTATCGGCCGCTCCGAGCCATCAGGGAATCTATGCGATAATACCGCTCCCACACCGTAAGGGGATGCATCGCACGCCAGTCTGATTGGCAGTGATGGGTTGTAATGAGCCAACACTTCCCTGGATGTGATCAAGCCTTTGCATTTATGGAAGGCACGTTTACAGTCTTCGCTCCATTTCCAAACTACTCCCGTTTGTAGCAGTGCGTTAAGAGGGTGCAGAACCGTCGACAAGTTTGGTAAAAATTTATGATAGTAATTTACTAATCCCAGGAACGACCTTAATTGTGAGACATTTTCAGGTGCCGGGGCCTTTACGGCCGCTTCAATTTTTTCAGGTGACTTATGCAACCCTTCTTTGTTAATGACATGGCCACAATATGATATTTGTTTCTGGAAAAATTCGCACTTGGGGCGATTTTCTCGTAGGCCCCGTTCTCTCAGCCTCGTGAGCACCTGCTCCAAGTTGGCAAGGTGCTCGTTGTCGTTTTCTCCTGTTACAAGGATGTCATCTAGGTAGCATTGAGTCCCCGGAATCCCTTGCAGGACTTGCTCCATAGCTCTTTGCCAGATAGCCGGAGCTGATGCCACTCCGAAAACCAGTCGATTGTACTGGTAGAGGCCTTTGTGTGTGTTTATCGTGAGATACTTTTTAGAGGCCTCCTCAACCTCCATCTGTAGATATGCCTGTGCTAAGTCAATTTTGGTGAAACGTTTCCCTCCGGATAGTGAGGCGAAACTATCTTCTATCCTCGGAAGAGGATACTGTACCGTGTGAAGAACCGGGTTTACAGTCACCTTGAAGTCCCCACAGATGCGAACTTTTCTCTGTTCTTCAGATTTATCATTCTTCAACGTTTTCTTCATGACCGGGACGATGGGTGTTGCCCACTCGCTCCAATCTACCTTGGATAACACGCCTGCTTTTTCCAAATTCTCCAGCTCTGCCTTGACGGCTGGACGAATTGCGTATGGCACCGGCCTTGCCTTAAAAACTTGGGAATTGCCGCATCTTCCACTTTTATTGAGGCGGTGGCGCCTTTCAGGGTTCCTAGTTCCTGTTGAAACACTTCTTTGGCGTTAGCCAAGATTTCTTTTAATCGTCCAGGTATGACGCCATCATCGTTTTTTTTCTTACTGGTCACCGTCAGTGCCTGAATGGAGTGCCAGTCTAAACGTATCTTTCTGATCCATTCACGTCCCAACAACGGTGGACCACCATCTTGCAGAACGTATAAATGCAACTTCTGTATTTCCTTGCCGTTGTATACAACAGGCACCCTTATTTTCCCTCTGGGGTATACTTTCTGCCCCGTATATGTCTTCAAGATAATGGATGTGTCTTTCAAAGGTATATGCGGAAATAGCCGCTCGTAATCCCGTCGACTCATGATGGTCAGAGCTGATCCTGTATCTAGCTCCATTTTGACTGGGGACCCCGCTATCGTGAGGGTAAGCCAAATGGTCTGGTAATCTTCTTTGGCAATTACATTATGTAATTTGAGACAGCTTAGTCTCTTGCTTCATGAGTCGCTATCGCTCTTCTGGTCTTCGGAGCTACTGTCCGTCATCATTTGTACCTTTCTGTACTTTTCCTTATTGACCTTTTTACTGTCAGCGGATTGCTTTCCAGATGTGCATACACGTGCAATGTGTCCCATCTTTCTGCATTGCCTGCATGCTTTGTCCTTGAACCAGCAGTCCTTCTGGTCATGGGTGGATCTGCCGCAGCGATAACATCTCTCGAAACCCCGTGTCATTTCATGGGTGCCGAAGCCCTGTGGCTTTTGCTGTATCTCTGCAGCTCCTCTTGCTGCTGCTTCGTATGATACAGCCACACTGAAAGCCTTGTCCAGTGTCAAATCTTTCTCAGAAAGTAGCCTTTTCTGTGTTCCTTCGCTTAGGAGACCGCAGACGAATTTGTCTCGTAGAGAATCTGCCAGTCCTGCCCCGAATTGGCAGTGCTTTGACAGCTTTCGTAATTCGGTGAGGTAATCAGCGTTACTTTCATTCTTGTGCTGATTCCTCCTGAAGAATTTGAATTGTTCCGCTATCAGCAGCGGTTTTGGGTTTCAGTGCTCCTGTAAGGTATCAACAATCTCCTTAAAATTCTTGTCCATCGGTTTGGCTGGAGTGATCAAGTTTCGTAACAGCCCGTATGTCCTTGCGCCCATCAGATTTAGAAGTACCAATGCCTTTTTATCATCCGCTACTTCATTCGCCTTGCAATATACCTCCACTCTTTCCACATATGTGGTCCAATCTTCTATATCACTATCGAAAGCAGTAATATTGCCAGTCTTCGGCATCTTGAAAATCTAAAATGGCGCTTCCCGCGCTTTTCCTCCGTCCCCGATGGATCAAAATGGCGCCTCCCACGCTTTTCTTTCTTCTCGCCGAGTTAAGATGGCGCCTCCCGCGCTTTCCCGCCGCTGCCGCTGCTGCCAACACTGTTCTCCGCAGTTCCCGTTGTGACCTGCAGCTTTTCGCGATATTTCTATTTTTTTTTATGTATCGCTTCAATAGTTTCTCCGTTACTTGGAGAACCGTTCCCGTCGTGGAGCGGACCCTCTGGGACTTTCCCCTCCCTCTGCTCGGTCCGAACGCCAACCTGCTTTGCAGCACCGGCCGCGCCCTGACTGCTCCACCCTCTCTCTCTCTTTGCTTCTGCTTCCCGACTTGCTGCCTGGCCCCGTTGCAGAGCCACCCGATCGAGCTCTAGCCTGCCGCAGCCCAGGAAGGATCAGTGCACTACCTGCCACCAGCCCGTTTAGCTGGTGAAACCAGAGTTTTTTTTTTCTTGCTTCTGGCTTCGACCTTCGTCTGAGGAATCGATCCCCTTGAGGTGCTGCCGAATTGCAGGTAAGTTCGTTTCTAACTCGTCGCCACTGTTAGATCTGTGTGTTAATGGAGACATGGAATGCAGGAGTTGATTTAACAAGTGTTTACTGAACAAAGTCTGGAGGTGAACTAACTACACAAGACGCTACACAGGCTTATATACCCGAGTGGTCACTACTGGTACTACAGTATACAGGGGCTTCAAAAACATAGTTCCTCTTAAAGGTACATACACTACACCTCTGTTGAATGCTTTCTATCTTACTGTCAATTCAACTATTGCATGCATAATTATGTCTCTACCTTTAGGTGTTCCAAAAACCATCATAAAAACAATATGACAGCAATGGTTTCTGTTTGATGCCATTCTTATCGAAGATTTTCCATTCAATTCTTAATATTGGCTTTACTGGTTTTATCAAACGTTGAGTTTCCTAGCTGCTCCAAGTTCAATACAAACACAACGTAATTGCTTGGTTTATCTATTGAGGTCATATCTTCAAAGTGTTGTTGTTGGTATCATATTTACTATGTATAAATTAAAGACACTTTGACCAGAGTGTTTGCTTGTTTCCTAGCTATCTTAGTTGGTTGCATATTTAATTGTGTTACCTGTCTTCCAAGTTTAACATAAAAACTATTTGACCAGCAGGTGTTTCTTTTACTTGCTGTCATCTTTTAAAAGGCACATGGTTTTTTAATATTTGTGTTTCTGTTTCACATGTTAGGTCTTTAACACTTTAAACTGGGTCTTTTCATTGTGTTACTTGCAAACTCCAGACCTTCCGGAAGCGCCAAACTGCCATTTCAATAGGGTCATTGTTTTAGTATATTTAACTAATTCCCATTTCAAAGCTTGTATTTTTACAACTTTGTTAAACAACTGATCTTTATCTCAGAAGCCTGTGTTCTGTTTGCAGCCTATGTCTCTGAGCCTTTAGATTTTTAAACCCAGTATATCATGTATTAATAAATATCAGAATTCTGTTCATATTATGGTGTATTTCTATAAAGCAACTCAGGATGACATCGTTTCTTACAATGTCAGGCAAGCTCAAAATCAGTAGCAGCAAAGACTAAAAAGATCTGAACACTTTAGGGCAGAAATTAGGCCCAGACTCGGTGCTGCAGGAGCAGTGTGCGAAGCCAGAGGCCGAGAATCGATAGAAACTGGTCCTCGGGCCTTGCCTGAATAGTTGGGGCAAGCTGCCAGCGCTGGATGGTTCCACAAGCAACACAACTGAAAGGTCAACGGCGGGCAGCCTACCTCGCCAACAAAGGCCCTTGGGGATGTCCTGGGGCAGAGATGAGGGTTGGAGCATGCTAACAAGGCTTTGCAACTCCTGTGGACTCGGGGGAGCAATCCTGCTCCTCCTGGCCCAACAGGAAGATGTTTCTTAATTAAACTACTTACTGCTGGTCCCGGAGCCGCTGAAGAATTCTGAGGGGCGACTAATTTATTGAAGAGGTCCTTTAACAGGCTTCAAGCCCCTAATTTACATATTCGAGTAGCCTTACGCCTGGGTTAGGCGTCCACTCGAGTGTCCCGCTGCGGAGAGGCGAAACTTTCTTTAACATATTTAACTCGGGCTCCTACAATGTAATTGGTTGCCCATCTTGAAGTTAACTTAACTGCTGCTGCATGGGTTTCCCAGGGGTCGGCATTGAAACGGAGGCGGGATGGCTCTTTCAACACTCCTTGTGGGCCAGCAGGAGTAGGAGGGACCCCCCCCCCCACCAGCCCCTCAAAGAAGCCTTTGGCCTTTCCCCAGCTCTGATCGCCAGCCTGTCCCCCAGCCCTCCCGATTAACGACCTCCCCTGAGGCCTCCCGATTTCCAGAGGACCGTCCCCAAGGGTCCCCCGGCTGTAGCCTCCTGCCGCTGGTGTACCCTCCATCCCACCAGCCAGGCTGTCCATTCAGTCGGCTGCTGGGTGGGAGGAGCGCCTACAGGATGTTAATGAGGTCCTGCGGTTGGCTGTTTTCGGCCTCACCCGCACTGTCCCTGTCTCCCCGGAAATATCGGGGACAGCATCTCCATTTTAGCGTCGCCTTTCACACCAGACCAGATTTGCAGAATACCACCTAAAAAGTGAACTCGAATAGTTTGCATTCAAAAATGCAGTCCTATTTATTTTTTTAAAGGATCTCCTAGTTTAATGGGAAATGTTGAACTTGTGACCATCTAATAGATGCCATCCTATTCCTGGTGTACAAATCTAGCCTGTTCTTCCTTGCTGACTGCTGCCCGGGATGTTCTAGCTTGACTTAAAAATGCAGCATCTCACACTGGCATCAGGAGCTACAGCAAAGTGCACAGAGCAATTTCCACTCTGAAATGGTCAGAAAGAATATAAATGTCGGCCTAGAAATTGGGGCGAGGCGCCAAACTGGCGCCAAGTTCACCTGGGCACAGATTTTTGCGCAGCGTTCGGAGCAGTAGCGACCGTCAGATATTCAGCCTCAGTGCCCCTAGAGGGAGACGGGGCGCGGCTCGAGGCGCTCCGCGTCCCTCTTAGGGCGCTGAAAGTGAATTTTGCAGCGCAACGTGCCGCAGCGCCACACGCTGCGTCACGGCACGCTGCGGTACTGCAGGCCTTCCTCCCACTGTTAAGGGGGAGGGGCCTGCAGCAGCGCGAACCCCGATCGCGAGTGCCGGCTAAAGAGCCCGGCACCGTGGAGAAGTGCCGGGCTCTCGGGAAACAGCCGGCAATGCCGCAGGGGGGGGAGATCTGGAGGCCGGGGACGGGGGTGCTGACAGGCGGCCGCTGAAAAACCGGCCGCCCTGCACCTCCACCTTAACTTGCGCCTCTGCCGGCGCAGTAAGGCCCCGTGAACCGGGCACGGGTAGTGAACGGTGCAACAGCGGCGTTTGCTACCAAATATCGCGATCGGGGCACGAATGGGGCGCTGCGCATACTGATTACGTCATCGGTGGCGGCGCAGCGCAACAGGCTAACGCCACCATTAGCGCCCCTGCTGAATATCGCGGGAGGCGCAGCCAGTGGCGCTACAGCCACTGGCTGCCTCTTTAGGCGCTAACAGGTGGCGCTACTCACCCAATTTCTCCCCCGTCATCTTTTAATCAGATCCATGCAATAAAATAAAATCAGATATGTGGAGAGCCGAGAGAAGCTGCGATTATTCCCCTTAGAGTAAAGAAGTTAAGTGGAGGTGTTTAAAATTAGTGTGGTGTATGTAACCTGTTCCACCTTAAGAGAATTACCTTAAGAGATGTATTACTTTCTCTTGGCTGCTGTATACTGTAATACCGGTGGTGACCACACCGGTATATAAACGTTGTGTAGGGATTTGCTGGGCAGTTTAGCCCTGACCTCCGAATAGTAAAGACCTGTTAAAAGTTATTCTTGTGGTCTGTGTCCAGTGATTTATAATAAGCATAACTGGGACACACAGACTTAACAGTGGCGACGAGTCCGATCTTACCCTGCGGCAGTTTTACATCCAAGGCAGCTTTGTCCTCAGCACGGGCGTCGAGAAGAGGCATCCGCCCTCATCATCCTGCTGAGCACCATCGCACGGGAGGCATCGAGAACCCGGGTTCAAAAGAAAAATTCTGACCACGAAGCCCTCCATCAGCGACAGGCAGTGATCATCCCTTCTACCACGGTGGTGGGTAAGCCGATCAGCGACACGAGCAGAAAGTCGGCCGCGTTGGCTGTGGAGTAGGGGAGGGAAAATGGAGGAATAAGGGCGGAGAACTCGACCACGGCCGGTAAAAAGGGCCGGGCTGCAATCGAGGCCGAGAGGCGCAGCGACTGGGGCAGCTTAAGGCACGAGAGCCGCGGAGAACTCAAACGCAGCCGGTGTAAAGGACCAGCCTGCATGCGGGGCTGAGAGGCGCAACAGCAGGGGAAGCGTGAATGCCCACGGGAACCGCGGGGGAGTAAAAGCAGCGTCGGGGAATTGAGAACCGCTGGGGAGGCGAGAACGGCAGCAGCACGGCAATCGCCATTGCAGCCAGCGGGGGAAGAAGGCAAATGCGGGAATCCGCCATTGTAGTCGGCGGGGGAAGAAGACGAGCGTGGGAAAGACCGCCAAGCACGGGAAGCCGCCATTTTGAGAAAAAGAAAAATTAAAAAACTTGCAAGGATGCCTAAACATGGGAACATTAATACCTTTGATAGCGATATCGAAGATTGGACCATGTATGTAGAACGCATGGAAGTTTATTGTAAACCAAATAAGGCACCAGATGATGAGAAAGCACTAACCTTATTAAGCTCAATGGGTGCGAAGACATACGGGCTATTGAAGCACCTTCTATCAGCAGATAAACCGGCGGATCAGACTTTCGCGAATATTGTTACTGTCCTGAAAAATCATTTAAACCCCACGCCGCTGATGATAGTGGAACGATTTAAATTTTACAGAAGAACGCAGCTGAAAGACGAAAGCAACGCTGAATTTTTAATTGAACTGCGTAAGCTATCAAAGTACTCTCAGTTTGGAACAGGACTAGCAGATGCGCTGAGAGATAAATTTGTGTGTGGATTGTTAAAAGAAGGAACACAAAAGCGACTGCTTGAGGAGAATGATCTTACGCTTGATAAAGCTGTCACTATTGCAGCATCGCACGAAGCCGCAGCGAGAGGCACTGTGGAAATGCAGCTACGGTCACCGGAACTCAGCACCAATCAAATGGTCTTGGGTACAGTAAAAGTTTATCGTTGTGGAAAGACAACGCACGATCAGAACCAGTGCTGGTTCAAAAATCAGGAATGCAGAAAATGTGGCAGGCTTGGTCACATAGCTAAAGTATGCCGGTCAGGAAAGAAGACCAGCAACAAAAAGTCACCGCAGGAAAAGTACAGAAAGGTACACAAGGTGACAGAGAACAGTTCGAACGAACAGAAGTCAAATTCAGACTCCAGCAGTAATGAACTGGGTAGTCTAAGAGTACACAATGTTGGTAATGAAGCAGACCTCCAAACAATCTGGGTCACACTTCAGATAGCAGGAGTCCAAGTGAAGATGGAATTGGACACTGGATCGGCATTGACGGTCATGAATAAGCAAGATTACAAAAGGTTATTCCCACATATTCCCCTACGGGATACGGAGATTGTATTGAAAACATACACGGGGCAAAGAGTATACCCCATCGGGAAGATAGAGGTAAAGGTGGTCCACAAGGGCAAAGAAAGCCGAGGAATGGACTTATATGTGCTACCTGAGGGAGGTCCACCACTACTGGGACGGGAGTGGATTAGGAAAATAAATATGGACTGGCATTCCTTAAAAGCACTAACGGTAGATTCCGGTAAAAAAGATGTCAAACCTAAACGATTGTCCAGAATATTGGACGATGCTAAAGAGGTGTTCCAACAGAGACTGGGAACACTGAGAGGAATTACGACAAACATCAAGGTTGAAGAACATGCAAACCCGAAATTTTTCAAAGCCAGACCGGTACCTTATGTGATACGACCTGCTGTGGAAGCTGAGCTGGAAGGGCTAGAATGTTCAGGAGTACTGTCTAAGGTAGACTGGAGTGAGTGGGCCACGCCCATTGTTCCCGTCATGAAGCGTTCATCGAGCAACAAGCCGGGGGAACCGGGGAAGGTTCGCATCTGTGGAGATTTCAAGATCACTGTTAATCTGGTGCTTCACACGGTGCAGTATCCGCTTCCGCGGATTGAGGATATCTTCGCTTCGTTGTCTGGCGGGAAACACTTCACCAAGATAGACCTAGCGCAGGCGTACTTACGGATGGAAGTTGAGGAAGAGTCACGCCAGTATCTCACGATCAACACGCATAGAGGCTTGTACCGGTATAATAGACTGGTTTTTGGAGTGGCATCGGCTCCAGCAATTTGGCAGAGGGCCATGGAGCAGGTATTACAGGGAATTCCAGGCACACAATGTTACCTGGATGATATTCTGATTACAGGAGATGATGACGAGGAACACCTTGCAAATTTGGAACTGGTGCTCACCAGATTGAAAGAATATGGACTTCGAGTTAATCGCCAGAAATGTGAGTTCTTTCAGAAGCGGATCTCGTACTGTGGTCATGTCATTGACCAGGAGGGGCTTCATAAGTCTCCTGACAAGATCGAAGCTGTTGTGAAGGCTCCCGCTCCGGATAATGTATCTCAGTTGAGGTCGTTCCTAGGGTTGATTAACTATTACCATAAGTTTCTGCCAAATTTATCCACGGTGCTGCACCCGCTGAACGCTCTTTTGCAGAAGGGAGTACCATGGAAGTGGAGCGAGGACTGTAAGAGGGCCTTTCGCAAAAGCAAGGCATTGATCACCTCAGAGGAAGTGTTGGCTCACTTCAACCCAACGCTGCCTATTCGTTTGGCTTGTGATGCTTCTCCATATGGTATTGGGGCAGTACTCTCACACAAGTTGCCAAATGGCCTGGAGAGGCCAGTTGCGTTCGCATCCAGATCATTGACCTCCGCTGAGTGCAACTATGCTCAGATAGATAGGGAGGCTCTCAGCCTTGTGTGGGGAGTAAAGAAGTTTAATCATTACCTGCAGGGCCAAAAGTTTACGCTTCTGACAGACCACCAGCCGTTGGTATCCATTTTTAACCCTAAGAAGGGTGTTTCGGTGATGACAGCACAGAGACTCCAGAGATGGTCCCTTTTCCTAGGGGCACATCAATATCAGATCGAATTCAAAGGTACAAAGCAGCATGGTAATGCTGATGGGCTGTCGCGCCTGCCACTACCTACAGAGGAGGAGGCACCGACGGTTGACCCTGTTGAGTTATTTCACTCGACCATCATCGAATGTTTACCAGTCACCAATGCAAGTATTGAAAGAGAAACCAGGAACGACCCGACACTGTCCCGGGTCTACGAAGTGACAGTGAAGGGATGGCCAGCACATGGTGATCCACTGTTACCGGCATTCTCAGCAAGACGAGAACAGCTGTCCGTCTGTCAAGGAACATTGATGTATGGAACAAGGGTGATTATTCCTCCTAAGTTAAGAGAGAGAGTTCTAAAGGAACTGCATGAAGGTCATCTGGGGGGAGTCAAGATGAAAAGCCTTGCTAGGGCTTATGTGTGGTGGCCGGGTATCGACCAACAGATAGAGGATCTGACGAAAAGCTGCTCAGGGTGCCAAAAAGTGCAAAATGCACCTCCGATTGCACCGCTGCATCCATGGGAATGGCCTTCAACCCCATGGCAACGTGTACATATTGACTTTGCTGGTCCATTCATGGACTCCATGTTTTTAATTGCGATGGACGCACATTCTAAATGGCCAGAAGTGATTAAGATGACTACCACTACCTCGGAAAAGACGATCGCGGTGCTAAGAACGATATTTGCAAGAAATGGATTGCCAGAACAAATATGTTCAGACAACGGACCGCAGTTCGTGTCAGAAGAATTCCAGAAATTCATGAAGAAGAATGGGGTGAAACATTATACCTCTGCCCCATATCATCCGGCTACAAACGGGTTGGCCGAGAGATTTGTACAAACGTTCAAAAAAGCAATAAAGGCCATGAGCGAAGATTAGATTCCACTACAACACAAGGTGGACAAATTCCTACTGGCATATCGAAACGCCACTCATGCAGTGACAAACCAAAGTCCTACCATGATGTTCTATAACAGGAGGTTGCGGTCCAGGTTGGACTTGTTAAAACCAAATGTGTGGAGGGAAGTTGAAAACAAACAGTTCCAGCATATAAATAACAAGACCACTCGGAGTTTCGAAATAGGACAACCAGTGTTAGCCCGGGACTATAAAAACGAGAAATGGCAATCTGGAACAATTCGGGCCAGACAAGGACCCCTGATGTACACGGTAGATATTGGTGAAAATGTAATACGGCGTCATGCTGACCAACTGGTAGAATCGAGAACAAGGGTCGAACCCAGGGTTACGGCAGAGACAACCGTGGAAGAAGTTAGTGAACCTGAAGCATCTACCTCAGAAGTGAATGTACCTGAGGATGATGTCCAATCCATAAGAGATCAACTAGATGAGTCACCCCAGCAACAAGAATCAGAGACCCCTGAAAGGCGTTATCCAACTCGAATCAGGAGGCCTCCTCAGAGACTGAATCTTTGAACTGTTTTGCATGAAGTTGTATATATATATATCTAATATGTTATTATGTTATGTTAAATGGGGATATAACTGTTAAGCTAAAAAGGGAGGATTGTGGTGTATGTAACCTGTTCCACCTTAAGAGAACTACCTTAAGAGATGTACTACTTTCTCTTGGCTGCTGTATACTGTAATACCGGTGGTGACCACACCGGTATATAAACGTTGTGTAGGGATTTGCTGGGCAGTTCAGCCCTGACCTCCGAATAGTAAAGACTTGTTAAAAGTTATTCTTGTGGTCTGTGTCCAGTGATTTATAATAAGCATAACTGGGACACACAGACTTAACAATTAGGAGGGGTTTTGATAGAGTAAATGAGGAGAAACTGTTTCCACTGGCAGGAGGGTCGGTAACCAAAGGTCACAGGTTTAAGATAATTGGCAAAAGAACCAGCGGGGAGATGAGGAGACATTTCTTTCACGCAGCGAGTTGTTATGATCTGGAATGTGCTGCCTGAAAGGGGGGCGGAAGCAGTTTCAATAGTAACTTTCAAAAGGGAATGGGATAAATACTTGGAAAGGAAACATTTGCAGGGCTATGGAGTGGGACTAATTGGAGAGCTCTTTCAAAGAGCCAGCACGTGTAAAGTCTGTGGGTGGTATTGCAAATAATACACAGACTCCAAGATTAACAAATAAAACAGGTCTTTACTATTCAGAGGTTCGGGCGAATCTGCCCTAGTTAACGTATCACAACCCTTATATACTGGTGTGGTCACTATCGGTATTACAGTATACATGAGCCAACAAATAGTGCCACACCTAAAGCAGTGCTCTTAAAGGCGAACGGTTACATTCTATAGTTCCCTTAAAGGTAAACGGGTACATACACTACAATCCTCCCTTTTTAGCTTTTTACTTACAGAATCCCGTTAAACATACAATCTTCAACTTTATATAAACAGTTTGCAGATATACTCTCGATGGAGTCAACGTCATATAACAATTTACAGATATACTCTCGATGGAGTCAACGTCATATAACAGTTTACAAACATACTCTCAGTGGAAACAGTTTACAGGTTCAGTCTCTGGTATTAATTCGTCCCAGACAGCATCTTTTTGGTGTAGCCGGTTCACCTGGTAAACGTGACTCCTCCATAGCCTTTTTAACAGCTTGTACTTTCGTCCTGTTGAACCAGCAGTGCGGACTTATACAACCCACTGGCTGTCTTGATAATGTCCCCGGATTTTTTTTACAAATTTAGCACCTTTCGTAGTGTTCGGACTGAGGTAGTAGAAGTAATAATATTTTAAACAGTTATTATCTCCGGCTTCTTCTTTTTCTTTTCTGCCTTTTTGAAACTCTCGAAGCTCCTTTCTCGGCGGCCAGCTGTAGCGCCACCAACTCTCTATGTTCCTTAGACCTTAAGTGCTTCATCCGCATTTCAGCACTTTGGGAGTTTTCATCATACTTTGGACAGACCACCTCCTCGTAATATTCAGTGTCACTCAACAGGTCATGGTCACATTCGGGGTCATCCTGAGTTAGTCCATCGAGAGGCCCTTCTACTTCTTCCTTACCCAACTGGACGCTAGCCGACTGCTGTTCCTTCTCTATCTCTCTTTCTTTAAAAGACTTCCTCATGCGTTCATATTCATTCCACTCCTCCAGGGTTGTCTGCCATTCCTTCACTACTGACCTCAATACCTCCCCTTCCATCGAGGATTGAGTTATCAGGTGATTTAATCCTTCTATCGCAGCAGCTGTTTCCACATCCAGACATCTCTCCTGAAGAGACTTCTTCATGTGTTCAGCTTCCTCCAGCTTTTTCTGCTCCAAACCCCTCTCCTTTGACGATTTAAGCTCATGTTCAGGGCCCATTCTTACGATCTCTGTGTTTCTTACAGTTCCCTTTTCTTCCACTGAAAAGATTCCCAGTTGAATCTGTTCTTCAAGTCGTTGGACCTCGGCCATTGCCGCTTCATATTTATTTTGTGTTTCCTTTAATAATTTAACGAGTTCTTGGACATCCTGTATTCCCTGTTCTGTTATGTCTTCCACCACTAATTTTTCCTCTATGGATTGAATCCCTAACGATGAGTCAGCCTTGGCCTGGAGCTCATCAAACATCTCCTGCAGTCTTTGTAATTCTTGCTCCTGTTCAGACTTTTGTTGTTCATATGCTTCCAGTAAAACTAGCTTTTTGGAGGTTGCCAAGTTAACCCCTTCCAGGATTGTAGTCTGAGCCTGTTCATACTGTTCTTTCAACTCGTTACACTCAGCTTGCAACAAGTCGTAGAGATGAACTGGAATACCATCCTGACTTCCTGAAGATTCCTCTTCCTTTGGATCGTTCTGTGCATATTCTAGTTCCTGAACAGCCTCAGGGAGATGTGATTGGTACTTGGCCACGATGGCTCTATGGTCGCTCTCTGCTTGAGCTAGCTGTCTCTGTTGTCTTTCCAGGGTCTCCCATTCGGTGTCCCAGAACTTTTTCATCTTTTCCATCTCTTGTACGAGACGGGCACTCAACTGTTCTAATTGTCGTTGTACTTTGACATAAGTTTGGGACCGAGCTCGGTGTTCTTCCGTCGTGGATGAATCCTTAGCTTGAGCAGGCTCAGAATTCTCTGTCAACCTGGGGTTCTGCTCTACAGCTTGATTTTGCTTGGTAACATGGGCCTGCCTGCCTGTCTTCGTTTCCTTTCCCCTCATCAGCAATTCCCTTTTTGCCTTGTCTTCCATGTTTACATTGGTCGTCACGTCATCCATTTCAGAATCTGAGCTGATAGCTTGCACCGAGTCCTCCTTCCCTATGGCTTTTAGGTAGTGCCATTCTATGTTTATTTTCTGCATCCACTCCCGCCCTAGGAGTGGTGGTCCTCCCTCAGGTAATACGTACAGATTCATTCGTGGGTGTTCTTTGCCCCTATCTCTCACTTTGACTCGTATTTTTCCCATGGGGTATACATTATGCCCCGTGTATGTCTGTAATACGAATTTAGTATTTCTTAAGGGTATGTGAGAGAATAGCCGGTGGTAGTCCTTTTGGTTGATGACTGATACAGCTGATCCCGTGTCCAGCTCCATTCGTACTTGGACTCCAGCTATTTTTAGTGTGACCCAGATCGTCTGTAGATCAGTTACTTTACCCACATTGTGGATTCTCAGACTATCCAGCTCCTGGCTGTTTGGGCCTGAGTCTGAATTTTGTTCGTCTGAACTCTTTTCAGCCACCTGATGTACCTTGTTGTACTTTTCTTGTGGTGGTGGCTTCCTTTGCTTGTTGGTCTTCTTTCCGGACCTGCATACCTTCGCGATGTGACCCAGTTTGCCACATTTCCTGCACTCTTGGTTCTTAAACCAGCACTGATTCTGGTCGTGCGTTGTCTTTCCACAACGGTAGCATTTGGAAGTGCTTGCAGTAATTTGGTCCACCCCGAGTGCCGCCGCCTTTAGCTGCATTTCCGCCGTTCCTTTCGCTGCAGCTTCGTGCGATGAAGCTATGAGGACAGCCCTGTCCAGTGTGAGGTTGTTTTCTTCCAGAAGTCACTTCTGCGTTCCTTCTTTGGCCAAGCCGCATACGAACTTGTCCCGCAGCGCCTCTGTCAAATTCCCTCCAAACTGGCAGTATTTCGCTAGCTTACGCAGTTCGACTAAGTATTCCGCATTGCTTTCATCTTTCCTCTGGGTTCTTGCGTAAAATTTAAATCGTTCAGCCAGCATCAACGGTGTGGGGTTCAAGTGATCCTTCAGCACTGCTACGATCTCTTCAAAGGTCTGGTCCACTGGTTTAACTGGTGCTATTAGATGTTTCAAGAGCCCGTATGTTTTTGCTCCCATCGAATTTAACAAAGTTATTGCCTTGTCGTCATCCTCAATTTCGTTGGCTTTGCAATATATTTCTATGCGTTCCACATACGTGGCCCAGTCCTCTATCTCAACATCAAAATCATTAATATTTCCTCGCTTAGGCATCTTCTTCTCTTCTCGAGAACAACACAAGTATTTCTTTACTTATTATTATTTTTCCTCTCTTCTTGAGAACAACACCAGTATTTCTGTAAATTCTTATTATTTTTCTAAGATGGCGGTTTCCCGCTTCTGTCTTCTTCCCCGGCGGTTTTCCCGTGAAAAATGGCGGCTTTCCCGCGCTTCTCGGCTCTCCCCGCCCACTTTAATGGCGGTTTTCCCCGCGCTTTTCTGTTCTCCCCGCCCACGGCAATGGCGGTTTCCCGCTTCTTCCCCTGGCGGGAGGGGTACACTTTCCCCCGTGGGCGACGGCCGCTGGCTACCAGTCCCCAGCCTGTGCGTCAGCTTCAGCGCTCTCCGCTGGCTTTCAGACCCCCAGCCCGCGCGTCGGCTTCAGCGCTCTCCGCTGGTTTTCAGATCCCCAGCCCGCGCGTCGGCTTCAGCGCTCTCCGCTGGCTTTCAGATCCCCAGCCCGCGCATCGGCTTCAGCGCTCTCCTTCCCGCGGCAGGCAACCGGCTCCGGGTACCCCCGATGACGGCGGACAGTTACAGCCTCTGAACTGGCTCTCGGCCAATTCCCGATTTCTCGGCTCTGCCTCACCCGGCCTGCTCCCGGTCTCAGCGCCTCTGGACCCGACTTTGTCTGGCTCCTTTCCCCCTCGACCGTGGTCAAGTGTACCGCCCTTATCCTCTGGTTTACTCCTTCCTTATTTTCTTTTACTGTTCCCTTACTCACAGTCCGTGGCAGCCTTGCCTCTCTTGTCGATCGGCTCGCTCCTCACTGTGGCAGAAGGGACCGTCAGTGCCTGTTGCAGATGAAAGTTTTCAATGCCAAAATCTTCCTCTTTGCTATCGCTGCAGCCTCGAGTTTTCACCCAGCAGAACGACGAGGGCGGGTGCCTCACTTCGACGCTCCTTAGTTGCTTAGGAACTACTGTTGCCGCAGGGTACGATCGGCCTCGTCGCCATTGTAAAGTCTGTGGGTGGTATTGCAAATAATACACAGACTCCAAGATTAACAAATAAAACAGGTTTTTACTATTCAGAGGTTCGGGTGAATCTGCCCTAGTTAACGTATCACAACCCTTATATACTGGTGTGGTCACTATCGGCATTACAGTATACATGAGCCAACAAATAGTGCCACACCTAAAGTAGTGCTCTTAAAGGCGAACGGTTACATTCTATAGTTCCCTTAAAGGTAAACGGGTACATACACTACAGCACGGGCACAATGGGCCGAATGGCCTCCTTCTGTGCTGTAAGATTCTATGATTCTAGGAAATCCATGATAAACCCTCACATACGCATGCCTTGTTCATTACAGAAAATTATAATACACTTCAGCTACAACTTTACAACTTTACATAGATTTAAGATTAAATGGTTGATTGTATGCACAAGGACATCTTGGGTGTTTATATATGTAGACAGCGACTAGCTAGACAGCCAAGTCATGTGATACTCCAATAATTAAGAAGGTATGCCGGCTAAAGGCTTCTGGGAGTGCTGAACATGCCCCACAATGCATTGCATACCGCCTCTGTCGCCTTTCCCCCCCTCGTTTACCTACTTCGTGCTCTTCAAATGCATGAGCAGCCTGTGGAGGCGCAACAAGTGGCGTCAGATTGTGCAGAAAATGTTAATGAGGCCGCCCTGAGACTGAGCTGGAGGGGAGTGCTCTGGGTGCGTGAGCCAGGGTGAGTGAGCAGGAGCAGCTGGAAGCAGTGGAGGAGCAGTCTGCCACTGCCTGCATCCTCTCATCTAAAAAAGGCTCAATTGCTACGCTGATGTTTTGCTTCATTGCCTTTGGGACTCGGGGGAAAAAAACTTCTCATTACTTTTCCCCCTCGAGAGATGGACCACTTTCGGTAAAGTCTGTGGCAGCTATAGGCTTTCTGGGCCTTTTCTTATGTTAACTCCAATACCTGTTGTCTCAGTAGATAGAACAATGCAATAACCAGGGGAACATCACAGATAGCTTGAACACAATCATAATTAACAGTTTAACAGTTAACATACGCGTGGTCCATGTGATCTCTTGGACTGGTTTTGATCGCCTGAGGGAGTTGGAGAGGAACTTTCCAGATTTTTTTCTTTCTTTAGCTCTGGGTAGTTTTTGCCTCTCCCAGGAGATTGCATGGCTGCTGTGGAGCAGGAAGCGTCTAGTCCTGATGCCCTTGGCATCATGAGTGTGGGGAAGGCTTGATGGACCAGCTGGTTTTTTCCTCCCTGTCATTTTCGTACATTCTTATGTGCGTCTACCTCAGACCTCCACTCTCCTCTTTCCAATGGCATGCACATTGGACAAAGTGTAGGCCTTCCATGGGAATATGAGTCTGTTGTAAATTCAAAATACTCTCATGACACCATGCTCAAGGCTCCGACTGATTTAACATGTGTTCTGAAGCTTTTTATATCAGGTTAAGTAATTAGGTTTGCTGCGTATTACTCATTGGACCACTTTATCACCCGATGTATTTCAGGAACACATACAATTTCTCTTTGTTTGACTTAATTGCCTTTCCCTCTCGCCTTACTTATCTCCAAACAGAACAGCATGTAGAATATTAGGGTCATCCATTACTCTGAAATTCCTCCTCTCTGAACCAGATTTCAATCTTTATCTAATGTCTCACTGTTAAGGAAATGTTTTTCTATATGACTGCCAATTGTAGTAAGTAGAGGCTTTTTATTTTTATCTCGTAAATATGCAAAGCATAAGAAGTAAAACAGCAATAACGTTTCATTTGTTTTATTTTAGTGGATTGCAATACCTACGGCACTTCTGGGATTGGTTTCACGGTGCTTCAGGCTGGAGGGTTGCTCAAGAAGCTGAAAGCCAAAGGCGTTAATCTCAGGCATGTCAGAGTGTCCTCTGGTATCAACAACAACTTCTTCTTAGGCAGTCCCTCAGAACCGAGGATGACTTGTTTCCACATTAAAAATGAGACCTACAGTCTATGTCACAGGTGGGGCAGATGGTGGTTGAAGGGGCGAGTGGGTGGGGTGCTTGGGTTGACATAAGAACATAAGAACATGAGAACATAAGAAATAGGAGCATAACCCTTCACTCCCTTATCTTGTAAAAACCTGTCTATCTCCACCTTAAATGTATTTAATGACCCAGCCTCCACAGTTCTCTGGGGCAGAGAATTCCACAGATTTACGACCCTCTGAGAGAAGAAATTCCCCCTCATCTCAGTTCTAAAAGGGCGCCCCTTTATTCTAAAACTGTGCCCCCGAGTTCTAGATTTCCCCACCAGGGGAAACATCCTCTCTGCATCTACCTTGTCGAGCCCCCTCAGTATCTTATATGTTTCAATAAGATCACCTCTCATTCTTCTAAATTCCAATGAGTATAGACCCAGCCTGCTCAACCTTTCCTCATAAGTCAACCTCCTCATCTCTGGAATTAACCTAGTGAATTGTCTCTGAACTGCCTCCAATGCAAGTATATCCTTCCTAAATAAGGAGACTAAAACTATATGCAGTACTCAAGGTGTGGCCTCACCAATACCCTGTACAGTTGTAGCAGGACTTCCCTGCTTTTATACTCCAACCCTCTTGAAATAAAGGCCAACATTCCATTTGCCGTTTTGATTGCTTGCTGTACCTGCATGCTAACTTTTTGTGTTTCATGCACAAGGACCCCCCAGGTACCTCTGAACTGTAGCATTTTGTAATCTCTCTCCATTTAAATAATAATTTGCTTTCTTATTTTTCCTGCCAAAGTGTATAACCTCGCACTTTCCCACATTATACTCCATCTGCCAAATATTTGCCCACTCACTTAGCCTGTCTATATCCCTTTGCAGATTCTTTGAGTCGACTGCACAACTTGCTTTCCCACCCATCTTTGTATCATCCGCAAACTTGACTACATTACACTCGGTCCCTTCATCCAAGTCATTAATGTAGATTGTAAATAGTTGAGGCCCCAACACTGATCCCTGTGGCACCCGACTAGTTACCGTTTGCCAACCAGAAAATGACCCACTTATCCCGACTCTCTGCTTTCTGTTAGTTAGCCAATTCTCTATCCATGCTAATATATTACCCCCAATTCCGTGAGCTCTTATCTTATGCAGTAACCTTTTATGTGGCACCTTATCGAATGCCTTCTGGAAATCCAAATACACCACATCCACTGGTTCACCTTTGTCCACACTGCTCATTACCTCCTCAAAGAGCTCCAGCAAATTTGTTAAACATAATTTCCCTTTCATAAAACCATGCTGACTCTGCTTGACTGCATTATGATTTTCCAAATGTCCTGCTACTGCTTCCTTAATGAAGGACTCCAGCAATTTCCCAACGTCAGATGTTAGGCTAACTGGTCTATAGTTTCCTGTTTTCTGTCTCCCTCCTTCTGCTGTTTGCACTAGGCTTCCACTTGCTCCCAGCGAAAAGATTCAAGGTGTTCGGCGCCTTCCCGGATGATTCTCCTCCATTTTGTGCAGTCTTGGACCAGGGATTCCCAGATGTCGGTGGGGTTGTTGCACTTTTTCAAGGAGGCTTTGAGGGTGTCCTTGAAGCATTTCCTCTGCCCACCTGGGGCTCTCTTGCCGTGTCGGAACACCGAGTAGAGCGCTTGCTTTGGGAGTCTTGTATCGGGCATGCGGATGATGTGGCCCGTCCATCGGAGCTGATTAAGCGTGGTCAAAGCTTTGATGCTGGGGATGTTGGCCTGAGCGAGAACACTGACGTTGGTGCACCTTTCCTGCCAATGGATTTGCAGGATCTTATGGAGGCAGCATTGGTGGTACCTCTCCGGTGCTTTGAGGTGCCTGCTGTACATGGTCCATGTCTCTGAAGCATACAGGAGAGCAGGTATCACTACTGCTCTGTAAACCATGAGCTTAGTGCCGGGTTTGAGGTCCTAGTCTTCAAACACTCTCTTCCTCAGGCGACCGAAAGCTGCACTGGCACACTGAAGCCGGTGTTGGACTTTGTCATCGACATCTGTCCTTGTTGACAGTAGGCTCCCGAGGTATGGAAAGTGGTCCACGTTGTCCAAGGCCTTGTCGTGGATTTTGATAATCGGGGGGGCAGTACTGTGTGGCGGGGGCAAGTTGGTCGAGGACCTTTGTCTTACGGATGTTTAGTGTAAGGCCCATGCTCTCGTACGCTTCGGTGAAGGTGTTTACGATGGTTTGGAGTTCGACCTTCGAATGTGCACAGACACAAGCGTCGTCTGCATGCTGTAATTCGGCGACAGAGAATGGGACGACCTTGGATCTCGACTGGAGGCGACGGAGGTTGAACAGTTTCCCGTTTGTTCTGTAAATTAGCTCCACTCCAGTGGGGAGCTTACTGAGGGTGAGATGGAGCATTGCAGCAAGGAAGATCGAGAAGAGCGTTGGTGCGATGACACAGCCTTGCTTGACCCCGGTCCATACGTGAATTGGGTCTGTGGTGGATCCGTTGGTCAGGATCAAGGCTTGCATGTCATTGTGAAGCAGGCGGAGGATGGTGACAAACTTTTGAGGGCAGCCGAATTTGAGGACACTCCATAATCCCTCACGGTTGAAAGTGTCGAAGGCTTTTTTGAGGTCAAAGAAGGCCATGTACAGCAGTTGGTGCTGTTTCCTGCATTTCTCTTGTAGTTGACGCGCAGTGAAGATCATGTCCATTGTGCCCCTTAGTGGGCGGAATCCGCATTACGACTCTGGGAGGAGCTCTTCAGCCACTGGGAGAAGGCAATTGAGGAGGATTCTTGTGGTGAAGTTCTCTGTGGCAGACAGCAGGGAGACTTCTCTGTAATTACTGCAATCGGACTTGTCACCTTTCTTGAAGATGGTCACGATTACGGCGTCCCTGAGATCCCCTGGCATGCTCTCCTCCTTCCAAATAAGTGTATTGAGTTCATGTATTCGCACCAATAGTGCTTCTCCGCCATGTTTTAGCACCTCGGCGGGGATTCCATCTGCTCTTGAGGCCTTGTTGTTCTTCAGTTGTCGGATGGCCTTTTCAACCTCATGCCGGGCTGGGGTTGTGCTGAGATGGTGACGGGTAGCATGCTGTGGGATGGAGTTGAGGACACTTGTGTCGAAGACAGAGACTCGGTTAAGGAGTTCTTTGAAGTGCTTCTTCCAGCGGGCACTGACTGCCTCTCTGTCCTTGATGAGTACCTCTCCATTCTTGGCCTGAAGTGGGGTAGGACCTTGGGTGCTTGGGCCATAGGCAACCTTGACTGCGCTAAAGAATCCATGCACGTCGTGGTTGTCGGCTAGCTCCTGGATCTCCTGCGCTTTCTCCACCCACCATCTGTTCTTTAGGTCACAAGTTTTTTGTTGGACCTCGGCCTTCAGGCTTCTGTAGAGCTGCTTTCATGCTCTTGAGTTCTGTTGCTGTTTCCAGATCAGGAATACCTTGTGCTTGCGGCTTGTTAGCTCCTGGATCTCCTGGTCGTTCTCGTTGAGCCAGTCTTGGTGTTTCCTGGTTGAGTGACCGAGCGTCTTTTCACAGGTGGTGATTATGGAGGCCTTGAGTGCAGACCAGGCGCTGTGGGCACTCTATGTCTCTGCATCACTGGGAGTCGCCAGGCTGTTTGTGAGGTGCAGGCTGAATAGGGCTTTCTTAGCAGGGTCTTTGAGTGCTCCAGCGTTAATTTTCCTGCGGCATTGTTTCTGTTGCCGCCACTGTTTTGAGGCTACTGTTGATGGAGATGACAGAGCGGATTAGACGGTGGTCTGTCCAGCAGTCGTCAGCTCCTGTCACGGTGCGGGTGATGCGGACATCCCTGGGGTCCCTCGCTCGGACGATGAAGTAGTCCAGCAGATGCCAGTGCTTGGAGCGAGGGTGCTGCCATGAAGCCTTGTACTTGTCTCTCTGATGGAACAAGGTGTTGGTTATGACAAGGCCATGTTCTAAGCATTTTGTCAGGAGGAGGGTACCTTTGGAGTTGGCTTTCCCTACCCCCTCTCTGCCGATCACACCTCCGCAGAGGTCTGTGTTCTTTCCAACTCTGGCGTTAAAGTGGCCAAGGAGGATTAGCTTGTCGCCCATTGGGACTCGGGACAGGGATTGTCCGAGGCTGGAGTAGAATTCCTCTTTGGTCTCGTCTGTGGCTTCCAGTGTTGGGGCGTACGCACTGATGACCGTAGCGCACTGGTTCTGGGCTAGGTTGAGCCGTAGAGTCATGAGGTGTTCATTTATTCCACAAGGGGAGTCTCTGAGACGTTCAACTAGCTCATTTTTTATGGCGAAGCCTACTCCATGGAGGCAGCGTTCTTCTTCAGGTTTGCCTTTCCAGAAGAAGGTGTAACCACCACCTTGCTCCTTGAGCTGGCCTTCCCCTGCCCGCTGGGTCTCGCTTAGGGCGGTGATGTCTATGTCAAAACGTCTGAGCTCCCGGGCAATGATAGCAGTATGGCGTTTCGGTCTGTCGCTGTTGGGGTTGTCCATGAGGGTCCTGATGTTCCAGGTCCTAAACTTCATTTTAAAGGGTGGAAGATGGCTGTGCATGAATTCTTTTAACGTGGGGTGGCCGTTGCACACCAGCTACCACACGGGCTTGACAGAGCAAGGTCTTGGTCCAATGGCAAGGGGATCCAAGACGATTGGAGACCAGGCTCTGCTGCATCGGCTTAGCACACACGCAAAAACATATTCCTACTGTCCTCCTCCCTTTTTCCTGCAGTTCCTCTCTGCCTGGGTTTCATAGGCTGCAGTGTGGTCCTCCCGACCCCGCTGCAGGCCCACGCTGCGCCACTCCTGGGCCTCAACCTTGCTGCTGGGCTCGTCCTCGCTCCTGGGCCCCGACCTTGCTGCTGGACTCATCCTCGCTCCTGGGCCCCGTCCTGGACCCTGGGCCTCATCCTCGCTCCTGGGCCTCGACCTCGCTCCTGGGTCCTGTCCTCGCTCCTGGGTCCCGACCTCGCTGCTCCTCCCGTCCCTGCTCCTGGGCCTCGACCTCGCTCCTGGGCCCCGTCCTCACCCCTGGGCCTCGTCCTCGCTCCTGGGCCTCGACCTTGTTCCTGGGTCCCGTCCTCGCTCCTGGGTCCCGACCTCGCTGCTCCTCCCGTCCCTGCTCCTGGGCCTCGATCTCGCTCCTGGGCCCCGTCCTTGCCCCTGGGTCCCGACCTCGCTCCTGGGCCTCTTCCTCACCCCTGGGTCCCGTCCTTGCTCCTGGGTCTCGTCCTCACTCAACAACAACAACTTGTATTTATATAGCGCCTTTAACATAGTGAAATGGCACAAGGCGCTTCACAGGTGCGTTTCCGGACAAAATTTGACACCGAAGAGATATTAGGACAGGTGACCAAAAGCTTGGTCAAAGTGGTAGCTTTTAAGGAGCGTCTTAAAGAATCAGAGAGAAGGAGAGAGGTTTAGGGAGGGAATTCCAGAGCCTAGGGCCCAGATAACTGAAGGCACAGCTGCCAATGGTGGAAAAATTAAAATCAGGAATGCGCTTGAGGCCAGAATTTGATGAACGCAGATATCCTGGAGTGTTGTAGGGCTGGAGAAGGTTACAGAGATATGGAGGATTGAGGACATGGAGGGATTTGAAAACAAGGATGAGAACTTTTATATTGAAGCTTTGCTGGACCGAGAGCCAATGTAGGTCAGTGAGCACTGGGGAGATGGGTGAACGGTACTTGGTGCGAGTTAGGATACGGCAGCAGAGTTTTGGATGATTTCAAGTTTATGGAGGGTGGAAGATGGGAGGTTGGTCAGGAGACAATTAGAATAGTCAAGTCTAGAGGTAACAAAGGCATGGATGACAGTTTCAACAGCAGACCAGCTGAGGCAGGGGTGAAGACAGGCGATGTTACAGAGGTGGAAGTAAATGGTCTTGGTGATGGAGAGGATAGGAGACTCATTTCAGGGTCAAATAGAAAGCCAAGGTTGTGAACGGTCTGATGCTGCCTCAGACAGCGACCAGGGAGAAGGATGGACTTTCAGCTTTTTGGAGGCAAGGGAACGGAGTTTGTGCTAAGGTCCAAAGACAATGGCTTTGGTCTTCCCAATATTTAGTTGGAGGAAATTTCTGCTCCTCCAGGACTAGACGTCGGACAAGCAGCCTGACAAATCAGAGACATTGGAGGGGTTGAGAGAGATGGTGGTGAGGTAGAGCTGGGTGTCGTCAGCAATGTAGTGTATGTACCCGTCTACCTTTAAGGGAACTATTGAATGTAACCGTTCACCTTTAAGGGAACTACTTTAGGTGTGGCACTATTTGTTTGGCTTCTGTATACTGTAATACCGATAGTGACCACACCAGTATATAAGTGTTGTAGCAGGATTGCTGGGGCAGATTCGCCCGGACCTTCGAATAGTAAAGACCTGTTTTGTTTGTTACTTCTGAAGTCTGTGTCGTTATTAACTGCACAACCCACAGACTTTACAGTGGCGACGAGTCCGATTGTACCCTGCGGCAAGATTACCAAAGCAAGCAGAGCGTCGAAGAGAGGCAACCGCCCTCGTCGTGCTGCTGGAAGAAAACACGAGGCTGCAGCAGGAGAAAGGTGGAAGACTTTAGCAACAAAAGCTTCCATTAGCAACAGGCACTGACTACCCTTCTACCACGGTGCGGAGTGAGCCGATCAGCAGGGAACAAGGCGGCCGAAGAGACTGTGAGTAGGGGAAGGTGTAGAAGTATCCGGAGGATAAGGGCAGAGCACTCGACCTCGGTCGAGGGGGAGCTGTGCCGGCCAAAAGTCGGGTCCAGCGGCGTCGGGTGACAGCCGGACCACGATCGGCGGGAAAAATCCGGGCAGCGACCGCAGCCACGAAGCGCTGAGCCTGCGAGTAGGCATGGGAAGAGAAATCCAGCCGCAGCCGGGGAGGGAAACACCGGTCTGCGAGAGGGCTGGGGAGGCGAACGGGAACCGTGCGGGTGAGAGCCGGGCGCGGAGAGAGAGACTGCGAGGAGCCAGTCCAGTGGCTGAGCTGTTCTCCACCAACGGGGTACTCAGAGCCGGCAAAACCGAACGTGCGGGAGTGGGTGAGAGACACAGCCGAAAACGGGGTGAGAGACTGCGCGAGAGCCAGTCCAGCGGCTGAACTGTTCTCCACCAACGGGGTACCCAGGGCCGGTAGCACCGAACGTGTGGGTGAGAGAGTGACAGAGCCGGGGACGGAGAGAGAGACTGCGCGAGAGCCAGTCCAGCGGCTGAACTGTCCTCCGTTAACGGGGTGTACCCAGCGCCGGTAGAGCCGTGCGGGCGGGAGGAAAAGACATAGCCGAGTAAGGGGAGCTGTGCGGAAGCCAGCCAGCGGCTGAACCTGTCCGCTGTGGGGGAAGCGTACCCCTTCCACCGGGAAGAAACGCGGGAAGCCGCCATTAGGCGGAGAAGACGCCAGAAGCGGGAAACCGCCATTGAAGTGGGCGGGGCGAGAAAGGAAGAGCGGGAAACCGCCATTTTCGCGGGAAAACCGCCATCTTGATTGACATACCGCCATTGAAGTGGGCGGGGAGAGAAGGAAAGAGCGGGAAACCGCCGATTTCGCGGGAAAACCGCCATCTTAGAAACAAACAAATAAATAAGAATACTTAAAGAAATACTGGTGCTGCTCCCAAGGGAAGAAAAATGCCTAAGCGAGGGAATATTAACGACTTTAATTCTGAAATAGAAGACTGGGCCACGTACGTGGAACGCATAGAGATCTATTGCGAAGCCAACAAAATAGAGGAAGACGACAAGGCGATAACATTGCTAAACTCGATGGGGGCAAAAACATACGGGCTCTTGAAGCATCTAATAGCACCAAATAAACCAGCGGATCAGACCTTCGAAGAGATTGTGGCTGTGCTGAAGGACCACTTGAACCCCACACCGCTGATGCTGGCTGAATGATTCAAATTCTACGCAAGAACGCAGAAGAAAGACGAAAGCAATGCGGAATACTTGGTCGAACTGCGTAGGCTAGCGAAGCACTGCCAGTTCGGAGGGAATCTGACAGAAGCGCTGCGGGACAAGTTCGTATGCGGATTGTCCAAAGAAGGGACGCAGAAGCGACTACTGGAAGAGAACGACCTCACACTGGACAGGGCTGTCCTTATAGCTGCATCGCACGAAGCCGCAGCGAAAGGAACGGCGGAAATGCAACTAAAGGCGGCGGCACTCGGGGTGGACCAAATTACTTCAAGCACAACAAAATGCTACCGTTGTGGGAAGACAACGCATGACCAGAATCAATGCTGGTTTAAGAACCAAGAGTGTAGGAAATGTGGCAAACTGGGTCACATCGCAAAGGTATGCCGGTCCGGGAAAAAGACCAATAATCAAAGGAAGCCACCACAAGAAAAGTACAACAAGGTACACAAGGTGGCTGAGAAGAGTTCAGACAAACAGAATTCAGACTCAGACCCAAACAACCAGGCTGAGAATCCACAATGTGGGTAAAGAAACGGATCTACAGGCCATCTGGGTCATGCTAAAAATAGCTGGAGTCCAAGTAAGAATGGAGCTGGACACTGGATCAGCTCTATCAGTCATCAACCGAAGGGACTACCACCGGCTATTCTCTCACATACCTTTAAGAAATACCAAGTTCGTATTACAGACATGCACGGGGCATAACATATACCCCGTGGGGAAAATAAGAGTCAAGGTGAGAGATAGGGGTAAAGAACACCCAAGAATGAACTTGTACGTATTACCTGAGGGAGGACCACCACTTCTAGGACGGGAGTGGATTAAGAAAATAGACATGGAATGGCATTACCTAAAAGCCATAATGAGGGAGGACTCGGTGCAAGCTATTAGCTCAGATTCTGAAATGGATGATGATAAGACCAAGTCGAATATGGAAGACGAGGCTAAAAGGGACTTGCCGACGATGGGAAAGAAAACGAAGACATGCAGAAGGACTTATGGTACCAAGAAGAATAAAGCTGCAGAGCAGAACTCCAGGTTGACAGAGAATTCTGAGCCTGTTCAAGCAAAGGATTCATCCATGATGGAAGAACACCGAGCTCGGACGCCAACTTATGTCAAAGTACGACAACAATTAGAACAGTTGAGTGACCGTCTCGTACAAGAGATGAAAAATATGGAAAGGTTCTGGGACACCGAATGGGAGAACCTGGAAAGACTACAGAGACAGCTAGCTCAAGCAGAGAGCGACCATAGAGCCATCGTGGTCAAATTCCAATCACATTCCCCTGATGCTGTTCAGGAACTAGAATATTTACAGAATGAACCAAAGGAAGAGGAATCTTCAGGGAGCCAGGATTTTATTCCAGTTCTTCTCTACGACTCCTTACAAGCAGAGTGTGAGAAGTTGAAAGAACAGTATGAACAGGCCCAGGCTACAATTCTGGAGGGGGTTAACTCGGCAGCCTCCGAAAAGCTAGTTTCAGTAGAAGCATATGAACAACTAAAGGTTGAACATGAGCAAGAAGTCCAAAGGCTGCAGGAAATTCTTGATGAGCTCAAGGCCAAGACAGACTCATCGGTAGGAGCTCCATCCATAGATGAGAAATTAGAGGTGAAATTCATGGCAGAGCATGAAAGACAGGATGTCCAAGAACTTATAAAAACATTGAAGGACACCCAAGATAAATATGAGGCGGCAATGACCGAGGTTCAACAACTTGAAGAACAGATTCAACTGGGAATCCTTTCAGTGGAAGAACAGGACACTGTAAGAATGGTCCCTGAACATGAACTAGAGAGCATCAGGGCGCAACTTTTCCGAGCGCTGAAAGCCAAAGTTCAAGAGGAACGTAAGGTGGAAGTATTGGAGAAAGAGGTGGAGGAAATGGAGAAGACTCTGATCCACCGTGTTCCCAGGGAAGAGTTAGCGGTCAGCCAACTCCTTCATATGCTGAAGGACAAGACTCTGCAAGGGGAACAATCTGAACACGAGCTTCAATCTTCAGGGGGAACGAGTTCGGAGCTCTCAAAAGTCACGGAGATAGCTGAGGTGGCAACACAAATTTTACAAGGATGCCAAAAGTACGTTGAATCACGTCAAGGTGAACAGAAGAATGTGGAATCCATTACTTCAGTAGAAGGGTTAAATAGCCTGATAACGCAATTACCGATGGAAAGGAAGGTATTGAACTCACAAATGAGGTCCGTCGTGAAGGAATGGCAGATAACCCAGGAAGAGCGGGATGAATATGAATGCATGAAGAAGGCTTTTCAAGAAAGATGTTTAGGGAAGGAACCACCGTCAGCTAACGTCCAGACGGGTGAGGAGGAAGAAGAAGTCTCTCTCGCTGGCCTAACTCAGGACGAACCCGAATATTACCATGATCTGTTGAGTGACACTGAATATTACGAGGATGTGGTCTGCCCAGCTTGTGATGAAAACTCTCAAAGTGCTGAAATCCGGAGGAAGCACTTAAGGTCTAAGGAACATAGAGAGTTGGTGGCGCTACAGCTGGCAGCTGAGAAAGGAGCTCCGAGAGTTTCAAAAAGGCAGAAAAGAAAAAGAAGAAGCAGAAGATAATAACTGTCTAAAATATTAGCACTTCTACCATTCCAGGCGGGACATTACGAAAGGAGCTAAATTAGTTGAAAAACTGGAAAATGTCAAGACAGCCAGTTGGTTGTAAAAGTCCGCACTGCTGGTTCAACAGGACGAAGGTTCAAGCTGTTACGTCAAGAAAAAGGCTATGGAGGAGTCACGCTAGCCAGGTGAACCGGCTACACCAAAGAAATGTTGTTCGGAACGAGTCAAGATCAGAGACTGAATCTATGAACTGTTCCCGCAGAGACTGAACCTGTGAACTGTTTCCACCGAGATTATATTTGTAAATTGTTTTATATGACATTGACTCCACCGAGATTATATCTGTAATTTGTTTTATAGGAAGTTGAAGATATGTATGTTTAACGGGGACTCTGTAAGTAATAAGCTAAAAAGGGAGGATTGTAGTGTATGTACCCGTCTACCTTTAAGGGAACTATTGAATGTAACCGTTCACCTTTAAGGGAACTACTTTAGGTGTGGCACTATTTGTTTGGCTTCTGTATACTGTAATACCGATAGTGACCACACTAGTATATAAGTGTTGTAGCAGGATTGCTGGGGCAGATTCGCCCGGACCTTCGAATAGTAAAGACCTGTTTTGTTTGTTACTTCTGAAGTCTGTGTATTTATTAACTGCACAACCTACAGACTTTACAAGCAACATGTGGAACCTGATGTTGCATTTTTGCATGATGTCGCTGAGGGGCAGCATGTAGATGAGAAATAGGAGGAGGCCAAGGATAGATCCTTGGTGGGCTCCAGAGGTAACGATGCAGGAAGGAAAAAGAAGCCATTGCAGGTGTTCCTCTGGTATGACTGGGTAGATAAGAATGGAATCAGGTAAGGATAGTAGAAGCGTTGAAGGAGGATGATGTAGTCGACCATGTCAAAGGTTGTAGACATAGAAGATAGGAGCAGGAGTAGGCCATTCGGCTCCTCGAGCCTGCTCTGCCATTTAATGAGATCATGGCTGATCATCCAAATTCAATACCCCGTCCCTGCTTTCTCCCCATATCCCTTGATCCCTTTAGCCTTAAGAAATATATCTAACTCCTTCTTGAATATATTTAATGAATTGGCCTCAACTGCCTTGTTTGGTAGAGAATTCCACAGGTTCACCACTCTCTGGGTGAAGAAATTCCTCATCATCTCTGTCATAAATGGCTTACTCCTTATCTTTAGACTGTGACCCCTGGTTCTGGACTCCCCCGCCATCGGAAACATCCTTCCTGCATCTAGTCTGTCTAGTCCTGTTAGAATTTTTAAGTTTCAATCAGATCCCCTCTCATTCTTCTAAACTCCAGTGAACATAAGCCCAATCGACCCAATGTCTCCTCATACATCATTCCTGCCAACCCAGGTATCAGTCTGGTGAAGCTTCGCTGCACTCCCTCCATGACAAGAACATCCTTCCTCAGATAAGGCGACCAAAACTGCACACAATACTCAAGGTGTGGTCTCACCAATGCCCTGTACAACTGTAGCAAGATACCCTTGCTCCTGTACTCGAATCATCTCGCTATGAAGGCCAACATACCATTTGCCTTCTTAAACGCCTGCTGCACCTGCATGCTTACCTTCAGCGACTGGTGCACAAGGACACCCAGGTCTCGTTGCACTTCCCCTTCTCCCAATCTATTGCCAGTCAGATAATAATCTGCCTTCCTGTTTTTGCCACCGAAGTGGATAACCTCGCATTTATCCACATTATACTGCATCTGCCATGCATCTGCCCAATCACCCAACCTGTCCAAATCATACTGGAGTTTCTCGGCATCCTCCTCACAGCACACACGCCCACCCAGCTTTGTGTCATCTGCAAACTTGGAGATATTACATCTAGTTCCCTCGTCTAGATCATTAATATATATTGTGAATAGCTGGGGTCCTAGCATCGATCCCTGTGGTACCCCACTAGTCACTGCCTGCCACTCGGAGAAAGACCCGTTTATTCCAACTCTTTGCTTCCAGTCTGCCAACCAATTCTCTATCCAAGTCAGTTCTTTAACCCCAATCCCATGTGCTTTAACTTTACACGCTAATCTCTTATGCGGGACCTTATCAAAAGCCTTCTGAAAGTCCAAACACACCACATCCACTGGTTCTCCCTTATCTATTCTACCAGTTACATCCTCAAAAAATTCCAGTAGATTAGTCAAGCACGATTTACCTTTTGTAAATCCATGTTGACTTTGTCCGATCCTGTCACTGTTTTCCTAGTGCTCTGCTATTACATCTTTATAATGGACTCTAGCATTTTCCCCACTACCAATGTCAGGCTTACCGGTCTATAATTCCCTGTTTTCTCTCTACTACCTTTTTTGAATAATGGGGTTACATTAGCTACCCTCCAATCCATGGGAACTGTTCCAGAGTCTATAGAATTTTGGAAGATGGCCAGCAATGCATCTATTATTTCTAGGGCCAGTTCCTGAAGTACCCTAGGATGTAGATTATCAGGCCCTGGGGATTTATCGGCCTTCAATCCCGTCAATTTCCCTAACACCATTTCCCTACAAATACTGATTTCATTCAGTTCCTCCTTCTCATTATGTTCCCCGAAAGCTTGCTCTCATACTCTATTTCCCCCCTCTTAATTAATCCCTTTGTCCTCCTTTGCTGAATCCTAAACTGCTCCCAATCCTCAGGTTTGATGCTTTTTCTGGCCATTTTATATGTCCTCTCCTTGGATCTTTTGCTATCCCTAATTTCCCTTGTTAGCCATGGTTGAGTCACATTTTTTGTTTTATTTTTATGCCAAACAGGGATGAACAAATTCTGTAGTTCATCCATGCGATCTTTAAATGTTTGCCATTGCCTATCCACCGTCAACCCTTTAAGTCCATCCTAGCCAACTCACGTCTCATACCATCGTAGTTTCCTTTATTTAAATTCAGGACCCTAGTCTCTGAGTCAAATACTTCACTCTCCAACTTAATGAAGAATCCTATCATATTATGATCGCTCTACCCCAAGGGGCCTCGCACTACAAGATTGCTAATTAATCCTTTCTCATTACATAATACCCAGTCTAAGATGGCCTGATCGCTAATTGTTTCTTCGATATATTGGTCCAGGAAACCATCCCGTATACTGTAGTGTCCGCGTATCAATAACACACGGACTGCAGCAGAACGGTAATAACAGGTGTTTACTAAACAGAGGGTATGCTGGAACTGAAAGTACAGAAGCCTGCTATGGCTTTATATACAGGTGTGGTCACTGCCGGTACTACAGTATAAAAGCAGTTCTCTCTTAAAGGTACATACACAACAATTCCTCCCCTTTTAGATAAACAGTACATAACATTCATTTAACAATTAAATAATAACTAATTACAATTACAATTACAATTTTCTCTGTACTGTACTATATACATCAACTGAAGTAATCATTTATAAATTCAGTCTTTGAGGAGGCTTCCTGATCCTGTCTGGATAGCGCCTTTCTCGAGTATCCTGTTCTTGCGGCGGAGTCGATTCTGGCTCATTGTCATTGGTTGGTTCATCAGCTTCCAATACCACTGATTCTGAGGTAGACGCAATCTGTACTTCGGGTTCATCACCAGGTGCGCATGCTTGTGGTATGGGTTTGACTTGTTCCTGTGACTCTAGAATCTGGTCAGCATGGCGTCTCACGATGCTCTCTCCAACGTCCACTGTGTACATTCGTGGTCCCTGCTGTGTGCATATCGTTCCTGGCTGCCATTTTTCTGTTCGGTAGTCGCGGGCCAAGACTGGTTGCCCTATCTTGAAGCTCCTGGTTGGCTTCTCATTGATGTGCTGGAATTGCTTATCCTCAACATCTCGTCTTATGTTTGGTTTGAGCAAATCCAGGCGACATCTTAACCTTCGGTTAAAGAACATTATGGCTGGAGCTTGGTTGGTGACTGCATGTGTCGCATTCCGGTAAGCAAACAAGAAATTATCCACCTTGTGTTGTAGTGGTATGTTGTCGTTATACATTGCCTTTATTGCTTTTTTAAAGGTCTGAACAAACCTCTCAGCCAATCCATTTGTGGCTGGATGATATGGGGCAGATGTGTAATGTTTTACCCCATTATTCCTCAGAAACCTCCGGAAATCCTCGGACACAAACTGTGGTCCATTGTCGGAGCAAATCTGTTCTGGCAAGCCATTCCTGGCGAAGATGGTCCGTAGGACTGCAATAGTTTTCTCCGTGGTGGTGGAGGACATTTTGATGACCTCTGGCCATTTCGAATGTGCATCCACGGCGATTAAAAACATTGAGTCCATAAATGGACCAGCAAAATCAATGTGTACCCATTGCCATGGAGATGAGGGCCACTCCCATGGGTGTAGCGGGGCCTGTAGTGGAGTGTTTTGGACTTTCTGGCATCCTGTGCATCTCTTGGTCATATCCTCGATTTCTTTATCGATTCCCGGCCACCACACAAATGCCCTGGCTAGGCTCTTCATTTTTACCCCTCCCAGATGACCCTCATGAAGCTCATTGAGCACTCTATCTCTCAACTTGGGTGGAATTACCACTCAGGATCCACACATCAAGGTCCCCTGGCACACTGACTGCTGTTCTCTCCTTGGCGAGAATGCTGGCAACAGTGAGTCGCCATCTGCTGGCCATCCCTTCACCATCAAATCATAGACCCGAGAGAGTGTCGGGTCATTTCAGGTTTCCTTCTCTATACTTGAGTTTGTAACAGGTAGACATTCGACTATGGTCGAATGGAATATCTCAACAGGGTCCACTGCAGGTGCTTCCTCCACCGCAGGCAACGGCAGGCGCGACAGCCCATCAGCGTTTCCATGCTGTTTCGTACCCTTGTACTCTATGTCGCATTGATGTGCCCCTAGAAAAAGGGACCCTCTTTGCAGCCGTCACCGGAATGCCCTTCTTTGGGTTAAAAATGGAGACAAGAGGCTGGTGATCAGTCAGTAGGGTGAATTTCTGCCTGTGCAGATAGTGATTGAACTTCTTCACCCCCCACACCAGGTTGAGGGCCTCCCTGTCAATCTGGGCATAGTTACGCTCAGCTGAGGTTAACGAGCGCGACGCAAAAGGCTATTGGCCTCTCTGAACCGTCAAGGAATTTGTGTGACAGCACCGCTCCAATGCCGTAGGGAGACGCATCACATGCCAACCGAATCGGTAGTGTTGGATTGTAGTGGGCCAATACTTCTTTTGAAGTGATTAGGCATTTACATTTCTGAAAGGCACGCTTACACTCATCACTCCATTTCCATGCTACTCCAGTTTGCAGCAGGGCGTTCAGTGGGTGCAGAATTGTAGATAAATTTGGCAAGAACTTATGGTAGTAGTTCACCAACCCGAGGAACGACCTCAGTTGCGACACATTTTCCGGTGCTGGAGCCTTGACTACTGCCTCAATCTTGTCTGGGGACTTATGTAACCCCTCTTCATCAATCATGTGGCCACAATACAAGATTTGTTTCCTGAAAAACTCGCATTTGGGGCGGTTGGCTCGTAGCCCATATTCTTGTAATCTAGTGAGCACCTGCTCCAGGTTGGCAAGGTGTTCACTGTCATTTTCGCCCGTAACCAGGATGTCGTCCAAATAACACTGGGTCCCCGGGATCCCTTGCAGGACTTGTTCCATCGCCCTCTGCCAAATAGCCGGAGCTGATGCTACCCCGAATACTAGTCGGTTGTACTGGTAAAGACCTTTGTGAGTGTTTATCGTGAGGTATTTTCTAGATGCTTCTTCTACCTCCATTTGTAGATACGCTTGGGCCAGATCGATCTTCGTAAAGCGTTTCCCTCCAGATAGTGAGGCGAAAATATCTTCTATCCACGTAAGTGGATATTGTACTGTGTGCAGGACTGGGTTCACAGTTACCTTAAAGTCCCCACAGATGCAAACCTTCTTCGGCTCCCCAGGCGTGCTGCTCAATGATTTCTTCATTACAGGAACGATGGGTGTGGCCCACTCGCTCCAGTCCACCTTGGACAGCACACCCGAACGCTCCAGACTCTCCAGCTCTGCTTCGACGGCTGGCTGGATCGCATACGGTACCGGTCTGGCCTTAAAAAATTTTGGCTTTGCGTTATCTTCAATTTTTATCATTGCCGTTACGCCTTTTAGAGTCCCAAGCCCTTGCTGGAACATCTCTTTCGCATCAGTTAGAATTTTTGACAGTCGTCCAGGTGTGACGTTGTCATCCTTTTTGTCAGCCACAGTTAGCGCCTGAATGGAATGCCAATCCAATTGTATTTTTCAGATCCATTCACGTCCCAATAATGGTGGTCCTCCATCTTGTAGTATATATAGATACAGTTTCTGTGTTTCCTTGCCGTTGTATTTAACGGGCACCCTTATTTTTCCTCCTGGGTGGACTTTTTGCCCCGTATATGTCTTCAATACAATGGACGTGTCCTTCAAGGGTATGTGTGAGAATCGCCGCTCATAGTCTCGTTGATTCATGACTGTTAGGGCTGATCCTGTGTCCAATTCCATCTTTACTTGGGACCCTGCTATCACGAGGGTGACCCAAATGGTTCGGTGATCCTCCTTTGCAATCACGTTGTGTAACTTTAGACAACTTAGTCTCCTGCTCCCGGAGTCATTGTCACTCTCCTGATCTTCTGAACTACTGTCTGTCATTTTTTTTACTTTCTTGTAATTTTCCTTATTAGTTCTTTTCGTGTTGATTTTCTTTCCCGACCTGCAAACTCGTGCTATGTGTCTCGCTTTTCCACATTGCCTGCATACTTTGTCCTTAAACCAGCAGTCCTTCTGGTCATGGGTTGTTCTGCCGCAGCGATAGCACTTTTCTGCTCCATATGCCATTTCGTTGGTGCTATATTCTTGCGGTTTCTGTTGTATTTCCGCAGCTCCCCGTGCTGCTGCTTCGTAGGATACTGCCACGCTGCAAGCCCTTTCTAGCGTAAGGTCCTTTTCCGAAAGTAGTCGTTTCTGCGTTCCTTCACTCTGGAGCCCACAGACAAACTTATCCCGTAAGGCATCTGCCAGTCCTGCTCCAAACTGGCAGTGCTTTGATAACTTCCGTAGTTCCATAAGATAGTCAGCATTACTCTCATCTTTGTGCTGGTTTCTTTTATGGAACTTGAATCTTTCTGCTATCAGCAGCGGTGTAGGGTTTAGATGTTCCTGTAAGATATTGACAATCTCTTCAAAGCTTTTCTCCATTGGTTTAGCTGGGGTAATTAAATTCCGCAATAGGCCGTACGTTCTCGCGCCCATCAAATTTAATAATACCGACGCCTTCTTTTCATCGGCCACCTCATTTGCCTTGCAGTACACTTCAATTCTTTCCACATATGTGGTCCAGTCTTCTATTTCGTTGTCGAAAGCAGTGATACTGCCACTCTTCGGCATCTTGGGTGGTTTAAAATGGCACCTCCCGCGCTTTTCCTTCTTCCCCAATGGATTGAAATGGTGCCTCCCGCGCTTTTCCTTCTTCCCCTTGCTGCCAATGCTGCTCCTAGCGTTCTAAATAGTAATGGCGGTGCCCCGCGGCTTCGGCGCATCTCTCTTTTGTTAGTTAAATTCCTTAGTTTTATTCTTCTTCGACGCTGTCCACTGCGCGTCTCTTTTCCTTCCCCTCTTTTTATTTTCTCTAACGCTGCCCGGCTCTTGAGCACCGACCGTGCCCTGTGCGCTCCACCCTCTCTCTCTCTTTTCCTTCCTGACGACGCTGCACGACCGCCTTGCAGAGCCGCTCGATCGAGCTCAAGCCCGCCGCAGTCCGGAAGGGTCAGCGCACTACCTGCTACCAGCATGATTTGCTGGAACACCTTGACTGGGGAGCCAAGCCCAGCTCTCCACAGCTTCCCCTGCGATTCACTGAACTCCGATGGATCACTGGGCGGTTGCCCATGGTCGACGCCCGTTGCTCTGGCTTCGACCTCCAAGAAGCTTCTTTTCAGGGATGGATCCCCGTGAGGTGATGCAGTACTGCAGGTGAGTTCAAACCTGCTCGTCGCCACTGTAGTGTCCGCGTATCAATAACACACGGACTGCAGGAGAACGGTAATAACAGGTGTTTACTGAACAGAGGGAATGCTGGAACTGAAAGTACAGAAGCCTGCTACGGCTTTATATACAGGTGTGGTCACTGCCAGTACTACAGTATAAAAGCAGTTAAGAACATAAGAACATAAGAAATAGGAGCAGGAGTAGGCCAATCGGCCCCTCGAGCCTGCTCCGCCATTCAATAAGATCATGGCTGATCTGATCCTAACCGCCAATCCACTATCACAGGACTATCTCCTGAATCTAACAGAATTAGACACATGAAACAGGAGCAGGATCAGGCTACACGGCCCCTGGGCCCGCTCCGCTACCCACAGGGCCATGACCAATCCGAACCTAGACTCATGTCCAAATTCCTGCCCGCTCCCCGTAACCCTTAATTCCCTTTTCTTCTAGGAAACTGGCTATTTCTGTTTTAAATTTATGTAATGATGTAGCTTCGACAGCTTTTTGGGGCAGCATATTCCATGGACCTACCACCCTCTGAGTGAAGTAGTTCCTCCTCATCTCAGTTTTGAAAGAGCAGCCCCTTATTCTAAGACTATGCCCCCTAGTTCTAGTTTCACCCATCATCGGGAACATCCTCCCCGCAGCCACCCGATCCAACCCCTTCACAATCTCATATGTTTCAATAAGATCGCCTCTCATTCTTCTTGAACTCCAATGAGTAGAGTCCCAATCTACTCAACCTCTCCTCATATGTCCATCCCCTCATCCCCAGGATTAACCGAGTGAACCTTCTTTGTACTGACTCGAGAGCAAGTATGTCTTTTCTTAAGTATGGACACCAAAACTGTATGCAGTATTCCAGGTGCTGTCTCACCAATACCTTGTACAACTGAAGCAATACCTCCCTATTTTTATATTCTATCCCCCTAGCAATGAAAGCCAACATTCCATTGGCCTTCTTAATCACTTGCTGCACCTGCATACTAACCTTTTGAGTTTCGTGCACCAGGACCCCCAGATCCCTTTGTACTTCAGTACTTTCCAGTTTCTTGCCATTAAGATAACAACTTGCTCTACGATTTTTCCTGCCAAAGTGCATAACCTCACACTTTCCAGTATTGTATTCCATCTGCCAAATCTCTGCCCACTTACTAAGCCTGTCTATGTCCCTTTGCAGGTTTTTTATGTCCTCCTCACTCACTACTTTCCGTCCCATCTTTGTATCATCTGCAAACTTTGATATGTTACACTCGGTCCCCTCCTCCAAATCGTTAATATAGATTGTAAAGAGTTGGGGACCCAGCACTGACCCCTGCAGAACACCACTGGTTACTGATTGCCAGTCTGAGAATGAACCATTTATCCCAACTCTCTGCCTTCTGTTAGATAGCCAATCCTCTATCCATGCCAGAATATTACCCCCAATCCCGTGATTTTTTATCTTAAGCAATAATCTTTTGTGTGGCACCTTGTCAATTGCCTTTTGGAAGTCTAAATACAGTACGTCCATTGGTTCACCTTTATCCACCCTATATGTTACTTCCTCAAAGAACTCCAGCAAATTTGTCAAACATGACTTCCCCTTCATAAAACCATGCTGACTTTGTCCTATTAAATTATGATTATCCAAATGACCTGTTACTGTCTCCTTAATAATGGACTCCAAAATTTTACCTACCACAGATGTTAGGCTAACCGGTCTATAGTTTCCAGCCTTCTGTCTACTGCCCTTTTTGAATAAGGGTGTTACATTAGCAGTTTTCCAGTCTGCCGGGACCTTTGCTGAGTCCAGGGAGTTTTGGAAGATTATTACCAATGCATCCACAATCCCTACCTTCACTTCCTTCAAGACCCGAGGATGTAAGCCATCAGGTCCAGGTGATTTATCCGCCTTGAGTCCCATTATTTTACCGAGTACCACTTCCTTAGTGATTTTGATTGTGTTTAGCTCCTCCCCCCCTATAGCCCCCTGTTTGTCCAGTGTTGGGATATTCTTAGTGTCCTCTACTGTAAAGACTGATATAAAATATTCATTCAGTGTTTTTGCCATCTCCATATTTCCCACCATTAATTTCCCGGTCTCATCTTACTATCTGTTTTTATATTTTTTGCTAATTTACTTTCATAATCTATCTTCCCTTTCTTAATCAATCCTTTTGTTATTTTTTGCTGTCTTTTAAAGTTTTCCCAATCCTCTATCCTCCCACTAGATTTGGCTACCTTATATGCCCTTGTTTTTAGTCGAATACTATCCTTAATTTCTTTACTTAGCCACGGATGGCTGTCTTTTCTTTTACACCCTTTTCTTCTCAGTGGAATATATATTTTTTGGAAGTTGTAAAATAACTCCTTAAATGTACACCACTGATCATGTATCGTCTTACCCTTTAATCTATTTTCCCAATCCACTTTACTCAATTCTGCTCTCATACCTTCGTAGTCTCCTTTATTCAAGCTTAGCATGCTTGTTTGAGATCCAACCTCCTCACCCTCTAATTGAATATGGAATTCAACCATGTTATGGTCACTCATTCCAAGGGGATCCTTTACTAGGACATTTTTAATTAATCCTGTCTCGTTACACAGGACCAGATCTAAGGTTGCTTGCCCCCTGGTCGGTTCAGTTACATACTGCTCAAGAAACCCATCCCTAATACACTCAATGAACTCACCCTCAAGGCAGCCCTGCCCAATTTGATTTGTCCAATTAATATGATAGTTAAAATCCCCCATAATTATAGATGTTCCCTTATTACAAGCCTCAACTATTTCCTGATTGATACTCCGTCCAACTGAGTTGCAACTGTTCGGAGGCCTATAGACTACGCCCACTAGTCTTTTTTTCCCCTTATTATTCCTTATCTCCACCCAAACTGTTTCATTATCCTGATCTTTTGACCCAATATCATTTCTCTGTATTACAGTGATTCCTTCCTTTATTAACATAGCCACCCCACCTCCCCTTCCTTCCTGCCTGTCCTTCCTGATCATTAAATAACCTGGTATGTTTAATTCCCAGGCATTGTCACCCTGCAGCCATGTTTCTGTAATGGCCACAAGATCATACCCATATGTAGCTATTTGTGCCATTAACTCGTCTATTTTGTTACGAATGCTATGTGCATTCAGATAGAGAACTTTCAAATGTGTTTTGTGACACTTAGTTCCTGCTTTTGCCCTTTTTATTACTTTACCTTTTACTCCATACCTTCTGCCCCTTCCTGACACGCTCTGGTTTTTAATTTCCCCACTGCTACCTAAGTCTATGACCTTCTCTGTTGTCATTTTTATTATTTGCGCTCTAGGTACCTCCCCCCCACTAGTTAGTTTAAAGCCCTCTCTACAGCCCTAGTTATATGATCCACCAGGACTCTAGTCCCAGCACTGGCCAAGTGAAGCCCATCTCTCTTAAAGGTACATACACAACATATACATTCCAGGAATTCCTCCTCCACACTATGGTTACTAATTTGGTTAGCCCAATCTATATGTAGATTAAAGTCACCCATGATAACTGCTGTGCCCTTATTGCACGCATCTCTAATTTCCCATTTAATGCCATCCCCAACCTCAGCATTACTGTTTGAGGGTCTGTATACAACTCCCACTAACGTTTTCAGGCCCTTGGTATTTCTCAGCTCTACCCATACAGATTCCATGTCATCAGAGCTAATATCCTTCCTTACTATTGTGTTAATCTCCTCTTTAACCAGCAATGCTGCCCCACCTCCTTTTCCTTTTTGCCTGCCTTTCCTGATATTGAATACCCCTGGATGTTGAATTCCCAGCCTCGGTCACCCTGGAGCCATGTCTCCGTAATCTCAATTATATCATATCCATTTACATCTATTTCTGTTCCTGGGACTAGGGACAGGGTCACTGGCACTAGCAAGGCTTGGAAGCTAAGCTAGAGCCAGGCCTGGTTAGTACCTGGAGGGGTGACCATCAGGGAAGACCAGGTACAGAAGGAGCCCCGAGGAGGGGCAGTTGATGAGAAGGTCACAGAAGGAGGAGCGGCTGGTGAGCAGGCTTGGGCGTTGGGTGAAGATTGTCAGACAGGAGGAATGGTGGAAATGGAATGGCGGCGCACACCGACACAGCGGCTTTGCTTCTCCCAGTCATGGGAGCTTGCAAGATCACATTTCATTGTTCATGTACTTGTGCAATGACAATAAAGTTGAATTATTATTTGTGCAGATAATTCATCCACCTTATTACGAATGCTCCTCGCATTAAGACACAAAGCCTACAGGCTTGTTTTTTTAACACTCTTAGACCTTTTAGAATTATTATTTACTGTAGCCATGTTTGATTTACACCCTTGATTTCTCTGACTTCCACTTTTGCTTTTCTCCTTCCTGTCTTTTGCTTCTATCCTTGCTTCCCTTTCCTCTGTCTCCCTGCACAGGTTCCCAACCCCCTGCCATTTTAGTTTAAATCCTCCCCAACCGCACTAGCAAACACTCCACCTAGGACATCAGTCCCAGTCCCAGACAGGGTAAGAGGATGTGGAGCGATAGTTTACCATGGTCACAGTCACATAGGATGTCATTTGTGACTTTGATATGGGTCATTTTAGTACTGTGGCAGGGCGGAAGCATGATTGGGGGGGGTCAAACATGGAATTGTGGGAAAGATGGCTACGGATTTTGGAGGCGACAAATCCTTCAAGGACTTTGTAGACAAAAGAGATGTTGGAGATAGGACAATAGTTTGCTAGGATGGAGGAGTGTGGTGCTGATGGCTGATTTGAAGGGGAGGGGGACAGTACCCGAGGAAAGGGAACCGTAAACAGTATCAGCTAACATGGGGGCCAGGGAGGAAAGTTGGGTGGTCGGCAGTTTGGTGTGAATAGGGTTGAGTGAGCAGGAGGTGGGTCTCACGGACAAGATGAGCTCGGAGATGGCATGAGGTGAGATAGGAGAGAACCTAAAGAAAGATGTTTAATCAATACAGACTAGAAAATCCTTCCAACTCACAGTGTCCAGGCTACAGCTCATGAGCCAGAGTGGCCCAGAGGCACTAACACTCCAGTGCATGAAGGACAGGCAATTTGTCTCTCCTTGTATCTGTGTTTTGTTACCTGCTGGTTCTTCCTGTTTGTATTTTGTAGGCCTGGAGGTTTGTAAAAAGCTGTTCTTAGTGTCGATGCTGTATTCATGGATAAATCCTCAATCAGAACACCTAGACTTGAATGTATCAGCAGATGGAAGCATGTAAACGTAATGGGAAAATAGGAATTGTTAAAGACAAAGGAAGGCCAAGGTCCCTCTAGTTCGCCTTTTACCATCCTGGTCGTCACCTGATACAATGATAATGGAGTTGTTGACTAATCATAGCAATCAATCTCTGTCGATTATTCTACAACAGACCCAGACATGAGGTGAGGAAAACCCCAGTGGTGGAGAGCTTTGTGAACCATGGGTCCAAAGTCACCTGTTCCTCCCAAACATGCTATACTCACATGTCATGTCTCAAATTACTCATATACTGTATCCCAAAATGTTATTTTGTAAAAAGAAATGAACATTGATGTAACTTTTATACATGGTCATTGAGGCTCCATGGGATGCACCTAAGAATCCCACAAAGCCATGAACCTTGAACACTCCCAATCCAGCTCTTCCCTACAGAAAAATACTACAGGTTCCCCCGCTCCTCCATCACCACCCCCCTACCCCCTCCACCCCAGCATCCAACCCTGTCTTAAATAATTCCAGGGTGTTTGACTCCAATATCCAGCACAGAAATCCATTCCATGTATCAATCACTGTGAAGAAAATCTTCCTGGTATCAATTCTAAATTTGCCTCTGGTCATAATGAACCCCTTCCCCTTTATTACGCTATCTTGTTTTAGTTTAAAATATTGTTCTGGCTTTAATTTTCTATAACCCTCACTATCTTCTAGCTTTCTGAGATCCTCTCTTATTTATTTGCTAACAGATTGAATAGCTCAAATTTTCCTTTGAACTGACATCCTCTAATATGAGGGATCAAACCATGATTCTTATCGGCACTGCCTCCAGGACATGAATGTCCTTTCCAGATGAAGGTTCGCTGTCATCTATCACTGAACGCACTCAGAGTCACAAAGCCTATTCATTCCTTTTCGAGAAAGATAGGGGGTGAAATACGAATGGTTTGAGACACAGAGTCAAACACTTGCAGGTTTATTTTGGGTTAAATGAATCAACATATACTCACGGCCAACATTGAGATTACAAGAGATGCTTTGCTGCAGAAGATTGCAAGTTACACTGAGTTGAGCTCAGCCCTCCCTCTTCGTCTTCTTCACCTTCCAATCTCTTCTTCTAACTTTCTTACAATGGTCTTGCTTTTAAGTTCAGCAAAAAGGCCATCACATCACCCCCTCCCTGACCTTCACTCTTGGTTTTACATGAGGTGTTATTAGCTCAACATACCAAAGACTCAAAAAGGCTTCACAACACGATCTCAAGACATAGAAACATTCAGCCCTTTGAGCCTGCTCCATCATACAATGAGATCGTGGTTGATCTGTATCCTAACTCCATCCACCCGCCTTGGCTCCATGTCCCTTTATACCCTTGGCTAGCAAAAATCTATCAATCTTAGACTTAAAATTAATAATTGAGCTTGCATCTCCGCTTTTTGTGAGAGAGACCCACACTTCAACCACCCTTTGTGTGTAGAAGTGTTTCTTAACTTGCCTCCTGAATGGCCTGGCTCTGATTTCAAGGTTATGTCCTCTTGTCCTAGACTCCCCCATCCGCAAAAAAGGTTTCTCTCAATCTACCCCATCAATTCTTATCAAAATCTAAAAACATCAATAAAATCACTCCTTAACCTTCTACAGGAAACTCTTTTTTATCCGGCACCGACGGGACCGGCGTGGTGCCGGTTGATCAAAAAGTCCGGATTACAGAAAGGTATACTTACTAAGGTACAAGAGCCCCGTACACGGCCCTTGTGCAGGAGTCCCAGTTACATGGCCACAGATCCAGGAGTCCCTGTTGCATGGCCACAGGTGCAGGAACCCCGGTTACACGGCCACAGATTCAGGAGTCCCTGTTGCATGGCCACAGGTGCAGGAACCCCGGTTACACGGCCACAGATTCAGGAGTCCCTGTTACACAGCCACAGATCCAGGAACCCTGGTTACACGGCCACTAATATATAATAAAACTTACTGAAACTACTCCTGAATTTTGCCGGTTAAGAGAGATTTCCGGTTAAAAGAGAGTTTCCTGTCTATTCCAGGGCATACGAGCCGAGTTTATTTACATAGGTATTTACATAGAATATACAGCACAGAAGCAGGCCATTCGGCCCAACCAGTCCATGTCGGCATTTATGCTTCACTCGAGACTCCTTTCCTCATTTAACTCTATCAGCATAACCCTCTATTCCCTTCTCCCTCCTGTGCTTATCTAACCGCCCCTTAAATGCATCTATACTATTTGCTTCAACCACTCCCTGTGATAGCGAGTTCCACATTCTCACCACTCTCTGGGTAAAGAAGTTTCTTCTGAATTCCCTATTTGATTTCTTGGTGACTATCTTAAATTGATGGCCTCTAGTTTTGCTCTTCCCCAGAAGTAGAAACATTTTCTCTGTATCCACTCTATCAAAACCTTTCATGATTTTAAAGACCTCTATTAGGTCACCCCTCAGCCTTCTTTTTTCCAGAGAAAAGAGACCCAGCAAAGTTGTTAACTGAGCTCAGGGCAAAGTTGGAATAATTGTCCTTTTTCTGTCAGCACGTATCATTTTAAGAAGAAAAGTAATTAGATTTTTTGTATTAGGCTAGAATAATAAACAAAGTTTATGGATGATTGTTCTGGTGCAGTAAAGCATGGCCAGGCTTCACTGTAAATTAATTAAGAAGGAACAACTTTGAAACTGCATTATTGGGTATTTGAGTAGCGCAAGCATGTTGAAAAGAAAGAAAGAACATGCTCTTGTACAGTGCCTTTCACGTCTTCAGGACGTCCCAAAGTGCATCATAGTCAATGGATTTCTTTTGAGGAGTTATGTAGGTAGACGTAGCAGACACTCTGCGCACGGCAAGATCCCACAAAGAACAATGAGATAAATGACCAGTTAATCTGTTTTGGTGGTGATTTTCTCTGAGGGATAAATGTTGGTCAGGACACCAGGAGTATTCCCATGCTCTTCTTCGAATAGTGCCGTGAGATCTTTTACATCCACCTCAGAGGGCAGACGAGGCCTCAGTTTAACGTCTCATCTGAAATATGACACCTCTGGTAGTGCAGCACCCCATCAAGTACTGCACTGAAGTGTCAGCCTAGATTATGTGCTCAAGTCCTGGACTGGGACTATGAACCTGCAACCTAATGACTCAGAGTCAAGAGTACTACCAATGGGCCAACCTGTTGATATACTATATCTTGGCTGCTATGGCACAGGTGCATGGTTTTGACCAGTGGATACCACTAAGTGGAGGCATTGCCACATTTCCAGCCCGCGAATGTGGAATGTGGATTATGGGTAGAATTTGTCACTAATTGACCCAGAAATTCAGGTTGGAGGCTTCCCGTGGGTGCACTTACCTAACGCGCCAGCCGTTGTGCTGTGGGCCCACGTGGGATTCCAATCCTGAGCCTCCTCCAACTGCCGGCGGCAGTGCTTGCATATCCCAGAGGCGCAGTTAGTTCGAAGCGTCCCCTGGGATCACGTGGGCCATGGAAAGCCAATGGCAGCAGGGAATGCTTCATTCATAAATGTGACAGGAAGAGCTGTCAAACCTATAAATACTATAAGCCCCAAAACATAACTAAAACTTCAAATAAATTCAAAAAAAATCACATTCTAAAAATAACTCTAAATTACATGAAATAACTATTTTAAACAATAATTTAACATTTTGAAAAAATTAATTACATTTTCTAACAGGGCTAAAAATAAACTTACCCTTTTTTAAAGTATTTAAAAATAATAAACCTGTGGAAAAAATGTTTTAATTTTAATTAATTCACCACTTACCTTGTTAAAAGCAGGCCTTGCGCCTGCTTTTTAAAAGTGTAACTTCTGGAGACTTACCCTCCCGGAGAAACCTGCAAAAAAAACATAAGTTCGATGCGCACGCGCTGCCTCTCCTGCGCACGCGTTCCACCTGTCAACCCCTTCTTTCAGGGGAATGGAAGTGCCGGTTTCCCACGCATGCGCAGTGCATGCAGAAAACCGGCACTTTCGTTGGGCTTATGCGTGAGTACACAGCGCGTACTCACCCGTGGGGACCCGAATTTCTGGGCCAATATGTTGTTGGGATGGAGTTTCATGTCGGGACAAGAGAGAGCTTGGCATGAAAGTATTCGATCTTTGCACTGCCAGCAGATATTTTCGCTGGCCATCAGCCCATATTGGACTTCTCAGGTACACTCTGCGCGTGGTTTTAAGTTAATGGTAAGGCTCCATGCTGGGAATGCAAAATTGAACATTTCCCCAAATATGTTAGCACCCTAAGTACGCTACTCCAATTCCAAGCGCATGAGTACCAACCCATTTATCTCATATGAATAACTGCAGTGTACTTGGGCCTACTGCAGCTGCAGGCCCAGCACCCCCCACCCCCACCAATGATGAAGAAAGCCCTGGAAATCCCAGGGCTAAGTAAAATGGACAGACACTTGCTGTAGTGCATGTACCCGTCTATCTTTAAGGGAACTATTGAATGTAACCGTTCACCTTTAAGGGAACTACTTTAGGTGTGGCACTATTTGTTTGGCTTCTGTATACTGTAATACCGATAGTGACCACACCAGTATATAAGTGTTGTGGCATGATTGCTGGGGCAGATTCGCCCGGACCTTCGAATAGTAAAGACCTGTTTGTTTGTTACTTCTGAAGTCTGTGTATTTATTAACTGCACAACCCACAGACTTTACAGTGGCGACGAGTCCGATCGTACCCTGCGGCAAGACTACCAAAAGCAACGAAGAGCGTCGAAGAGAGACAACCGCCCTCGTCGTGCTACCAAAAGAAAACACGAGGCTGCAACAGCAGAAAGCAGGAAGACTAACAACAAAAGCTGTATCAGCAACAGGCACTGACTACCCTTCTGCCACGGTGCGGAGTGAGCCGACCAGCAAGAAACAAGGCGGCCGAAGAGACTGTGAGTAGGGGAAGGTGTAGAAGTATCCGGAGGATAAGGGCAGAGCACTCGACCTCGGTCGAGGGGGAGCTGTGCCGGCCAAAAGTCCGGTCCAATGGCGTCGGGTGACAGCCGGACCGCGATCGGCAGGGAAACTCCGGGCAGCGACCGCAGCCACGAAGCGCTGAGCCTGCGAGTAGGCGCGGGAAGAGAAACCCAGCCGCAGCCGGGGAGGGAAACACCGGTCTGCGAGAGGGCTGGGGAGGCGAACGGGAACCGTGCGGGTGAGAGCCGGGTGCGGAGAGAGAGAGACTGCGAGGAGCCAGTCCAGCGGCTGAGCTGTTCTCCACCAACGGGGTACTCAGAGCCGGCAAAACCGAACGTGCGGGAGTGGGTGAGAGACACAGCCGAAAGCGGGGTGAGAGACTGCGCGAGGAGCCAGTCCAGCGGCTGAGCTGTTCTCCACCAACGGGGTACCCAGGGCCGGTAGCACCGAACGTGCGGGTGAGAGAGCGACAGAGCCGGGGACGGAGAGAGAGACTGCGAGTGAGCCAGTCCAGCAGCTGAACTGTCCTCCATTAACGGGGTGTACCCAGCGCCGGTAGAGCCGTGCGGGCGGGAGGAAAAGACATAGCCGAGCAAGGGGAGCTGTGCGGTAGCCAGCCAGCGGCTGAACCTGTCCGCTGTGGGGGAAGCGTACCCCTTCCACCGGGAAGAAACGCGGGAAGCCGCCATTAGGCGGAGAAGACGCCAGAAGCGGGAAACCGCCATTGAAGTGGGCGGGGCGAGAAAGGAAGAGCGGGAAACCACCATTTTCGCGGGAAAACCGCCATCTTGATTGACATACCGCCATTGAAGTGGGCGGGGAGAGAAGGAAAGAGCGGGAAACCGCCGATTTCGCGGGAAAACCGCCATCTTAGGAACAAACAAATAAATAAGAATACTTAAAGAAATACTGGTGCTGCTCCCAAGGGAAGAAAGATGCCTAAGCGAGGGAATATTAACGACTTTAATTCTGAAATAGAAGACTGGGCCACGTACGTGGAACGCATAGAGATCTATTGCGAAGCCAACAAAATAGAGGAAGACGACAAGGCGATAACATTGCTAAACTCGATGGGGGCAAAAACATACGGGCTCTTGAAGCATCTAATAGCACCAAATAAACCAGCGGATCAGACCTTCGAAGAGATTGTGGCTGTGCTGAAGGACCACTTGAACCCCACACCGCTGATGCTGGCTGAACGATTCAAATTCTACGCAAGAACGCAGAAGAAAGACGAAAGCAATGCGGAATACTTGGTCGAACTGCGTAGGCTAGCGAAGCACTGCCAGTTCGGACGGAATCTGACAGAAGCGCTGCGGGACAAGTTCGTATGCGGATTGTCCAAAGAAGGGACGCAGAAGTGACTACTGGAAGAGAACGACCTCACACTGGACAGGGCTGTCCTTATAGCTGCATCGCACGAAGCCGCAGCGAAAGGAACGGCGGAAATGCAACTAAAGGCGACGGCACTCGGGGTGGACCAAATTACTTCAAGCACAACAAAATGCTACCGTTGTGGGAAGACAACGCATGACCAGAGTCAATGCTGGTTTAAGAACCAAGAGTGTAAGAAGTGTGGCAAACTGGGTCACATCGCGAAGGTATGACGGTCCGGGAAAAAGACCAATAATCAAAGGAAGCCACCACCAGAAAAGTACAACAAAGTACACAAGGTGGCTGAGAAGAGTTCAGACGAACAGAATTCAGACTCAGACCCAAACAACCAGGAGCTGGGTAGTCTGAGAATCCACAATGTGGGTAAAGCAACGGATCTACAGGCCATCTGGGTCATACTAAAAATAGCTGGAGTCCAAGTAAGAATGGAGCTGGACACTGGATCAGCTCTATCAGTCATCAACCGAAGGGACTACCACCGGCTATTCTCTCACATACCTTTAAGAAATACCAAGTTCGTATTACAGACATACACGGGGCATAACATATACCCCGTGGGGAAAATAAGAGTCAAGGTGAGAGATAGGGGTAAAGAACACCCAAGAATGAACTTGTACGTATTATCTGAGGGAGGACCACCACTTCTAGGACGGGAGTGGATTAAGAAAATAGACATGGAATGGCATTACCTAAAAGCCATAATGAGGGAGGACTCGGTGCAAGCTATTAGCTCAGATTCTGAAATGGATGATGATAAGACCAAGTCGGAAATGGAAGACAAGGCTAAAAGGGACTTGCCGACGAGGGGAAAGAAAACGAAGACATGCAGAAGGACTTATGGTACCAAGAAGAATAAAGCTGCAGAGCAGAACTCCAGGTTGACAGAGAATTCTGAGCCTGTTCAAGCAAAGGATTCATCCATGACAGAAGAACACCGAGCTCGGACGCAAACTTATGTCAAAGTACGACAACAATTAGAACAGTTGAGTGACCGTCTCGTACAGGAGATGAAAAATATGGAAAAGTTCTGGGACACCGAATGGGGGAACCTGGAAAGACTACAGAGACAGCTAGCTCAAGCAGAGAGCAACCATAGAGCCATCATGGTCAAATACCAATCACATTCCCCTGATGCTGTTCAGGAACTAGAATATTTACAGAATGAACCAAAGGAAGAGGAATCTTCAGGGAGCCAGGATTTTATTCCAGTTCTTCTCTACGACTCCTTACAAGCAGAGTGTGAGAAGTTGAAAGAACAGTATGAACAGGCCCAGGCTACAATTCTGGAGGGGGTTAACTCGGCAGCCTCCGAAAAGCTAGTTTCAGTAGAAGCATATGAACAACTAAAGGTTGAACATGAGCAAGAAGTCCAAAGGCTGCAGGAAATTCTTGATGAACTCAAGGCCAAGACAGACTCATCGATAGAAGCTCCATCCATAGATGAGCAATTAGAGGTGAAAATCATGGCAGAGCATGAAAGACAGGATGTCCAAGAACTTATAAAAACATTGAAGGACACCCAAGACAAGTATGAGGCGGCAATGACCGAGGTTCAACAACTTGAAGAACAGATTCAACTGGGAATCCTTTCAGTGGAAGAACAGGACACTGTAAGAATGGTCCCTGAACATGAACTAGAGAGCATCAGGGCGCAACTTTGCCGAGCGCTGAAAGCCAAAGTTCAAGAGGAACGTAGGGTGGAAGTATTGGAGAAAGAGGTGGATGAAATGGAGAAGACTCTGATCCACCGTGTTCCCAGGGAAGAGTTAACGGTCGGCCAACTCCTTCATATGCTGAAGGACAAGACTCGGCAAGGGGAACAATCTGAACACGAGCTTCAATCTTCAGGGGGAACGAGTTCGGAGCTCTCAAAAGTCACGGAGATAGCTGAGGTGGCAACACAAATTTTACAAGGATGCCAAAAGTACATTGAATCACGTCAAGGTGAACAGAAGAATGTGGAAACCGTTATTTCAGTAGAAGGGTTAAATAGCCTGATAACACAATTACTGATGGAAAGGAAGGTATTGAACTCACAAATGAGGTCCGTCGTGAAGGAATGGCAGATAACCCAGGAAGAGCGGGGTGAATATGAATGCATGAAGAAGGCTTTTCAAGAAAGATGTTTAGGGAAGGAACCACCGTCAGCTAACGTCCAGACGGGTGAGGAGGAAGAAGAAGTCTCTCTCGCTGGCCTAACTCAGGACGAACCTGAATATTACCATGACCTGTTGAGTGACACTGAATATTACGAGGATGCGGTCTGCCCAGCTTGTGATGAAAACTCTCAAAGTGCTGAAATCCGGATGAAGCACTTAAGGTCTAAGGAACATAGAGAGTTGGTGGCGCTACAGCTGGCAGCCGAGAAAGGAGCTCCGAGAGTTTCAAAAAGGCAGAAAAGAAAAAGAAGAAGCAGAAGATAATAACTGTCTAAAATATTAGCACTTCTACCATTCCAGGCGGGACATTACAAAAGGAGCTAAATTAGTTGAAAAACTGGAAAATGTCAAGACAGCCAGTTGGTTGTAAAAGTCCGCACTGCTGGTTCAACAGGATGAAAGTTCAAGCTGTTACGTCAAGAAAAAGGCTATGGAGGAGTCACGCTAGCCAGGTGAACCGGCTACACCAAAGAAATGTTGTTCGGAACGAGTCAAGATCAGAGACTGAACCTATGAACTGTTTCCGCAGAGACTGAACCTGTGAACTGTTTCCACCGAGATTATATTTGTAAATTGTTTTATATGACATTGACTCCACCGAGATTATACCTGTAATTTGTTTTATAGGAATTTGAAGATATGTATGTTTAACGGGGACTCTGTAAGTAATAAGCTAAAAAGGGAGGATTGTAGTGTATGTACCCGTCTATCTTTAAGGGAACTATTGAATGTAACCGTTCACCTTTAAGGGAACTACTTTAGGTGTGGCACTATTTGTTTGGCTTCTGTATACTGTAATACCGATAGTGACCACACCAGTATATAAGTGTTGTGGCATGATTGCTGGGGCAGATTCGCCCGGACCTTTGAATAGTAAAGACCTGTTTGTTTGTTACTTCTGAAGTCTGTGTATTTATTAACTGCACAACCCACAGACTTTACACTTGCCAACCCAGGACTTTGTCCCTTTTTGCAACGAAGGCAGGTGAGGTTATCGCCTTTGTCCCAAGCTCATCCTTTGTTTTCCATTCCTTTATTCATTCATTCACCCCATATCGGCATTCTCTATCGCGCTGCAGCACTAACCAGTAGAATGTCTTGCCATGTAAACAGGGTTTCAAGGGATGTCTTGCTTCCAACATTTTGAACTCTGTTCTCTTTTTCCACTAGATGCCCAAGAGGTGGAGATGGGAAAGTGCACTGTCCAGCCTTACAGACCCTCTGTTGCCCACTGCTACTGTGGCAAGACTCGGCACAAATATATCCGCTCCATGGGGGTCACATGGTGAGGTGCATGAAGGAGACTTGTTGAAGCACAGAGCTTGGGTGAGGAGCAGCAACTGCAGGTGGAACTGGAAGAGCAGCACCTTGATGGTCAGAGGGACCACTTGAGGACTCCTGCAGTTGCTGAGCTCAGGGACTAAGACATTGCAGGGCTTGCCTGTAAACACAATTTGATTGCTCAGCATCACCAGTTGATGCAGTGTGTGCCAAGCAGCCTACAGAGTTTTAGGAGGTCTTTGGAGAAGTCCACAACCTGATGCATGAATACACATCTGTCTAACTAAGCTACAGGCCACCATGTGGCAGAAAGTGAGCAAGTCCAGTCAGCCACCACACCAATACCCCTATTTTCTTTTTCCCGGGTTGTGTCCATTTATTGACCATCCCTTGTTGCCATTGAGTAGGTGGTAGTGGGCCTTCTCCTTGAATCGCTGCAGTCCGTGTGGTGAAGGTGCTCCCACAGTGCTGTTAGGCACAGAATTCCAGGATTTTGACCCAGCGACGATGAAGAAACGGTGATATATGTCCAAGTCAGTATGGTATGTGACTTGGAGGGGAACTTGGAGGTTCCCATGCTCATGCATCTGCTGCCCTTGTCCTTCTAGGTGGAAGAGGTTGCGGATTTGGGAGGTGCTGCCGAAGAAGCCTTGGCGAGCTGCTGCAGTGCATCTTGTAGATGGTACACACTGCAGCCACGGTACACCGGTGGTGGAGGGAGCGAATGTTTAAGGTGGTGGATGGGGTGCCAATCAAGCGGGCTACTTTGTCCTGGATGGAAGCATAGACAGTGCACACAGTTAGAAAGTAGTAAGCAAGCACTATGGTGTCCCAAAAATAAAATACTTTCAAAGCGCTGAGCAAGGATCTCATCAACATTTTTATTTAGACCTTAATGAAGCCAGTACACAGCTGGCCTGCTAGGCCCACAGTGCCATAGATGCCTCGCCACCCTGTGCACAGCAGGCCTAGGTGCCCAATGGTAGGGGTTACCTGGTATCATCAGTACCGAGGCCCAACAAACCTGTCATCACTAAATGACACAGGAGTGATCTGTTTAATGCTTCTCCTTGCCTGTAAGGTTAGTTGATTACACTGTCAGGCTGAGGGACACCAAACTGCGTGAATTGCTCTTCGCTCTTGATTGACAGAGCAAATTGCCAAGCCAGAGTGGGCATGGAGGTGAAAGGTCACTGAGCAGCTCATTAGATAGGTGTAACATCCATCACTGCAACAGGTATTGGCTGAGCTGGGGGAATGACTAAATGCTTATAAGGACAGATCTATTTTGTAACAGACCACCTCGCCTTCGAAAGGCAGCTGAATAATTTGATTCAAGCAATCGTAAGGTTGGCTGAGTTCACAACTGTTCCTTGTCAAACTGAATGTTACCAAGTTATTGATGGGAATAAAAAAGCCTGTTTTTTTTGTTGCAAAGAACAGGGCACAAAGGGATGCCTGCAGATCTTCAGTCCCTGTGCTAGCTGTGAGAGTTTAGCCATTCCCAGTGATTACTACCCATTCATCGCTTGCATGTAATTGCTCAAACAGATGATTCTCCCCTCAAGAAAAGTATTCCTAAAAACCCATTAGTCTTGACGAGACAGATGGCCTAGTAATCAAACATGATGTATTGCACTGGAACGGGGTGCTCTGCGCTGCTGGCAAAGGCTGTCTGGTTTTGTAGACGTACTTAATAAAACACTGGCACATCCTTAGCATGCAGATTTAGCCCAGGCATGCTCGCTTAAATGGGAGGCACTGGTTGGTACAGTCTCTTGCAGACAATGTTGAAGCCCTTCGACCTAGGTGTCATTGGCTTGATCTTAGAGCAGAGAAGGTTAAGGGAAGATAATCGAGGTGTTCAAAATGAGGAGGGGTTTTATAATTCACTAGTTAGGCTTCAGCTGGAGTATTGTGTCCAAATTCTGGGCACCACACCTTAGGAATTTATAATGGGGAACAAAGAAATGGCAGACCAATTAAATACATATTTTGGTTCTGTCTTCACAAAGGAGGACACAAATAACCTCCCAGAGATGTCGGGGAACATAGGGTCTGATGAAAGGGAGGAACTGAAAGAAATCAGTATTTGTAGGGAAATGATGTTAGGGAAATTGATGGGATTGAAGGCCGATAAATCCCCAGGGCCTGATAATCTACATCCTAGGGTACTTCAGGAACTGGCCCTAGAAATAGTAGATGCATTACTGATCATCTTCCAGCATTCGATGGAATCTGGAACAGTACCATGGATTGGAGGGTAGCTAATGTTACCCCACTATTCAAGAAAGATGGTAGAGAGAAAACGGGGAATTACAGACCGGTAAGCCTGACATCGGTAGTGGGGAAAATGCTAGAGTCCGTTATAAAAGATGTAATAGCAGAGCACTTGGAAAACAGTGACAGGATTGGACAAAGTCAACATGGATTTACAAAAGGTAAATCGTGCTTTACTAATCTACTGGAATTTTTTGAGGATGTAACTGGTAAAATAGATAAGGGAGAACCAGTGGATGTGGTGTATTTGGACTTTCAGAAGGCTTTCGATAAGGTCCCGCATAAGAGATTAGCGTGTAAAGTTAAGGCACATGGGATTGGGGGCAAGGTATTGACTTGGATAGAGAACTGGTTGGCAGACAGAAAGCAAAGAGTTGGAATAAATGGGTCTTTTTCCGAGTGGCAGGCAGTGAATAGTAGGGTACCGCAGGGATCGGTCCTTGGACCCCAGCTATTCACAATATATATTAATGATCTAGACAAGGGAACTAGATGTAATATCTCCAAATTTGCAGATGACACAAAGCTGGGTGGGCGTGTGTGCTGTGAGGAGGATGCCGAGAAACTCCAGTATGATTTGGACAGGTTGGGTGATTGGGTAAAAGCATGGCAGATGCAATATAACGTGGATAAATGTGAGGTTATCCACTTTGGTGGCAAAAACAGGAAGGCAGATTATTATCTGAATGGCAATAGATTGGGAGAAGGGGAAATGCAACGAGACCTGGGTGTCCTTGTGCACCAGTCGCTGAAGGTAAGCATGCAGGTGCAGCAGGCGGTTAAGAAGACAAATGGCATGTTGGCCTTCGTAGCGAGAGGGTTTGAGTACAGAAACAAGGATGTCTTGCTGCAGTTGTACAGGGCCTTGGTGAGACCACATCTTGAGTTTTGGTCACCTTATCTGAGGAAGGATGTTCTTGCCATGGAAGGAGTTCAGCGAAGATTCACCAGGCTGATACCTGGGATGGCAGGAATGACGTATGAGGAGAGATTGGGTCGATTGGGCTTGTACTCGCTGGAGCTTAGAAGAATGAGAGGGGATCTCATTGAAACTTATAAAATTCTGACAGGACTGGACAGACTAGATGCAGGAAGGATGTTCCTGATGGTCGGGGAGTCCAGAACCAGGGGTCACAGTCTAAGGATAAGGGGTAGGCCATTTAGGACAGAAATGAGGAGGAATTTTGTCACCCAGTGGAATTCTCTACCACAGAAGGCAGTGGAGGCCAATTCATTAAATGTATTCAAGAAGGAGTTGGATATATTTCTTAAGGCTAAAGAGATCAAGGAGTATGGGGAGAAAGCAGGGACCGGGTACTGCATTTGGATGATCAGCCATGATCGCATTGAATGGCGGAGCAGGTTCGAGAGGCTGAATGGCCTACTCCTGCTCCTATAAGAACATAAGAAATAGGAGCAGGAGTAGGCCAATCGGCCCCTCGAGCCTGCTCCACCATTCAATAAGATCATGGCTGATCTGATCCTAACCTCAAATCTTCTATCACTCTGCATCCACCTGAACCCATGTGATCTCCCGGGAGAGGCGAAAAACCAGATAAAGACCCAATGGCCAATTTGGGAGAAAGAAATCTGGGAAATTCCTCTCCGACCCATCTAGGCGATCGAAATTCTTCCAGGAGATCACTCTGTCCCTATATTTTCTACAGTACTTACCTTCTGTAAAGGCGATCTCCACCCCAGCCAGGAACAGGAATAAAACCATCTCCTGAAATCTAACACAGAATTAGAACACAGTAGGAGCAGAACAAGGCTACACGGCCCCTGGGCCCACTCCACTACCCACAGGGCCATGACCATTCTGAACCTAGACTCATGTCCAATTTCCTGCCTGCTCCCCGTAACCCTTAATTCCCTTTACTTCTAGGAAACTATCTATTTCTGTTTTAAATTTATTTAATGATGTAGCTTCCACAGCTTTCTGGGGCAGCAAATTCCACAAACCTACCACCCTCTGAGTGAAGAAGTTTCTCCTCATCTCAGTTTTGAATGAGCAGCCCCTTATTTTAAGATTATGCCCCCTAGTTCTAGTTTCACCCATCATTGGGAACATCCTCACCGCATCCACCCGATCAAGCCCCTTCACAATCTTATATGTTTCAATAAGATCGCCTCTCATTCTTCTGAACTCCAATGAGTAGAGTCCCAATCTACTCAACCTCTCCTCATATGACCACCCCCTCATCCCCGGGATTAACCGAGTGAACCTTCTTTGTACTGACTCGAGAGAAAGTATGTCTTTTCTTAAGTATGGACACCAAAACTGTATGCAGTATTCCAGGTGCGGTCTCACCAATACCTTGTACAACTGCAGCAATACCTCCCTGTTTTTATATTCCATCCCCCTAGCAATAAAAGCCAACATTCCATTGGCCTTCTTAATCACTTGCTGCACCTGCATACTAACTTTTTGAGTTTCGTGCACCAGGACCCCCAGATCCCTTTGTACTACAGTACTTTCCAGTTTCTTGCCATTAAGATAATAACTTGCTCTATGATTTTTCCTGCCAAAGTGCATAACCTCACACTTTCCAGTATTGTATTCCATCTGCCAAATCTCTGCCCACTTACTTAGCCTGTCTATGTCCCTTTGCAGGTTTTTTATGTCCTCCTCACTCACTACTTTCCGTCCCATCTTTGTATCATCTGCAAACTTTGATATGTTACACTCGGTCCCCTCCTCCAAATCGTTAATATAGATTGTAAAGAGTTGGGGACCCAACACTGACCCCTGCGGAACACCACTAGTTACTGGTTGCCAATCTGAGAACGAACCATTTATCCCAACTCTCTGCTTTCTGTTAGAGAGCCAATCCTCCACCCACGCCAGAATATTACCCCCAATCCCGTGATTTTTTATCTTGAGCAATAATCTTTTGTGTGGCACCTTGTCAAATGCCTTTTGGAAGTCTAAATACACTACGTCCACTGGTTCCCCTTTATCCACTCTGTATGTTACTTCCTCAAAGAACTCAAGCAAATTTGTCAAACATGACTTCCCCTTCATGAAACCATGCTGAGTTTGTCCTATTAAATTATGTTTATCCAAATGTCCCGTTACTGTCTCCTTAATAATGGACTCTAACATTTTACCAACCACAGATGTTAGGCTAACAGCTCTATAGTTTCCAGCCTTCTGCCTACTACCCTTTTTAAATAAGGGTGTTACATTAGCAGTTTTCCAATCTGCCGGGACCTTTGCTGAGTCCAGTGAGTTTTGGAAAATGATTACCAATGCATCCACAATCCCTACCGCTACTTCCCTCAAGACCCTAGGATGCAAGCCATCAGGTCCAGGGGATTTATCCGCCTTGAGTCCCATTATTTTACCAAGTACCACTTCCTTAGTGATTTTAATCGTATTTAGTTCCTCCCCCCCTAGAGCCCCCTGTTTGTCCAGTGTTGGGATATTCTTAGTGTCCTCTACTGTAAAGACTGATACAAAATAATTGTTCAGTGTTTTTGCCATCTCCATGTTTCCCACCATTAATTTCCCGGTCTCATCCTCTAAGGGACCAACATTTACTTTAGCCACCCTTTTTCTTTTTATATAACTATAGAAAATGTTACTGTCTGTTTTTATATTTTTTGCTAATTTACTTTCATAATCTATCTTCCCTTTCTTATTCAATCTTTTAGTTATTTTTTGCTGTCTTTTAAAGACTTCCCAATCTTCCATCCTCCCACTAGATTTGGCTACCTTATATGCCCTTGTTTTTAGTCAGATGCTATCCTTAATTACTTTACTTAGCCACGGATGGCTATCTTTTCTTTTATACCCTTTTTTCCTCAGTGGAATATATATTTTTTGGAAGTTGTAAAATAACTCCTTAAATGTACACCACTGATCATGTACCGTCTTACCCTTTAATCTATTTTCCCAGTCCACTCTAATTAATTCCGCTCCCATACCTTCATAGTCTCCTTTATTCAAGCTCAGCACGCTTGTTTGAGATCCAACCTTCTCACCCTCTAATTGAATATGGAACTCAGCCATGTTATGGTCACTCATTCCAAGGGGATCCTTTACTAGGACATTTTTAATTAATCCTGTCTCATTACACAGGACCAAATCTAAGGTTGCTTGCCCCCTATCTTCTATGTCTATGTTTATGTCAAGGCCGTGGAGAGGATGCAAAGGAGATTTACAGGAATAGTACCAGGGATGAGAGACTTCAGTTCTGTGGAGAGACTAGAGAAGTTGGGATTGTTCTCCAACAGAGTAGGGTAAGGGGAGATTTAATAGAGGTGTTCAAATTTATTAGGGGTTTTGATAAAGTAGATAAGGAGAAACTGATTCCATTGGCAGAAGGGTCGGTAACCAGAGGACACAGATTTAAGATAATTGGCAAAAGAACCAAAGGGGAGATGAGGAGGAATTTACGCAGTGAATTGTGATGATCTGGAATGCACTGCCTGAAAGGGGGGTGGAAGCAGATACAACAGTACCTTTCAAAAGGCAATTGGATAAATACTTGAAGAGGAAACATTTGTTGGACAATGGGAAAAGAGCTAATTGGCAAGCTATTACAAAGAGCCGGCACAGGCATGATGGGCCGAATGAGTGCCTCTGTCCTGTATCATCCTATAATCTGCCTCTGCACTGATTCATTTTTGTTTTACAAAATAAAAGTAAATGATGAATACCCATTGAAAAAGCTTGCAGTTCAAGAATTTGGCCTTCCTGCAAACTCTATTCTTATCCCACCCCATTATTTATTCCCTTGGATCTGATGTCCTGAGATCCTTGGTGGTACATTTTATAAGAACACCAGCTGGGGGGGCCCGGCATTGCCAAGGCTTTTTTGTAAAACGGCAGTTTACAGGGCCGCGCGGTTTACGGCTGGCCGCTGCCACTCCCCCGCTCTGTGTCTCGGGCTGAGCGGTTGTCAGGCCCGGACTGAGTGACCCCAACTCACCTCCCGCTCCGGCGGGCCACCGCAGCTGCCCCACTCGCTGTTGAGTAAAAGCAGTGAAAAGAATGGCGGCTACATTTCGGGAGGCTGCAGGATTAGGCCCCGCCCACACACGGAATGAAATGCCCCCCGTGACGCACCGATTGGTCAACCATCAGGTCACTGAACTGTAGGATTGGTCAACCATCACGTCACTCAACGCTAATGAGCGGTAGGATTGGTCAACCGCTAATGAGCGGATTTTTTGTATACTGTCCGAACAATTTTTGTCTGACCAAAAAGTAAATACGCCTATGAAACTCCCCTAATCATAAGCTTTGTGTACTGTCCGAACAATTTTTGTCTGACCAAAAAGTAAATATGCCTATGAAACTCCCCTAATCATAAGCTTTATTTTGATATAACATATGTGTAGGTACGCTCTATAACTTTTGAGTGTATAGCGGACAGACAGACAGACATACAGACAGACAGACAAACAGATGGACGGATCCTTTTATATATATATATAAGAAATAGGAGCAGGAGTTTCGGCCCTTCAAGTCTACTCCATCATTCAATAAGATCATGGCTGATCTTCTGCCTCAACTCCACTTTCCTACACTATCCCCATATCCTTTGGTTCCCTTAATATCCAAAAATCTATCGCTCTCTGTCTTGAATATATTCAACGACTGGGCCTCCACAGCGCTCTGGGGTAGAGAATTCCAAAGATTCACAACCCTTTGAGTGAAAAAATGTCTCCTCTCACCAGTACTAAATGGCCGACTCCTTATTCTGAGACTGTGACCGATGTTCCCCCTAATTTTAAATTTGAGTGCGCGGTCCCTTTAACAGGTTGCATGGGCAGACAGCTGTGCAGCTTAGAGGGAACATTGACTGTGACCCCTCGTTCTAGACTCCCCACTTGGGAAACATCTACCATGTCAAGCCCCTTAAGAATTTTATACATTTCAATGACATCACCTCTCATTCTTCTAAACTCTCGAGAATATAGGCCCATTCAACTCAATCTTTCCTAATAGGATAATCCCCCCATCGCAGGAATCAGTCTGCTGAACCTTCGCTGAACTCCCTCTAAGGCAAGTATATTCATCCTTAGGTAAGGAGACCAAAACTGTACACAGTACTCCAGGTGTGGTCTCACCAAGGCCCTAAGTTAGTGACCAGGCATTTTGCGGCAGCACTAAACACTACCGCCACGATCTCCTGCGCCCGCAGATTGTGACGTCAGTCGAGCGTGCAATGCCCCGGTAGCGCCCCGGACCGGATATTGAGTGGCGCCCCCTGACGTACCGCCTGCCGCTAGCAACGACAGGTTGAGGGGAACATTTTGCAGTCGGGAAGGGACCGGGGGAGTGCTATTTAAAGGCGACCGCTTCCTGGCATTTTTGTCGGCAATATTTTTGCACCATGCATTCTGAGAGAGAGAGAGACTTCTGGAGAGATTCAACGCTGTGTGAAGACATTTTGGGTTCTGGGCAGCACTTTGCAGATTCATTTTGATTTGACCTTCCTTGCATAAATTTAGAAGAGACTTGGGGGCTGCACTCTGAGCTCTTTCCCTGGCCCTCTCCATTGCTTTTTCCAGCAGATTTGATGTACAGGTCTCTCCTGGCCGAGATTCAAGGCTGCAATGAGCAGGGTGTGGATGGAGAGCAAGAGCGACCCTCCCCTTTAAGAACTGGCCGGCGCCAGTTTGTCTGTGTTCCATTGCTGACTGACATCACATGACCTTCACCAGCGCTCTGAGGTAGCGCCTCGCTCCTCGGCCTTTGCGCCTTAAGAGAGGTGTGTAGCGCCTGATTTAGCGCTCCAATTACCTGCAGGGGCAATAGAAGCCAAGTTTGCAGTCAGAGTTGCTAATTAGCTCCAGGCGCTAAACATTGCGCCGGGCCGATAATTGTGGCCCAAATGGGGCGATACCAAATTTCTCCCCCCTTTACTCTTATACTCCGATCCTTTTTTAATAAAGGCTAATATTGTAGGAATTGACAAATTCCTAACTAATAACTGAGGTCGACTCAGGAAATCAATCAAACAGGTCTTTAATGTAAGACTAAACGAATTCAAACAGCTTGCTGAGATCTATACAGGAGAGCAATCAAACAGGTCATTACTCAACGGAGGTTTCACGAGGACTGCCTGGGCAGTCCCCTGGCTTGCGTCGTGACGTCATCACGTTTTCCCGCGTTTGGGCGGTCACGTGACTTGCGACATGACGTCATCACGTTTGCCCGCGTTTTCCCACGCTCTTAAAGGGGCCACGCCCCATACATACAAACACTATATACAAAACACAGTAATGTCTAACGCAATGGTACAGGCTTAGGCTGGTGTTAGAACATCGTTAAAGGGAATTATATACAGTTGCCCAGAGTCATTCAGTGGCTCCGCCACATGATACCATTTGCTTTCCGGTCCCTCTGAACACCAACATTTCCCAATCTCTCACCATTTAAAAAATATTCTGCTTTTCTATTTTTCCTACCAAAGTGGATAACTTCACATTTCTCCACATTATATTCCATCTGCCATATTCTTGCCCACTCACTTAAACTGTGTATTGTGGCGACACGCCACCACTGGACACAATCCGCTCACAGCGGTACGGACAGTTTAAGCAGACGCCCCCAACCGGGGGTCCTCTCCTCCAGCAACTTGTTTCCCACAGGGACAGGCTGCCGGGAGCACTTCCTGTCTGGGGAGTATTTAAGTCAGGCGCGGGCTCTTCCAGTTCCTGTTTTGCCATGAGGCTGAAATAAAAAGCTGTACTGTTTCACTGGCTCTGGTCTCGACTCCCACGTTTGCCGCGGTATCTCAACACTGGTGACCCCGACGCTCAGGACGAATCCTAAGCTAGCATGGCGGATACAAACGCAGTCACGGTTAAATTACCAGACTTTTGGGAAAACTTGGCCGAAGCCTGGTTCGTTCAAGCCGAGTCCAGATTCCGGCTGAAAGGCATCACAGGCGACACCACGAAGTACGACTACCTCGTCTCCTCGCTCACGTACGCTACCGTCCCCAAAGTTTGGGCAGCACTGCAGGACCCACCACAGACTGGCAAGTACGAACATCTGAAGGCTGCGCTCCTTAAAAAATTTCAAACGTCCTCTTACCAGCGTCACTGCCAACTCCTTGACCTCCCCGGTCTCGGTGACGCTTCGCCATCAGACCTGCTTTCCCACATGCTGTCCCTCGCGGACGACAAGCCCCCCGGCGCCCTCTTTCGCACGCTTTTCATTCGGCAGCTTCCCGCCAGCATCCGCCCGCTCATTGTGGAGTCCGGCTCCACGGACCTGAATGACATAGCAGAAAAGGCCGACCGGCTGCTCTCTGCACAGTCCGCGCGCGACGTCACGCCCGACCTCGCAGCAACGACCACGCGGTCTCCCCGGCCCACTAGGCCCGCCCGCCCTACCACTCCGGGCCACTGTTACTACCACACCCGTTTTGGCACTAGGGCCCAACGCTGCACGCCACTGTGTACCTTCAATTCCCCCCCCGCACCGGCCCCCGCGATGGCCATGGGGCAAAAGGGGCCTCTACTGTACGTCACTGACGACAGAACCAACCGCCGATTTCTGTGCGACACAGGGGCCCAGCACAGCATCACCCCGCCTCCGCCCTCGAAATCCAACGCGGCACACGAGGTATCACGCTGGCCGCCGCCAATGGCTCGGACATCCGCAAATATGGCACCCGCATGGTCACGCTCGACCTCGCGGGCCGCCGCTACCGCTGGGAGTTCCTCACCGCCGAGGTCCTCTGCCCACTCATCGGCGCTGACTTCCTACGCGCCCACGGCTTCCTTGTCGACATTCCGAGGCACTGCCTCGTCGACGCCAACACGATGGCCACCATCCCCGGCGCCTTTACCCCAGACCGTTCAGCCGGCCTGACGACCTACTGCCTCGCCAGGGCCGTGGACGACTACTCGGCACTCCTAGCCGAGTTTCCCGCCCTCACCAACCCGACATTTTCGGCCAAAGCCGCCAAACACAGGGTGGAGCACTATATTCCCACCACCGGCCCTCCAGTTTCTGCCCACGCCTGCAGGCTCAACCCGGCCAAGCTGGAAATCGCACGGGCCGAGTTCACCACCATGGAACAACTCGGCATCATCCGCCGCTCCAGCAGCCCCTGGGCCTCGCCCCTCCACATCGCCCCTAAGCCCAGCGGAGGCTGGCGCCCTTGTGGGGACTACCGCCGCCTTAACGACGCCACCACCCCCGACCGATCCCCGGTGCCTCACATCCAGGACTTCTCGGCCCGACTGGCCGGACGAACCGTCTTTTCCAAAGTCGACCTGGTGCGCGGTTACCACCAAGTCCCCGTACACCCCGCGGACATTCCCAAAACGGCCGTCATCACCCCATTCGGCCTGTTCGAGTTCCTGAGGATGCCCTTCGGCCTCAAGAATGCAGCCCAGGCTTTCCAGCACCTTATGGACTCGGTCCTGCGGGACCTGAACTTCCTATTCGTCTATCTAGACGACATTCTCGTGGCCAGCTCCTCCAAACAGGAACAGCTCGAACACCTTCGCGTCCTGTTCGGGCGCCTAGCCCAACACGGGCTCATCCTCAGCCCGGCGAAGTGCCAATTCGGCCTAACTGAGATCGATTTTCTCGGTCACCACATCACCCCTGCTGGGGCCGTCCCCCTGCCCAACAAGGTGCAGGCCGTCCAGCAGTTCCCCCGCCCCACAACCATCAAAGGCCTCCAGGAGTTCCTCGGGAAGGTGAACTTCTACAACAGGTTCATCCCCAGAGCTGCAGCCCTCATGAAGCCCCTATACGACTCCCTCCGAGGTAAATCCGGCAAGATGGCCGTTGCCTGGACCACTGACACGTCAGCCGCCTTCGATGCCACCAAAAACGCGCTCGCCGACGCCACTCTGCTCGCGCACCCGAGGGCCGACGCCCGGGTCGCGCTCATCACCGACGCCTCCGACCACGCGGTCGGGGCCGTGTTCGAGCAGTGGGTTAATGGCGCGTGGCAGCCACTTGCCTTCTACAGCCGCCAACTGCGCCCCCCGGAGGTCAAATACTCCACTTTCGACCGCGAGCTTCTCGCGCTCCACCTGTCGGTCCGCCATTTCAGGTTCCTCCTGGAAGGCCGCCCCTTCACCGCGTACGTGGACCACAAGCCGCTCACATACGCGATGGCCAAGCACACCGAACCCTGGTCCGCTCGGCAGCAATGCCAGCTCGTGGCCGTGTCCGAGTTTACCACGGACATCCAGCACGTCTCCGGTAGAGACAACGTTGTCGCCGACTACCTTTCCCATCCCGCCATCTGCGTGAATCACCTCGCGGTCGACTACGCACAACTAGCAGCGGCCCAGCTCACGGACCCAGACCTCCTCTCGGCGGCTACCAGCCTGCCAGGGCTACGCCTAGCCAAGGTCGCGCACGGGCCCGAAGCCACGGCAGTTACTTGCGACATCACACTCAGCCAACCCAGGCCGGTCGTCCCTGAAACCTGGCGCCTCCGCATCTTCGACGCGCTCCACGGGCTCTCCCACCCGGGTTCCCACGTGTCCATCAAACTCCTCTCCCAGCGTTTCGTCTGGCGCGGCCTCAGCAGAGATGTTCGGACTTGGGCCACCTCCTGCCTCGCCTGCCAACGGGCTAAGATACAACGGCATACAAAAGCACCTCTGGGAGACTTCGAGGTAACCAGCCGCCGCTTCGACCACGTACACGTCGACATCGTCGGGCCCCTGCTGCCATCGCAAGGCCAGACTTATCTCCTCACGATGGTCGACCGCTACACACGCTGGCCTGAGGCAGCGCCGCTGACCTCCACCACCACAGCTGACATCGCCAGGGCGTTCGTTAACACCTGGGTAGCGAGGTTCGGCGTACCGGCCGACATAACCTCCAACAGAGGCGCCCAGTTCACCTCCGAACTCTGGACGGCCACAGCACGCAACCTCGGTGTGATGCTCCACCGAACCATGGCGTACCACCCGCAGGCCAACGGGCTTTGTGAACGCTTCCACAGGTCACTTAAGGCCTCACTCCACGCTGGCCTGCAGGACAGTACCTGGACTGACCGCCTACCGTGGGTACTACTAGGCCTACGAACCGCGGTCAAAGAAGACCTCCAGTCCTCGGCAGCGGAGTTAGTCTACGGACAACCGCTGCGCGTCCCAGGCGAATTCCTTCCGGAGGCTACCACGCCTTGGTCGGCCAACCAGCAGCGGCTCAACTCTTTCTCTTCCGCTCAGCAGTTCGCCCCACTTCCGGTCAACCGACACGGCGAACTCGCACCTCACGTTCCGCCAAATTTACAGCAGGCACACTTCGTCTTCGTGCGACACGACGCGCACCGCAGACCCCTGCGACCCCCGTACGATGGACCGTACGAAGTACTACAAACCGGGGACAAGGTCTTCAAGCTGCGACTCGGCGACAGGGTCGAGACAGTCTCCATTGACCGGCTCAAACCAGCACACACAGAACCAGGGGAACAGGTCCCCGTGGCCCGGCCTCCAACTAGAGGCCATCCCGCCAGCAAGCCAGCACAGCCGGCGGCGAACCGCCAGGCCCCGCCAACTAGACCGGCGATAACGCAGAGCCGCTGCGGCAGAACCATCAGACCACCGTCACGACTCGTCCACTCCTCCAAAGCGGATTCTGGGGGGAGCTCTGTGGCGACACGCCACCACTGGACACAACCCGCTCACGGCGGTACGGACAGTTTAAGCAGACGCCCCCAACCGGGGGCCCTTTCCTCCAGCAACTTGTTTCCCACAGGGACAGGCTGCCGGGAGCACTTCCTGCCTGGGGAGTATTTAAGTCAGGCGCGGGCTCTTCCAGTTCCTGTTTTGCCATGAGGCTGAAATAAAAAGCTGTACTGTTTCACTGGCTCTGGTCTCGACTCCCACGTTTGCCGCGGTATCTCAACAGTATATCCCTTTGCAGCCTCTTTGTATCCTCCTCATAACATACTTTCCCATCTAGCTTTGTAACATCTGCAAAAGTGGATGCATTACAGTCGGTCCCCTCATCTATGTCATTAATATAGATTGTAAATAGCTGAGGCCCTAACACTGATCCTTACGGCACCGCACTAGTTACAGCCTGCCTACCCGAAAGTGACTCGTTTATTCCTACTCTCTGTTTTCTGTCCATTAACCACTCCAAATCTATGCTAGTATATTACCTTCAATCCCATGAGTCCAATTTTTTTGTAATAACCTTTTGTGTGGCACCTTATCGAATGTTTTTTGAAAATCCAAATTCACTACATCCACTGGTTCCCCCTTATCTACCCTGCTAGTTATAACCTCAAAAATCTCTGACAGATTTGTCAAAGATGAATTTCCTATCCTAAATCTGTGTTGACTCTGCCCAATCCTATTATGATTTTCTAAGTGTCCTGTTACAACATCCCGAATAATATATTCTAGCATTTTCCCTACTACTGATGTCAGGCTAACTGATCTATAGTTCTCTGTTTTCTCTCTCCCTCCTTTCTTGAATAGCGGTGTTACATTAGCTACCTTCCAATCTGTGGAGACCATTCTATAATCTTTGGGAATTCTGCAAGATCAAAATCAATGCGTCCACTATCTCTGTAGCCACCTCTTTTAAAACCCTAGGATGTAGGCCATCAGGTGCAGGGGAATTGTTGGCATTTAGTCCCATTAATTTCTCCAGTACTATTTATTTATTAATACCAGTTTCTTTAAGTTCCTCATTCTCACTAGATCCTTGGTTCCCCACTATTCCTGGAGTGTTTTTTGTGCCTTCTCCCATGATGACAGATACAAAGGCCGTGAATTTAATTGACCTCAGAGGGAGGGTTTGGAGGCGGGTCTGTTGTGAAAATTGGAAAAATTGCCAGCAGGCAGTGAATCTGCCTCCATTCCACCTCCACATGACTTGTGCAAGTGTCGGGTCAGCCGCTTCCGAACAGGAGGGGCAGTTAATTGATAATCCTATTTTAACTGCCTGAGCTGACTTTGCAGGTTTTTTCACCATGCTGCCCGCCTTCAGAAAAACACACCAGCTGAATCGAGCCGGGATGAGCGAGGACCTGAATTGTTGCCAGCTGCTCGAACAGCTTAAAAGCGGTCCTGCAATCTCTCATTCTTTCACATCCCACAACTTAGTGCTTTGAGGTTTGGGCGACATTTTTCAGCTCTACTAATTTTGTGAGTGGTGAGGCTGAAATGCATCTGCAGTGTGACCTCCTTGGAATAACCTCTGGCCCCTTTGTCTGAGCGCACACAAGCTCCATTCCTCAACTGAGATATATACCAGCGGTATGGGAACCATTTATATCCTCTCATCCTGGTCGTCAGATTCGGAGGAAGAGCAGCCGCGGGCGCAGCACAACTAGGCACAGCAGCAGCACCGACAGCAGGAGCACCAACCTTCTCCTCAGCCACCTGATGATGCACAGGGCAGAGGGCGTCAGCGCATCAAAGCACCTCACCGCAGGAGGTACCCCCAACACCGGGTTTATAGGCAGAGGATGAGCTTCCTCAACATGAGTGAGCAGCAGTGCCAAAGGAGGCTGAGACTTCTGCGAGAGGTAGTCACTGACATCTGCGCAATGCTGCACCAACACCTGGAGCCCAGAGGAGCAGGTGGACACTCCTTACCAGTGACTGTCAAAGTCACCACTGCACTCAACTTCTTTGCTTCGGGCTCCTTCCAGGGATCATCAGTGGACATCAGCTGCATCTCCCAGTCGGCCGCACACACCTGCATCATGCAGGCTACTGATGCCCTCTTTGCAAAGGTGCACAATTACATCCACTTCTCCACGGATGAAGCAAGAGTAACTGCCTGTGCGGTTGGCTTTGCAAATATGGCAGGCTTGCCAAGGGTGGAGGGCGTCATAGACTGCACACATGTGGCTATTAGGGCCCCCCATCACAACCCAGCTGTATTTGTCAACCACAAGGGCTTCCACTCCCTTAAGGTCCAGCTGGTGTGTAACCACAGGAAGATCATCATACATGTTTGCGCCAAGTACCCTGGCAGTTGCCATGACTCCTTCATCCTGCGGCAGTCTACTGTGCCTCAGCTCTTCAATCCACCAACCCAACTTTCCAGATGGCGACTTGACGACAAGGACTATCCCCTGAAAAAGTGGCTAAATGACACCAATCAGGAGGCCATCAAATGAGGCTGAGGAGTGCTACAGTGTGAGCCACATTTCCACCTGAAGCTTCATAGAGCAAATCATCGGCTTGCTCAAAATGTGATTCCGATGCCTCGACAGATCTGGTGAAGCCCTGCAGTATGCACCAGCCAGGGTGTCCAGATTCATCATCATCTGCTGTGCCCTGCACAACATCACACAGCAGCATGGCTTAGCACTGCCTGTGGAATGTGGCTCAGTGCACAGCCTTCTCAGAAGAAGAGGGGGAGGACGAGGAGGAGGCCGAGGAAGAGGACGAGGAGGACGAGGAGGCACGCTTTGCAGGGCCAGATGTGGCCAATGCAGCAGCACTCGACCACATTGCTGGCCGTCACACAAGGGGTGCACTCATCCATGCCAGATTTGCATAAGCTTACACTTCAACCACAGGTGGCTGGTATATGGCAATGAATGTGTGGATGACCTTCTTAACATGCCATACATCATCTCTCCAATAAATGGTGCATTCCTATCACTCTCAGCAGAATCATTACAAATGCAAGTCGCCCTGAGCCCTCAATGTGCAACTTTCATTTCCCAGAACACATAGGCCAGAACTTCAACTGTTTGCCATCACTTTTGTTTAATCTCCTCACAAAAGGATGACAATCGAAAATATACAACAGAATAAAACACCCAAGTGACTACCCTTGTGACTATTTGTGTGTTAGCTTCCTCTTACGCGTGCTTCTACGTGGTGCTTCCCCTGTGGCTTCATCAGATGTAGAGGCATCTTGGTTAGTTTGATGCTGTGCCTGCTTCAACGCCTTTGGCGGACGTCTTCTGGGTTTGGGAGCCTGGGAGGGCTCCGCAACAGTCTGCTCTTCCTGCGGCTGTGCAGGGGCTGAGATGGCCATCTCAGTTGGGTGAGGACTCTGGGGCTCTGACCGAGGGCTCCGCAGTGGCATGGTCGTGTGAGCACCTGGAGAGGAGCCCCCACTTCCTTGTTGTCTGCCACCAATTCAATTCAATTCAATTTTTATTTGTCATATATGCAGCAAACGTGTGTACTGCACAATGAAATGTTGATTTTTACGAGTCCTCCCAACATTGGAATAAATATGGCATAGCAGTGATAAAAATACTAATAGAAATACAGTAATAATAAATAAAACAACAGTAATAAATAATAATAAATTATTCATTCATGAGTCTTATGGCCTGGGGGTAGAAGCTGTTTCGAAACCTGCTGGTACGAGACCATATGCTTCGATATCTCTTACCGGATGGGAGCAGGGTGAAGAGGTTGTGGCTGGGGTGGCTCGCGTCTTTGATGATTCTCAGGGCCTTCCCACAGCACCTCTCGGGGTAGATATCCTGCACAGCAGGTAGTTTAATTCCTATAGTGTGTTGTGCAGCTTTCACCACCATCTGTAGAGCCTTACGGTCTGTGGCGGTGCAGTTGCCATACCAGGTAGTGATGCAGCTGGACAGGATACTCTCGATGGTGCACCGGTAGAAGTTGGTGAGAATCTGGGGGGCCATTCCAAATTTCTTCAGTCTCCTGAGGAAGAACAGGCGTTGGCATGCCTTCTTGGTTACGACGTCGATGTGATTGGACCACGTTAAGTCCTCCGTAATAAATACACCCAGGAATTTGAAGCTGCTAACCCTCTCCACCTCAGCCCCTTCGATGTAGATTGGGGTGTGTCCCTCCCCCTGCCGCTTCCTGTAGTCCACAATCATCTCCTTTGTTTTGCTGATGTTGAGGGAGAGGTTGCTGTACTTGCACCATTCTGCTAGGGCTCTTACCTCCTCCCTCTAGCCTGTCTCATTGCCATCTGTGACCAGGCCTACAACGGTAGTGTCATCAGCAAACTTGATGATGGATTTGGAGTTATGCATGGCCATGCAATCGTGAGTAAACAGGGAGTATAGAAGGGGGCTGAGCACACAACCCTGGGGAGCTCCCGTCCCTCTCATGGGTCACCCACACTTCAGTGCTACCAAGTGGCTGGAGAGCACCTTGCTGCACATCAGTAGTGCCATGAGGACCCGTCTCAATACTGACAATCCTCATAATGGGGACATCCATGTACCTGTGGTGTTTCTCCTAAATAGATGCCCATCTATCCTCCATAGCAGACCATCTATTTAGAAGAGTCACCATGTTCTCGTGTGTCTGGTGAATTATGTCCTCCATGGAGGTTGCCACCCTCTCCATGGCAGCACGTTCATGCGCCATTGCCTCCACAAAGGCAGTGGTCATGTTAGAGATGGACTCCTCCATTCTCTGCTCACTCGCAGTTACCCTGGATGCAAACCCTCTCAGAGACTCCTGCACTTGTTCCTGAAGTTCCAGCACCGCTCTCTTTCTGGATAGCCCCAGAGGCACAGCGTCTACTCTAATGTATATACCTTTAAGGGGGGGAACTATCTTTTACAGCTCATGTATACTGCAGTACCGGCAGTGACCACACCTGTATATAGCACTGAGTAGTAATCTGTACAGATCAGTTCCAATGTGAGCCACGTTGAGTAAACACCTGTTGTACCGTTCTCCTGCAGCCTGTGTCTTATTATACACGGACACAACATTGGCGACAAGGCAAGTTCGAACCTACCTGCAACTCTGCATCACCTCCCAGGGATTCGTTCCTGGAGATCAGTGGATTGGAGGTCAAGGCCAGAGACTCGGGCGTCGACCACGGGCAACCGCCCAGTCATCCAGCAGAGACTCGAGAATTGCGGGGGAGGCTGTCGAGAGCCAGGCTTGGCTTTCCAGTTGAGGTGGTCCAGCGAAACGGGCTGGCAACAGGTAGTGCGCAGACCCTTCCCGGACAGCGGCGGGCTAGAGCCCGACCGAGCGGCACAGCAAAGGGCCGAGCAGCGTCGACGGGGGAGAGAGAGAGAGGGCAGAGCACACAGGGCGCAGCCAGTGTTCAGGGGCTGAGCAGCATCGGAGAGAGGGAGAGAGAGATGTGCAGAAACCCGCGAGGCGCCGCCATTGCCACGAGGACCGCCGAGAGCGGCGTTGGCAGCAGCGCAGGAGAAGCACGCGAAACCTACAGGGCACCACCATTGCCACGAGAACCGCCGGGAGCGGCGTTGGCAGCAGTGGGGGAGGACGGAAAGCGCGGGAGACGCCATTTTAAGTCATTGGGAGACACCATTTTAAGCCACATCCAAAATGCCGAAGTGTGGCAGTATCACTGCATTTGACAATGAAGTCGAAGATTGGACTACATATGTCGAACGAATAGAGGTATACTGCAAGGCAAATGAGGTGTCAGTTGACAAGAAAACGTCGGTATTGTTAAATTTAATGGGTGCAAAGACGTATGGTTTATTACGAAATCTAGTAACCCCAACGAAGCCAATGGAAAAGAGTTTTGAAGACATAGTAACGATACTACAGGAACATTTAAACCCCACACCGCTGCTGATAGCAGAAAGATTCAAGTTTCACAAACGGAACCAGCATAAGGATGAAAGCAATGCTGATTATTTAACAGAACTGCGCAAACTATCGAAACACTGCCAATTTGGAGCGGGACTGGCAGATACCTTAAGGGACAGGTTTGTGTGTGGGCTTCAAAGTGAAGGAACCCAGAAACGGCTTTTATCTGAAAAGGACCTTACGCTGGAAAAGGCTTTCAGCATGGCGGTATCATATGAAGCAGCAGCACGGGGCGCTGCAGAGATACAACAGAGACCGCAAGAATATGGCACAAACGAAAGGTCATATGGAACAGAGAAGTGCTATCGCTGCGGCAGAACAACACACGACCAGAATGATTGCTGGTTCAAAGACAAAGTGTGCAGACAGTGTGGAAAAGTAGGACACATAGCACGTCTCTACAGGTCGGGTAAGAAAACCAGCAATAAGAAACCTACCAAAGGAAAGTACAAGAAGGTACATAAGATGACGGAGAATAGTTCAGACGAACAAAAGAGTGATAACGACTCCGAATGCAGGGAACTGAGTTGTCTGAAACTACATAATGTGATCATAACGGAGGATCACCGAACCATTTGGGTCACTCTCAAGATAGCAGGAGTCCAGGTAAAGATGGAATTGGACACAGGATCAGCCCTAACAGTCATAAACCGACGGGACTACGAGTAGCTATTCTCACACATACCCTTGAGAGACACAAAAATTATTTTGAAGACGTACACGGGGCAAAAAGTCTACCCCAAAGGAAAAATAAGGGTGACCGTTATATATAACGGTAAGGAAACACCAAAACTAGACCTGTATGTATTGCAAGATGGAGGACCACCATTACTGGGACATGAATGGATCCGGAAAATACAACTGGAATGGCATTCCATACAGGCACTGTCTGTGGCTGACAAAAAGGATGACGACGTCACACCTGGGCGGCTGTCAAAGATCCTAACTGACGCGAAAGAAGTGTTCCAGCAAGGACTCGGAACACTAAAAGGCATGACAGCAACGATTAAAATTGAAGAAAACGCAAGCCCCAAATTTTTTAAGGCCAGACCGGTACCGTATGCGATCCGCCCACCCGTCGAAGCAAAGTTAGAGAGTCTGGAACGTTCAGGTGTATTATCCAAGGTTGACTGGAGCGACTGGGCTACACCCATCATCCCTGTGATGAAAAAGTCGTTGAGCAGCATGCCTGGGGAACCAAGGAAGGTTCGCATCTGTGGGGACTTTAAGGTAACAGTGAACCCGGTCCTTCACACCGTACAATATCCACTTCTGCGGATTGAAGATATTTTCGCCTCGCTATCTGGAGGGAAACACTTCACTAAGATTGATCTGGCCCAGGCGTATCTGCAAATGGAGGTAGAAGAAGCATCAAAAAAATACCTCACAATCAACACCCATAAAGGTCTCTACCAATACAACCGGCTGGTATTCGGGGTAGCATCAGCTCCGGCTATTTGGCAGAGGGCAATGGAACAAGTCCTGCAAGGGATCCCAGGGACCCAGTGTTATTTGAACGACATCCTGGTCACGGGCGAAAATGACAGTGATCACCTTGCCAACCTGGAGCAGGTGCTCACTAGATTGCAGGAATATGGGCTCCGAGCTAACCGCCCCAAATGCGAGTTTTTTAAAAAACAGATCTCGTATTGTGGCCATGTTATCGATATAAAGAGGGGTTACATAAGTCCCCAGAGAAGATTGAGGCAGTAGTCAAGGTTCCAGCACCGGAAAAAGTGTCACAACTGAGGTCGTTCCTCGGGCTGGTAAACTACTATCATAAGTTCTTGCCAAATTTGTCGACAATACTACACCCACTGAACACCCTACTGCAAACTGGGGTGCCATGGAAGTGGAGTGACGAATGTAGACGAGCTTTCCAGAAGAGCAAAACACTAATCACATCGAAAGAGGTATTGGCCCATTACAACCCAGCATTACCAATTTGGATGGCATGTGATGCGTCACCCTACGGCATTGGAGTGGTGCTGTCGCACAAATTCTCGGACGGCTCAGAGAGGCCAATAGCCTTTGCGTCATGATCACTAACCTCAGCCGAGCGTAACTATGCCCAGATTGACAGGGAGGCCCTCAGCCTAGTGCGGGAGTGAAAAAGTTCAATCACTATCTGCACGGGCAGAAATTCACCTTGCTGACTGATCACCAACCTCTTGTCTCCATTTTTAATCCGAAGAAGGGCGTTCCAGTGATGACTGCGCAACGACTACAAAGATGGTCACTTTTTCTAGGGGCGCACCACTATGAGATTGAATATAAGGGCACGAAACAGCATGGGAATGCTGATGGGCTATCACGCCTGCCACTGCCTACTGCGGAGGAAGCACCAGCAGTGGATCCTGTCAAAATATTCCATTCGACTATAGTTGAATACCTACCGGTAACTAACGCTTGTATCGAAAAGGAAACCCGAAATGACCCGACACTGTCTCGGATATATGACTTGACGGTGAAGGGATGGCCAGCACATGGCGACTCACTGTTGCCAGCATTCTGGACAAGGAGAGAACAGCTGTCAGTGTGCCGGGGGACCTTGATGTGTGGATCCCGAGTGGTAATTCCACCCAAGTTAAGGGATAGTGTGCTCAATGAGCTTCATGAGGGTCATCTGGGAGGGGTAAAAATGAAAACCCTAGCCAGGGCTTATGTGTGGTGGCCGGGAATCGATAAACAAATCGAGGACCTGACCAAGAGCTGCTCAGGATGCCAGAAAGTCCAAAATGCACCACCACAGGCCCCTCTACACCCATGGGAGTGGCCCTCATCTCCATGGCAACGGGTGCATATTGATTTTGCTGGTCCATTCATGGACTCAATGTTTTTAATAGCCGTGGATGCGCACTCGAAATGGCCTGAGGTGATCAAAGTGTCCTCCACCACCACGGAGAAAACAATTGCAGTCCTATGGACCATTTTTGCCAGGAATGGCTTGCCAGAACAGATTTGCTCCGACAACGGACCACAGTTTCTGTCCGAAGAGTTCCGGAGGTTTTTGAAAAAGAATGGGGTAAGGCATTACACATCCGCCCCGTATCATCCAGCCACAAATGGATTGGCTGAGAGGTTCGTACAAACCTTTAAGAAGGCAATAAAGGCTATGTACAATGACAACATTCCGCTGCAGTACAAGGTGGACAATTTCCTGTTCGCCTACCTTAATGCGACACATGCAGTCACCAACCAGGTCCCGGCCATGATGTTCTTTAACCGAAGGTTACGATCTCGCCTGGATTTGCTCAGACCAAACGTACGAAGAGATGTTGAGAGTAAGCAATTCCAGCACATCCATGAGAAGCCAACAAGGAGCTTCAATGTAGGGCAACCAATCTTGGCCCGCGACTACCGAACAGAAAAATGGCAGCCAGGAACGAGATGCACACGGCAGGGCCCACTAAAGTACACAGTGGACGTTGGGGAGAGCATCGTGAGACGCCATGCTGACCAGATCCTAGAGTCACAGGAACAAGTCAACCCCATGCCTCGCCCATATGTACCTGGTGATGAACCCGACGTACAGGTCGCATCTACCCCAGAAACAGTAGCATCGGAAGCTGATGAACCAACCGACAACAGGGGGCCAGAATCGCCTCCGCACCAAGAGCAAGACACTCAGGAAAGGCGCTATCCAGAGAGGATCAGGAAGCCTCCCCAAAGACTGAATATATTAATAGACTATTTTCAGATAATGTTGCATGTTAAAAGTGTTAATTGTAATTAGTTTGATATTTAATTGTTAAATGAGTGTTATGGTACTGTTAATCTAAAAGTGGAGGAATTGTAATGTATATACCTTTAAGGGGGGGAACTATGTTTTACAGCTCGTGTATACTGCAGTACCGGCAGTGACCACACCTGTATATAGCACTGAGTAGTAATCTGTACAGATCAGTTCCAATGTGAGCCACGTTGAGTAAACACCTGTTGTACCGTTCTCCTGCAGTCTGTGTCTTATTATACACGGACACAACATCTACATGCAGCTGAGCAGAGCTAGGAGAGTCCTGTAACCTCCGACGTGGACTCTCCACTGCTGTCGCTGTCTCCACCATCTGCTGATGCTCACTTGTGAGCTGTGATACAACAGGTGACAACACTACTCTATGTCGCGAAGGCCCCGCCGAGGTGTGCGTTTCTGTGCTGGCTGCTGGCTGCTGGTGCTGGTTGCGCTCAATTCTGCTGACACTGCATCCTCAGAGGCTACAGGTTCCTCTGAGAAGTCTTCCGGCTCTTCCTCCTGGACAGTGGGGAGGGGGGCTCTTGATTGTTCTGTGGGAGAGTAAAGGCATGAGTTAGACATCTGATTTTTAGGTAGCAGACACACCCTCTTGTGCAGTTGATCCAAAGTCAATCTCTATGAACATCATACATCATATGCCATTTCAGTCAATCATGAAATCTAAATGCGAGGGTTGAAAATCTATTCTGTCACCAGCTTCTGCTGCTGCGCCCATCTCTCCGTCCCCCACTTCCAGCTCCCCGCCACCTCCCACGATCTCGTGCGCAGTCTCCTCAGCACTTGTCAACGTCACCAGAGATGTTGGGCCTCCTCCTGTCTTCGCGCTCTCCCTCTTATTGTGGGCTATCTTTTCCTGCAAGGAGGAACACAAGTGGAGTTTCAGTGAGAGTGATGGAGTGACTGTGAAGAACCCATAACATTGAAGCTTAGAGGGAGATGAAGATGGAGTGAGGTTCCAAGAGGAAGCTAGCTCCCTGTGCGTTGTTAGTTGTTGTTATTGCATAACAGTGAAAGCGAGTGTGAGGGGTGCATAGTAGGATGGTGAAGTGATTCAGTACAGAGAGAGAGATGGATAGGTAAGGGTGCAAGGGAAGTAAGGGTAAGGTGGGATGTGGAGGAGCAGGCTGACAATGCAGAGTGCTGTTGATGAGAAGAGAAAGGAAGCAGATTGAAGGGAAGTGTGATGTGATACTCACTTTTGTTGAACGCAGAAGATCATTAAACCGTTTTCGGCACTGGACCCAGGTGTGTGAACATATGGACCGTGCGCTGACCTCCTCAGCAATGTGCAGCCAGGTTGCCTTTGTCTGCTGAGGAGGCTTCCTCCGGCCATCGGGAGGGAACAGAATCTCCCTGCTCCCTCCTGCTCCCTCCACAAGAGCTTGGAGGGAGTCCTCATTAAACCGTGGAGCTGCCTTGGCTCTTGCAGCACTCATAGTAGCCTGCGCCCATTCAAAGAGAAGCAGAAACAAGAAGTGAAATGCTGAGGTTGCATGGGCCCCGTAAAAACAACTGCAGCAATGACATCATCAGAGGCGAGTAACAGACCCAATCCCACTCATTGGAGCGGGCAGCACGCACAACGGGACTTAATAGGCTACTTAAATTAAAATCTCAATTCGGGAGCAGCTGAAACCGGAAGTGGGACCGGAACCCACCCTAGGCAACCCGACTCCAACCCACTTCCTCTATTAAATTTGCGGTCAAAGTATTTGTTTAATGCCTCTGCCATTTCCTTATTCCCCATTATAATTCTCCTGTCTCAGCCGCTAAGGGACCCACATTTACTTTCGCTAATCTCTTCCTTTTTACATACCTATAGAAGTTATTACAATCTGCTTTTATGTCTCTTGCTAGTATACTCGCATAAACTATTTTCTCTCTATCAATTTCTTGGTCATCCTTTGCTGAATTGCACATAAATACTGTGGCAACAAGAACAGGTCAGAGGCTAGGTATTCTGCGGCGAGTGTCTCACCTCCTGACTCCCCAAGGCACAAGTAAGGAGTGTGATGGAATACTCTCCACTTGCCTGGATGAGTGCAGCTCCAACAACACTCAAGAAGCTCGACACCATCCAGGACAAAGCAGCCTGCTTGATTGGCAACCCATCCACCACCTTAAACATTCACTCCCTCCACCACCGGCGTACCGTGGCTGCAGTGTGCACCATCTACAAGATGCACTGCAGCAACTCGCCAAGGCTTCTTCGACAGCACCTCCCAAACCCGCGACCTCTTCCACCTAGAAGGACAAGGGCAGCAGATGCATGGGAACACCATCAGCTCCAAGTTCCCCTCCAAGTCACACACCATCCTGACTTAGACGTATATCACCGATCCTTCATCGTCGCTGGGTCAAAGCCCTGGAACTCCCTCCGTAACAGCACTGTGGGAGTACCTTCACCACACGGACTGCAGCAGTTCAAGAAGGTGGCTCAGCACCACATTCTCAAGGGCAATTAGGGATGGGCAATAAATGCTGGCCTTGCCAGCAATGCCCACATTGTAGGAATAGGTGTATTCCTAACAAATAAAGGAGCTTGACTCGGAAGAACAACAAACAGGATTTTAATGTTGGATAAGATGAAATAGAGCAAACAACGTAGAACGATGCAGGAGAGTCGTGGAACAGGTCTTTCCCCAGTGGGGACGCCACGAGGACTGACTAGGCAGTCCGGAGGTTTGCGCGATGACGTCATCGCGTTTGCGTCGTGACGTCATCGCGTTGCTCGCGTTTCCCGCGCTTGGGGCGTCACGTGACTTGCGACGTGACGTCATCGCGTTTGCATGCGCTTGGGGCGGTCACGTGAATTGTGTGATGACGTTATCACGTTTACCCGGCACCTGGCATTGGAGCTGGCCGTTGCGGCCGAAGTCGCGGGAGCGGGAGGCCGAGCTGGGCCGGCGATTGCCGCGGGAGCGGGAGACCGAGCTGGCCCGGCTCGCGTTCTTAAAGCGGCAACGGCCCGAACATGCAAACTCAATACAACGTAGGTAAAGGGAATTATGTCCTATAAGTAAGGGACACTCGGTGGTACCGCTACATGCGTCCCCAGAATTCGCTTTAATGAACGACAAAAGATGAGGTGGTCTGACGAGCCTGTCCGAATGACTCCTGAAGTCTCGAGACGGAGACTGCTGGGTGGCTGGCGGTCCGGTGGGCGATCGTGCTTGGCCTGCCGTAACGACGATGGATGTCCGAAGGTCTCGGCGGTCGTGCTGTCTGGACTTGGCGGGTGAGGTCGAAAGGCGCTGGTCGTGAGCGGATCCTTGCGTGCGTCGTGGCGAAAAATACGTATCCAGCCGTGTGAAGGACCGTGGCGTCATGGCGAATAAAACGTATTCAGCCATGTGAAGGACCGTGGAGACGTGTGACCTCTGCAGCCCGTGGTTCGAAGCGGGCGCTGGGGCGAAACAGCTGGCCGCATCATGGTGACTGGCAGGTTGGGCAGACACGGACCATGGCTCCGGCATTGTTGGAAGAAGGTCCTCAGTCTGACGAAATCTGCAGGAGCGCCGAACAGGCGATCCAGGAGGAAATAACGTGGGTCCTGGCATGTCGGTGAACTCGTCGACAGGCGAGCGAACTCTTCGGCAGTCGGGAACGCATGGAACGGTGCGTGCCGTAGTGCTACTACAGTAACACAGAAGTGAGTGAACCGTTGCTGCGTTGATCAGTGATCGGTGATGACAGCAACTTTCGCGTGGCCGATCGCGGCTGCGGGATGCCCGTTGGACCTGTCCTCGATGTTGGCCGTGGGATGCCTGTTGGACCCGTCCTCGATGTTTGCAGCATCAGTAATGTTTGCGTTTGTTGAGGGGAACACAGTAGAGAGGGCGGCAATGCTTCCAGTTGTTGTTGATTTAGGGGGAAAACTGCCGGGAGGGCGGCAACGCTTCTAGTTATTGTTGATGTAGGGGGAAAACTGCCTGGAGGGTGGCAACGCTTTGCTTTCGCGCCGAAAAGCGTGGTAGAAAACACAACCAGCAGGCTGACGGGCTGGTGCGTCGTCGGCGGGGAATGAGTCTATGTGCTTCATGAGGGATGGGTCCTCGTGGTTTGTGAGGGATGGGTCCTCGTGGTTCGCGAGGGATGGGTCCTTGTGGTTTGTGAGGGATGGGTCCTCGTGGTTCACGAGGGATGTGTCCTCGTGGTTTGCGAGCGGTGCGTCCTCGTGGTTCGTGAGGAGTGAGTCCTCGTGGCATCTCCGCGGGGGCGCGCTCCGATCTTGTGGGCCCGAAAACCTGCGGAACCCGCGCTTGGTGGGATTCATACTTGCTGTTGCGTTGGGAGATGTCGTGGAGGCGGACGATCTGTAAGGTGGTAGAGCTGACGAAAACGGAGACCTCGTTGGTCTGCGCTGCATCGATGTTCTTGGCGAATGGGGCTTCAACCTGAAGAAAGCACAAGGGCGGTTGCTGCTCCCTGAATTGCGGTAGTGACAGCGAAATGGCTGATGCTTCCATGGCGTGCTTCTTTTGTGAAAATCGTTCACAAAAATTGGGGTCCGGCTGCATTACGTTCGAGAAAAACGGGATCACCTCCAGGCTGCACTTCCTTTGCGAATATGTTTGCAAAGACGGGGTCGCCAATGTAGGAATTGGTGTTACATAAGAACATAAGAACATAAGAAATAGGAGCAGGAGTAGGCCAATCGGCCCCTCGAGCCTGCTCCGCCATTCAATAAGATCATGGCTGATCTGATCCTAACCGCCAATCTACTATCACTGAACCATCTCCTGAATCTAACAGAATTAACACACGAAATAGGAGCAGGATCAGGTTACACGGCCCCTGGGCCCGCTCCGCTACTCACAGGGCCATGACCGATCCGAACCTAGACTCATGTCCAAATTCCTGCCCGCTCCCCATAACCCTTTATTCCCTTTACTTCTAGGAAACTGGCTATTTCTGTTTTAAATTTATGTAATGATGTAGCTTCTACAGCTTTTTGGTGCAGCATATTCCATGGACCTACCACCCTCTGAGTGAAGTAGTTCCTCCTCATCTCAGTTTTGAAAGAGCAGCCCCTTATTCTAAGATTATGCCCCCTAGTTCTAGTTTCACCCATCATCGGGAACATCCTCCCCGCATCCACCCGATCCAACCCCTTCACAATCTTATATGTTTCAATAAGATCGCCTCTCATTCTTCTGAACTCCAATGAGTAGAGTCCCAATCTACTCAACCTCTCCTCATATGTCCATCCCCTCAGCCCCGGGATTAACCGAGTGAACCTTCTTTGTACTGACTCGAGAGCAAGTATGTCTTTTCTTAAGTATGGACACCAAAACTGTATGCAGTATTCCAGGTGCGGTCTCACCAATACCTTGTACAACTGAAGCAATACCTCCCTATTTTTATATTCTATCCCCCTAGCAATGAAAGCCAACATTCCATTGGCCTTCTTAATCACTTGCTGCACCTGCATACTAACCTTTTGAGTTTTGTGCACCAGGACCCCCAGATCCCTTTGCACTTCAGTACTTTCCAGTTTCTTGCCATTAAGATAATAACTTGCTCTACGATTTTTCCTGCCAAAGTGCATAACCTCGCACTTTCCAGTATTGTATTCCATCTGCCAAATCTCTGCCCACTTACTTAGCCTGTCTATGTCCCCTTGCAGGTTTTTTATGTCCTCCTCACTCACTACTTTCCCTCCCATCTTAGTATCATCTGCAAACTTTGATATGTTACACTCGGTCCCCTCCTCCAAATCGTTAATATAGATTGTAAAGAGTTGGGGACCCAGCACTGACCCCTGTGGAACACCATTAGTTACTGATTGCCAGTCTGAGAATGAACCATTTATCCCAGCTCTCTGCCTTCTGTTAGATAGCCAATCCTCTATCCATGCCAGAATATTACCCCCAATCCCATGATTTTTTATCTTAAGCAATAATCTTTTGTGTGGCACCTTGTCAACTGCCTTTTGGAAGTCTAAATACACTACGTCCACTGGTTCCCCTTTATCCACCCTATATGTTACTCCCTCAAAGAACTCCAACAAATTTGTCAAACATGACTTCCCCTTCATAAAACCATGCTGACTTTGTCCTATTAAATTATGATTATCCAAATGTCCTGTTACTGTCTCCTTAATAATGGACTCCAATATTTTACCTACCACAGATGTTAGGCTAACCGGTCTATAGTTTCCAGCCTTCTGTCTACTGCCCTTTTTAAATAAGGGCGTTACATTAGCAGTTTTCCAGTCTGCCGGGACCTTTGCTGAGTCCAGGGAGTTTTGGAAAATTATTACCAATGCATCCGCAATCCCTAGTGCCACTTCCCTCAAGACCCTAGGATGTAAGCCATCAGGTCCAGGTGATTTATCCGCCTTGAGTCCCATTATTTTACCGAGTGCCACTTCCTTAGTGATTTTGATCGTGTTTAGCTCCTCCCCCCCTATAGCCCCCTGTTTGTCCAGTGTTGGGATGTTCTTAGTGTCTTCTACTGTAAAGACTGATACAAAATATTCATTCAGTGTTTTTGCCATCTCCATATTTCCCACCATTAATTTCCCGGTCTCATCCTCTAAGGGACCAACATTTACTTTAGCCACCCTTTTTCTTTTTATATAACTATAAAAATTCTTACTATCTGTTTTTATATTTTTTGCTAATTTACTTTCATAATCTATCTTCCCTTTCTTAATCAATGTTCATCGGTTGTTGTTCGTCGGTTGTTGATCGGCGGTTGTTGTTCGCCGTGCTCTTCTTCTGTGAAACCGCTCACAGAGATGGGGTTCAGGCTGTGCGGTTTGTCCGTGAAAAATGTTCACGGAAAACGGGGTCATCAATTGTAGGTTTTGATGAATTCCCGTCCTCACGTCGTTGGGTCACCAATGTAGGTGTTGGACGAATTTGGCTGTGCACGTCGGTCGTCTTCTGTGAAGATGAGGTTCAGGCTGTGCGCTTCTTCCGTGAAAAACATTCACGGAGGCGGGGTCACCAATGTAGGAATAGGTGTATTCCTAACAAATAACGGAGCTTGACTCAGAAGAGCAACAAACAGGATTTTAATGTTGGATAAGATGAAATAGAGCAAACAACGTAGAACGATGCAGGAGAGTCGTAGAACAGGTCTTTCCCCAGTGGGAACGCCACGAGGACTGACTCGGCAGTCCGGAGGTTTGCGCAATGACGTCATCGCGTTTGCGTCGTGATGTTATCGCATTGCTCGTGTTTCCCGCGTTTGGGGCGTCACGTGACTTGCGATGTGACATCATTGCGCTTGAATTGCGTGATGATGTTTTCACGTTTACCCGGCACCCGGCATTGGAGCTGGCCGTTGCGGCCGAAGTCGCGGGAGCGGGAGGCCGAGCTGGGCCGGCGATTGCTGCGGGAACGGGAGACCGAGCTGGCCCGGCTCGCGTTCTTAAAGAGGCAACGGTCCGAACATGCAAACTCAATACAACGTAGGTAAAGGGAATTATGTCCTATAAGTAAGGGACACTCGGTGGTACCGCTACAACATCCCATAAACGAATTTTAAAAAAATTCTAAAATCCTTCCAATCCTCAGGCTTACTATTCTTTTTGGCAACATTATTGAGTTTGATATACCCAATCCCTTGAGGTCCAATGGTTTGTTTGCTTTTTTAATGCCCTTAGTAACTTTGTCACTACTTTTATAATTTGTGAATCTGTACACTTGGATTCCTTTGGGAGCCCATTTAATGAGACCCATTTTTAAATAGTTCAACACAAAGTTAGACACCTGCACAGACCTAAGCCGAGATTGACTGCAAGTTTTAAGATCGATCAAAAATGTCTTCTGCCATCAGGAGGCCACCCTCTGCTCGAGCGCCCATTACAGCCATTGTTTTCACTTCCCGAAGGCAGGCTCCTCAAATCAGGTGCCTGTAACTTCACACTCGACGAGAGGCCCGAGCCTTGTTCAAACTATTACGAACTTAAAGGAGCCCCATCTGTCGAGAAATAACTGTGCAGTCTCTCTATTACCCTGGTTCAGATGGAACTGCAGATTACAGTGAGGCATTTTAAATACATTCAGTCAGAGAGAAGGGAATAGTTGAGTGCATCCAGACACGGTCACTGAAGCTCAGTTCATACTGATACAAATCTTTCATATATATATATAATGAAAGGTTGTTGGTGAGAAGATTAGAAATTTACAACCATGGATCACAGACTAGGTAGGCAAGGATAATGAACCACTGTCAGTGTATCTGTCTGCATTAAACATCTGATTATTAGCAAGATGCACTGTGCAAATCCTGGTATCGTGCAGCGAATGGCTAATGTAATTGCTCGTGCAATGCAGGCTTTCCTACTCTTCACTTGGAGCTGTAGATGTTGACAGGCGTTTTGGTCCTTAGTGTCCTCTCTGCATTCCTGTGCCACCCGGTGGTTCAGTGGGTAGCACTCTCGCCCCTGGGTCTGAATGTTGTGGGTTTACGTTCCACCCCAGAGTCTTGAGCACATGATCCAGGTTGACACTGGCAATGTTCGCTGTCATTTTGTTTGAGACCGCGCGGGCCATTCAAAATACCGCGCGTGTGTGGTTTTGCTCATTGAAAAGCCGGCTGCGTGGGAATCCCTGGAGCGCTGCGTAGCTGCACAGCTTACAGAGAACATTGGTGCTGAGGGAGTGCGGCACTGTCAATGGTGCCATCTTTCGGGTGAGACATTAAACTGAGGCCCCTTCTGTTCTCTCAGGTGGATGAAAAAGATCCCACTGTACTATTTGAACAAGCAGAGGAGTTATCTCTCAACCGACATCACTAAAAAAGCAGATTATCTGATCATTATCACATTGCTGTTTGTGGGAGCTTGCTGTGCACAAATTGTCTGCCGCGTTTCCTACATTAAAGCTGTGACGACACCTCAAAAAGTATTTCATTGGTTGTAAAGTGCTTTGGGATGTCCTGAGGTCATGAAAGGCGCTATATAAATGTAAGTCTTTTTGTGACAGTTTGCACACTCTACACCTCCTGTCCCTCCCATAATATCATTCCTCCCGAGATACCCACTCCCTCCCATTCAGGTTTCTCAGCAGCACGACCCAGTTGTCTTCACTGGACGTGTACACCCCAGTTGATTCCCCTCCCCTGCCATTGCTCCCCAGCCCGGCTCCCTTCTGAGTAAGCCGCGCCTTCCCTCTGCCCAGCCCTAAGACCTTACCATCCTCCACGCCATGCCCAACAAAGGACCTGCTGCTGGCTTTCCAAGAGCAGCAACTCCGTCTGCCTCCAGAGACTTGAGAACATAATCTAGGCTGACACTCCAGCGCAGTACTGTCGGAGGTGCCGTATTTTGGATGAGAGGCTAAACCGAGGCCATGTCTGCTCTCTCACATAGACAGATTATCTGATCTTTTAGCTCATTGCTGTTTTGTGGGATCTTGCTGTGCGCAAATTGTCTGCCACGTTTCCTACATTACAACAGTGACTGCATTTCAAAAAGTGCTTCATTGGCTGTAAAGTGCTTTGAGAATCAGGTTGAGGTCGTGAAAGGTGCTATATAAATGCAAGTCTTTCTTTCTATCTTTCTTTCTATCTTTCTTTCCATCTTTCTTTCTATCTTTCTTTTTTTCTTTCTTTCTATCGTTCATTCTTTCTTTCCCCTTTCAGGCCAACATCATGAAAGTTACTATAGTGACAGGGAGGCACGGAAAACAGATGGGATGATCCATGACGCTTGGAGAGTGAGATGGTGCTTGATCTATGGGCAGTCGGTGTCCTTGCCTGGTGTAAGATCTCTCGTGGGCAGTGGGCATTAGGACTTTGTGCTTCCTCTCAGTTTTGCTCTCATGCAAAAGTGGGGAAGGGTGCACTCTCTAATAAAACGTACACATATCGAAGGTGAGGTCCTTTGGAAGGCCCAGTGTCTAAACCACACAGTGTGAGGTTAATGAAATGTTGGCTCCCATAATGGTCTACTCACTCCATCCAAAGCCAGGGAACAAGAATAATGTTGGACACAGGCGTTAACTCACTTACACAGCTGCTCACCTGATACTCACAGATATCAGTGATTACCGTCATGCTAATGTCAGGATTATTTCCCGCTGAGGTGAGCTCCTCTTGGTTCAAGCTAGTTTTGGAGTTGAGTGTTGTGCCCATCAAAGTGAAAGATGCCAGTGATGTGGGATGGTATTTCCCACCAGTGGGGTTGTTCCCTCCAGTAGGATTTGGATCCAGTTCAGCACATCACCCCTGTGCTCACTGACCAACATTGGCTCCTGGTCCGGCAACACCTTGATTTTAAAATTCTCATCTTCTTGTTGGAGTCCCTCCATTGTCTCACCCCCTCCCTATCTCTGTAATCTCCATCAGCCCCTACAACCCTCCGAGATCTCTCTGCTCCTCCAACTCTGGCCTCTTGTGCATCCCCCCACTTCCTTCGTCCCGCCATTGGCGGCCGTGCCTTCAGCTGCCTAGGCCCTAAGTTCTGGAATTCCCTCCTCAAGCCTCTCCACCTCACCAACTCTCTCTCCTCCTTTAAGCTGCTCCTTAAAACCACTCTCCTTGACCAAACCTTTTTTTGCCTGCGTTACCTAGATTTGAAGGAAGGCCGCATAAAGTTGGGGTCCAGATTTAAGGAAGAATTGATACCTCCCTGAACTGCAGTGGCAGTACGGAGAGGCAGGTCAGTCTACAGCATGAGACTGCAGGCTGGGTCCTTTATCACTCTGCTAACCTCAGCTTCCCAGTACAGAGTCGGTTACCACTATTCACTCGCTGTCTCTGTGCCTCGTTGAGCTGCAGTCTCTTTTTTTCAGCACAGAACTCAGTGTCCCTGAGATTGTGCGGGACCCTCCACTGCTTCTGGTGTAATGATGGGTGATCGGATGACATTCCATGACATTCCATTAGGTAGCTTGTCAGGGATTCTGTTCTTCCCGGTTGCCTTCAAATAGATGAAATTTTCAATATCCCCCTCTTCCACACGGCCCCCCGCCACCACCCCCCTCACCCATTGCTGACCAATCCGCTCACAGGAGGCGTGTCCCTCATTTAAATATTTTAATGGCGCTGCAGGCCTCTGATTTTACCGCCATTTTAGGTTTAATCCTGGCTTGCTGCATTTCTTGGGCCTCGGGAAACCCAGCAGCTAAAGGGAGGCGAGGAGTGCTGCATGGAACAGGTAAATGCCTTTCCAGCACTGCTTGTGGGCCAGGAAGCTAGGAATGCTTCTCCACTGACCCACCAAACTAATACGCTTCCCGCCCCCACCACCACCCCGTGATCGGAACCCAACTCCACACGATCCGATCTCTCCCTGGAGCCAAGGTGTCCCCCCAACCTGGCAATCCCCCACCCCGATCTTTACAATCCCTCCCTCTTTCCTCTGCACTCCCTGGCTGCAGCCTCCAATCTACCCCCCGACCCTTCCGATCTCCCCCCTGATTTTTCTGATCTCCCGCCCCCCACCACCCCTTCTCTGGCCTCTGGCCTTTCCCCCAACCCTACCGATCTCCCCCCTCCTGACACCAGCCTCCGAGCTCCACCCCCATCCCAACCCTTCAGATCTCCCCCCAACACCGACCTCCAATCTCCTGCCCCATGGCTTCCAATCTCCTCCCTCCCATCCTCTCCGCTCCCCGGCTGCGGCCTGGTACTGACAGCCAGCCAGCCTCTCAATCTGGATTTGTAGTCACTGTTGTAATGTAGGAAACGCAGAGTGGGTCTTGAACCAATGATCTCCTGATACCAGAGGCGAGAATGCTATCAACTGAGCTAAAAGCTCCCCAATCTGCAGCCGAGGGGTGAGGAGGAGCAGCAAAGACCCAGGCTGAGTTTATGGACTCTGGAAGGGGCATTTCTCCTCCTCCCGGTCCCACAAAATCGAAAACCTTTCAGGTTCTCTTCAGCCGGGCCGGCAGCTGATGCCGGTCAGACGTGTGCGGTGCAGACTCCGCCCTATTCAGTCCAAAAATGCCGATCGGGGCCCTATTGATGTCATGGGGCTGCCATTTGAACATTGCCCATGTCAGCTGTGGCCCAGTGGGTAGCACTCTCACCTGTGAGTCAGACGGTCATAGGTTCAAGTCCCACTCCAGAGACTAGAGGACATAATCCAGGCTAACACTCCAGTGCAGTAGTGAGGGAGTGCTGCACTGTTGGAGGTACCGTCTTTCGGATGAGTTGTAAAACCGAGGCCCTGTCTGCCCTCTCAAGTGGACGCAAATGATCCCCTGGCACTTTTTCGAAAAAGAGCAGGGGAGCTTTCCCCGGTGTCCTGGCCAATATTGATCCCTCAACAAGCACCTAAAACAGATGAGCTGGTCATTTATTTCATTGCTGTTTGTGGGAGCTTGCTGTGCATAAGTTGGCTGCCGTGTTTCCTACATTACAACAGTGACTACACTTCAAAACTACTTAATTAGTTGTGAAGCGCTTTGGGATGTCCTCAGGTTGTGAAAAGCAGTGTATAAATGCAAGTCGCTCTTTCTAGTGGTGTGTCATTGCCTACCATGGGAGTGAGCCTGTGGTACAGTGGCAGCGTTCCCGCCTCTGGGTCAGAAGGTGCCGAGTTCGAATGCCGCTCCAGATAGTCCCAACGAGTGGAGTCGGAGCCTCTGTGGCGACACGCCACCACTGGACATAATCCGCTCACGGCGGCACAGACAGTCTAAGCAAAAGCCCCCAGCCGGGGGCCCTTTCCTCCAGCAACTTGTTTCCCGCAGGGACAGGCTGCCGGGAGCACTTCCTGTCTGGGAAGTATTTAAGTGGATACGCGGGCTTTTCTAGTTCCTGTTTGTCATGTGGTTGGAATAAAGCAGTTGTGTTTTCAATAGCTCTGGTCTCGACTCCCACGTTTGCCGCGGTATCTCAACACTGGTGACCCCGACGCTCAGGACGAATCCTAAGCTAGCATGGCGGATACAAACGCAGTCACGGTTAAATTACCAGACTTTTGGGAGAACCTCGCCGAAGCCTGGTTCGTTCAAGCTGAGTCCAGATTCCGGCTGAAAGGCATTACAGTCGACGCCACGAAGTACGACTACCTCGTCGCCTCGCTCACCTACGCTACAGTCCCCAAGGTTTGGGCAGCGCTGCAGAATCCACCAACAGAGGGCAAGTACGAACATCTGAAGGCTGCGCTACTTAAAAAATTTCAAACGTCCTCTTACCAGCGCCACTGCCAACTCCTGGACCTCCCCGGCCTTGGTGACGCTTCACCATCAGACCTGCTTTCCCACATGCTGTCCCTCTCAGACGACAAAAACCCCGGCGCCCTTTTTCGCACGCTTTTCATTCGGCAGCTCCCCGCCAGCATCCGCCCGCTCATTGTGGAGTCTGACTCCACGGACCTGAATGATATAGCCGAAAAGGCCGACCGGCTGCTCTCTGCACAGGCCGCTCGCGACGTCGCGCCCGACCTCACGGCAACGACCACGCGGTCTTCCCGGGCCGCTAGGCCCGACCGCCCTACCACTCCGGGTCACTGCTACTACCACACCCGTTTTGGCGCTAGGGCTCAACGCTGCACGCCACCGTGTACCTTCAAACCCCCCCCCGCACCGGCCCCCGCGATGGCCGCGGGGCAGAAGGAGCCCCTACTGTACGTCACTGACGACAGAACCAACCGCCGATTTCTGTGCGACACAGGGGCCCAGCACAGCATCACCCCCGCCTCCGCCCTCGAGATCCAACGCGTCACACGGGGTATCACACTGGCTGCAGCCAACGGCTCTGAAATCCGCACATATGGCACCCACATGGTCACGCTCGACCTCGCGGGCCGCCGCTACCGCTGGGAGTTCCTCACAGCCAAGGTCCTCTGCCCACTCATCGGCGCCAACTTCCTACCCGCCCACGGCCTCCTTGTCGACATTCCGAGGCACCGCCTCGTCGACATCAACACTATGGCCCCCATCCCCGGCGCCTTTACCCCGGCCCGTTCGGCCGGCCTGACGACCTACTGCCTCGCCAGAGCCACAGACGACTACTCGGCACTCCTAGCTGAGTTTCCCGCCCTCACTAACCCGACCTTTTTGGCCAAAGCCGCCAAGCACGGTGTGGAACACTATATCCCCACCACCGGCCCCCCAGTTTCTGCCCACGCCCGCAGACTCAACCCGGCCAAGCTGGAAATCGCGCGGGCCGAGTTCACCACCATGGAACAACTCGGCATCATCCGCCGCTCCAGCAGCCCTTGGGCCTCGCCCCTCCACATCGCCCCCAAGCCCGGCGGAGGCTGGCGCCCTTGCGGGGACTACCGCCGCCTCAACAACGCCACCACCCCCGATCGATACCCGGTGCCACACATCCAGGACTTCTCGGCCCGACTGGCCGGGCGAACCGTCTTTTCCAAAGTCGACCTGGTGCGCGGTTACCACCAAGTTCCCGTACACCCCGCGGACCTCCCCAAAACGGCCGTCATCACCCCATTCGGCCTGTTCGAGTTCCTGAGGATGCCCTTCGGCCTCAAGAATGCAGCACAGGCTTTCCAGCGCCCTATGGACTCAGTCCTCCGGGACCTGAACTTCCTATTCGTCTATCTAGACGGCATTCTCGTGGCCAGCTCCTCCAAACAGGAACACCTCGAACACCTTCGCATCCTGTTCGGGCGCCTAGCCCAACGCGGGCTCATCCTCAGCCCGGCGAAGTGCCAATTCGGCCGAACCAAGATCAATTTTCTCAGTCACCACATCACCCCTGCTGGGGCCGTCCCCCTGCCCAACAAGGTGCAGGCCGTCCAGCAATTCCCCCGCCCCACAACCATCAAGGGCCTCCAGGAGTTCCTCGGGATGGTGAACTTCTACAACAGGTTCATCCCCAGAGCCGCAGCCCTCATGAAGCCCCTATACGACTCCCTCCGAGGAAAATCCGGCAAGATGGACGTAGCCTGGACCACTGACATGGCAGCCGCCTTCGACGCCACCAAAAACGCGCTCGCCGACGCCACTCTGCTCGCGCACCCGAGGGCCAATGCCCGGGTCGCGCTCACCACCGACGCCTCCGACCACGCGGTCGGGGCCGTGTTCGAGCAGTGGGTCAATGGCGCGTGGCAGCCACTTGCCTTCTACAGCCGCCAACTGCGCCCCCCGGAGGTCAAATACTCCACTTTCGACCGCGAGCTTCTCGCACTCCACCTGTCGGTCCGCCATTTCAGGTTCCTCCTGGAAGGCCGCCCCTTCACCGCGTATGTGGACCACAAGCCACTCACATACGCGATGGCCAAGCACACCGAACCCTGGTCCGCTAGGCAGCAACGCCAGCTCGCGGCCGTCTCTGAGTTTACTACGGACATTCAGCACGTCTCCGGTAGAGACAACGTGGTCGCCGACTGCCTTTCCCGTCCCGCCGTCTGTGCGAATCACCTCGCGGTCGACTACGCACAACTAGCAGCGGCCCAGCTCACGGACCCAGACCTCCTCTCGGCGGCTACCAGCCTGCCAGGGCTACGCCTAGCCAAGGTCGCGCATGGGCCCGAAGCCACGGCAGTCACGTGCGACGTCTCACTCGGCCAACCAAGGCCGGTCGTCCCTGAGACCTGGCGCTGCCGCGTTTTCGATGCGCTCCACGGGCTCTCTCACCCGGGTTCCCGCGCATCCGTCAAACTCCTCTCCAAGCGCTTCGTCTGGCGCGGCCTCAGCAGAGATGTTCGGACTTGGGCCACCTCCTGCCTCGCCTGCCAACGGGCTAAGGTACAGCTGCACACCAAAGCACCCCTGGGAGACTTCGAGGTACCCAGCCGCCGCTTCGACCACGTACACGTCGACATCGTCGGTCCCCTGCCGCCATCGCAAGGCCAAACTTATCTCCTCACGATGGTCGACCGCTACACACGCTGGCCTGAGGCAGTGCCGCTGACCTGCACCACCACAGCCGACATCGCCAGGGCATTCGTTAACACCTGGGTTGCGAGGTTCGGCGTACCGGCCGACATAACCTCCGACAGAGCCGCCCAGTTCACCTCCGAGCTCTGGACGGCCACAGCACGCAACCTCGGGGTGATGCTCCACCGCACCACGGCGTACCACCCGCAGGCCAACGGACTTTGTGAACGCTTCCACAGGTCACTCAAGGCCTCACTCCGCGCCAGCCTGCAGGACAGTACCTGGACTGACCGCCTACCGTGGGTGCTACTCGGCCTACGCACCGCGGTCAAGGAAGACCTCCAGTCCTCGGCAGCGGAGTTAGTCTACGGACAACCGCTGCGCGTCCCAGGCGAATTCCTTTCGGGGCCTACCAAGCCTTGGTCGGCCGAACAGCAGCGGCTCGACTCTTTCTCTTCCGCTCAGCAGTTCGCCCCACTTCCGGTCAACCGACACGGCGAACTCGCACCTCACGTCCCGCCAAATTTACAGCAGGCGCGCTTCGTCTTCGTGTGACACGACGCGCACCGCGGGCCCCTGCGACCCCCGTACGACGGTCCGTACGAGGTACTACAAACCGGGGACAAGGTCTTCAAGCTGCGACTCGGCGACAGGGTCGAGACAGTCTCCATCGACCGGCTCAAACCAGCACACACAGAACCAGGGGAACAGGTCCCCGTGGCCGAGCCTCCAACTAGAGGCCGTCCCCCCGGCAAGCCAGCACAGCCGGCGGCGAACCGCCCGACCCAACCAACCAGACCGGCGACCACTCAGAGCCGCTGCGGCAGAACCATTAGAACACCGTCACGACTCGTCCACTCCTCCTAAGCGGATTCTGTGGGGAGCTCTGTGGCGACACGCCACCACTGGACATAATCCGCTCACGGCGGCACAGACAGTCTAAGCAGAAGCCCCCAGCCGGGGGCCCTTTCCTCCAGCAACTTGTTTCCCGCAGGGACAGGCTGCCGGGAGCACTTCCTGTCTGGGAAGTATTTAAGTGGATGCGCGGGCTTTTCTAGTTCCAGTTTGTCATGTGGTTGGAATAAAGCAGTTGTGTTTTCAATAGCTCTGGTCTCGACTCCCACGTTTGCCGTGGTATCTCAACACCTCCGGCTTTGGATTCTGCGTTGACATCCAGCCGGATACTTGTGTGCGGTGGGTGTGGCTGGTGGCTGGCGGCACACCACCCCCCCTGCCTCATCGTATGGTTTGTGGGAGCCTATAAAACCCTCCCATATAGGACTAACCGCCCTCTCGGCTGGTGTCAAAATGGTTATGGCCATGAAAGGAGCATTGACGCGGCCAGTCAGACTGTTAATCAGCCTGTGAATCCTTCCTCTACTTCACACACTATTCCCCAAAGGGGAAGACGTGAAAAGAAGAAGATTGCCTAGCATTTTAGGGCTACAATTGATGTGCCATCAATAACTCAAAGACAAGGAGTTTAAAAGATTCAACAGAAGGCTTTTAATCACTAAGAACATTGCAGGTCTTTCCACATCGGGTTCGTCTGATAGAATGGCTCATACAGCTCTTGTGACCTTGATATGACAAAAGACAGGGGCGTAACCAATACACACAATAGGAAAAAGGGGGCGGTACACACAATACAAAGCAGGTAAAACACAGGGGCTGATGAAGGCATATATTTCATCACATTCACCCCTTCTACAGATTTAGTCTGTCCGGGGGTGTGATAGTCCTTCCTGAACGTCGCAACAGTACCTCGGGTTCCGACCGGGAGTCCGTGTTGCCCTCCTGGGCATACCCATGTGTTGGGGGTGTTGCAGGTACTTCTGGGTGTGGTGAGCCTGGGGATGGTGTAGGTTCTTCTGGGGGTGGTGGTGATGGGTCGTCGTCGCTTCCTGCCGAGGCGAGGTCCTTTATGGACACGGTGTCCTCACGCCCGTCGGCGTGCTTGACGTACGCGTACTGTGGGTTTGCGTGGAGTAGGTGTACTGCCTCCACGAGGGGATCCGATTTGTGGCCCCGCACATGCTTCCGTAATAGGACTGTCCCTGGGGTGGAGAGCCACGAGGGTAGGGACACTCCTGAGGTTGATTTGCGGGGAAAAACAAACATCTTCTCGTGAGGAGTGGCGTTAGTAGCAGTACACAGTAGCGACCTTATCGAGTGGAGTACGTCTGGGAGGACCTATTGCCAGCGGGAGGTGGGGAGGCCTTTAGACCTTAGTGCTAAGGTGACCGCCTTCCACACTGTCGCGTTCTCCCTCTCCACTTGCCCATTACCCCGGGGGTTATAACTAGTGGTCCGACTCGTGGCTATCCCCTTCGACAGCAGGTATTGGCGCAGTTCGTCGCTCATGAACGACGCCCCCCTGTCAGTGTGGATGTAGTTAGGCATGCCGAACGTGCAAAACAGGTTGCCGAGGCACTTGATGACCGTGGCACTGGTCATGTCTGGGCAGGGGTAGGCGAATGGGAAGCGGGAGTACTCGTCCACAATGTTGAGAAAGTACACATTGCAGTCGGTGGAGGGGAGTGGTCCCTTGAAATCTAAGCTCAGGCGCTCGAATGGCCGTGTAGCTTTGATCAGGTGGGCTCGGTCGGGCCTGAAAAAACGGGGCTTGCATTCCGCACAGGTGCGGCAGTCCCTGGTCATTGACCGGACCTCCTCGATGGAATAGGGGAGGTTACGGGATTTTATAAAGTGAAATAGCCGGGTGACCCCCGGGTGGCAGAGGCCATTGTGGAGGCCCTGTAGCCTGTCCCCCTGGATGCTGGCACACATCCCTCGTGATAGGGCGTCGGGGGATTAGTTGAGGGCCCCTGGCCTATATATTATGTCGTACTCAAACGTGGAGAGTTCGATCCGCCACCTGAGAATTTTGTCGTTCTTGATCTTCACCCTCTGTTTGTTGTTAAACATGAAGGCTACCGACCGCTGGTCGGTAAGCAGGGTGAAGCGTTTGCCGGCTAGGTAGTGCCTCCAGTGCCGCACTGCCTCCACTATGGCCTGGGCCTCCTCCTCTACCGAGGAGTGCCTGATCTCGGGCCCTTGGAGGGTTCTTGAGAAAAAGGCTACGGGCCGCCCATCCTGGTTGAGGGTGGCTGCTAAAGCGAAGTCGGACGCATCGCTTTCGACCTGGAAAGGGATGTTTTCGTCCACTGCCCGCAGCGCGGCCTACTCAATGTCGTGTTTAATGCTGTTGAAGGCGGCGTGGGCCTCGGCCGTGAGCGGGAAGGACGTTGATTTCAGGAGGGGACAGGCCTTGTCGGAATAATTGGGGACCCATTGGGCGTAATAGGAGAAGAACCCCAGGCACCTTTTCAGGGCCTTGGGAGTGTTTGGTAGGGGTAGCTCCCGTAGGGGGCGCAATCGGTCGGGGTCCGGACCGATTTCCCCGTTTTCCACCACGCAGCCCAGGATACAGAGGCGCGTGGTGCTAAAGACAAACTTATCCTCGTTGTAGGTGAGATTGAGTCTGAGGGCGGTTTTCAGAAATCTCGCGAGGTTCGAGTCGTGGTCTTGCTGGTCGTGGCCGCAGATGGTGACGTTGTCTATGTATGGGTAGGTGGCTGTTAACTGGTTCTCATCGACCATGCGGTCCATCTCCCGCTGGAAGACCGAGACCCCATTTGTTACCCCAAAGGGGACTCTGAGGAAGTGGTAGAGGCGTCCGTTCACCTCGAAGGTGGTGTATGGACGGTCCTCCGGCCTAATGGGGAGCTGGTGGTATGCCGATTTTAGGCCGATGGTGGAAAACACCCGGTATTGCGCAATTTGGTTAACCATATCCGCTATGCGGGGCAGAGGGTAGGCGTCTAGCTGGGTGTATAGATTAACCGTCTGGCTATAATCTATCACCATCCGCTTCTTTTCGCTACCCTTAACTACTACTACCTGGGCGCGCCACGGGCTGGTACTGCATTCGATGATACCCTCCCGCTTGAGTCTTTCTACTTCCGACGCAATGAACCGTCTATCCTCCCAGCTGTACCGCCTACTCTTGGTCGCTATGGGTCGACAGTTGGGTGCGAGGTTGGCGAACAGAGAGGGCGGCTTGACCTTCAGGGTAGCCAGACCGCACACTGTGAGGGGCGGCTGGGACCCACCGTAGGTAAGCGTGATACTTTGGTGGTGACACTGGAAGTCCAGACCCAAGATCACGCTCACACAGAGATCTGGCATTATCAATAGTTTAAAATCTCTGTAATCAGTGCCTTTTACCGACAACATAACCGCGCAGAAACCTGTAATTTTTGAGGTATGAGTCTTATCAGCAATGGCGATTTTGCCCTGTGTGGGGACTATCGTTAGTGAAAGTCGTTTTACCAGGCTAGGATGAATAAAGCTTTCGGTGCTCCTGCAGTCAATCAAGCATTTAACCTTGTTCCCGTTTACCTCTATGTCCATCATCGATTTAGACAACGGATGCGGCCTGGATTGATCCACTGTGATTGAGGCCACCAGTGGGTCCTGGAGGTCCGTGTAGTCGAGGCAAGATGGTGGACTCCATGAGGGTGGACAAGATGGCGTCCAAGATGGCCGCCCCCATGGCGCGCACGCGGCGGTGGTGGAGTTGGAGGCGGGGTTCCCTCTGCAGACTTTGCTGAAATGTCCTTTCTTCCCGCATTTAAAACAGGTGGTGCCCTTCGCTGGGCACAGATGCCTGGAGTGTTTGTCCTGGCCGCAGAAGTAGCATTTCAGGCCCCGATGCATCGCGGCAGTAGTGGGGCTCCTGGGTGGGGGCTGGGGCTCCGATGGTGCTGGGCTGGCCTGAGACCTGGGAGGTGAAGATGGCTTCCAAGATGGCGGCCCCCACGGCGCGCACGAGGCGGAGTGGGCCGCGTGGCCTGAGGAACAGGATTCAGAGTTCCTCTGGGCCATATCCAGCGATCGCGCTATGCCCATAGCCTGTTTTAAGTCCAGTCCCTCCTTTTCAAACAGTTTCTGCCGAATGTAATTTGAACTGAGGCCCGCAATAAAGGAGTCTCGGATCAGCTCCTCCATGTACACAATGGCAGACACGGCCTTACAGTTACAGTCTCTGCCCAGTACTTTTAGGCTTAGCATGAAGTCCTCTAGTGACTCACCATGCCGCTGCGTGCGAGTAGTCAGAAGATGCCTGGCGTACACCTCGTTTATTGGCCGCACGTAGTGGGCCTTCAGAATGGTGCAGGCATCCCCGTAGCTGGTGGCATCTTGGATGAGAGGGAAGACCCGATGGCTCACCCAGTTTCGCAGGATTCCCAGTTTCACGTCTCCGGTGGCGGTTGCGGCTGCTATGGCGGTGGATGAGTTTGCGATGAAAAATTCAAAGCATTGGAACCAGTGTCCGAACTGTGTGGCTGTGTCTGAGGCATGGGGGTCCAGATCCAAGCACTCCGGTTTCAGGAGTCGATCCACCTTGGTGTTTTAGTGATTAAAATTGATGTGCCATCAATAACTCAAAGACAAGGAGTTTAAAAGATTCAACAGAAGGCTTTTAATCACTAAGAACATTGCAGGTCTTTCCACATTGGGTTCGTCTGATAGAATGACTCATACAGCTCTTGAGACCTTTATATGACAAAAGACAGGGGCGTAGCCAATACACACAATAGGAAAAAGGGGGCGGTACACACAATACAAAGCAGGTAAAACACAGGGGCTGATGAAGGCATATATTTCATCACAACAACCAACGTTCCCGTTTAGCTGCATGGCCTTGCAGTGATTTGCAGCTCCCGCGCAGCCAGCTCCATGGCCTTCTACTGGCAAAAACCGTGCACGCGCGGTAATCTGAATCAGCTGCGCACCCAAACCAAAAATGACGGGAACATTGGCGGCAACCCCCTTTCCTTCCCCTGCCCCATTTCTGCCTGGCAGGAGGGCTGAAAATCCAACTCTCGGTTTCTCCCACTTCGCGAGAGGGATTGAATTTGTTTGGCAACCCGTCCGCAATTCCCATTGTCTCGAGCCCTGCCTCCCAGGACTTTGATTCCTTTCCAGCCTCGGTGCTTTAACGTTGATTTGTTTCCCTTGAGTTAAGACAGTTGGCACTTCCTGTGAGGGGACGGACTGCCCTCCCTCAGCATTGTGGGTGATTGATAGGGTGTATGTACCCAGCAATCTGTCAAGAACTACCATCTATCCTCAGGGCCTCTGCTCGAGACAACCTTGGTAATATCATTATTGATCAAGGTTGACTCTGGTTTCCTTGAATTATTCGGGTTGTGCAGGCCATCCATCCTCATTATTAAGTGGATCAACAGCTGCAAATGGATTCTAGGCGTAAGTGGGGCGTGGCGGGGGGGGGCGCAATTTTAACAGAAGTCAGGCAGGCGGGTAAGCAGCTAAAATCACCCGGATCGCTAGCCCGTTCCCTTCGCCCCAGGAGCTGATCGACAGGGGGAAAGGATACCAGCCCCAAAGCCCGAGTCGTCGGACCCCGACTGCTATTCTTTACCAGGCGGCCTGAGCGGGAAGCGGTGGTGAGTTTCCCGTCAGGCCCAGCCCAGCGAGGAAGAGGATCGGGGCCAGAAGAGGCCCGAAACGGTACATTTGAACTTTTTTTCACTTTCCCCGTGGGGCCAAGAGGAGCAGGAGTTCTCTGGTGTCCCACAGGAAGGAACTTGCATTTATATAACGCCTTTCACAACATCAGCGTGTCCCAATGCGCTTCTCAGCCAATGAAATATTTTTGAAGTGTAGTCACTGTTGCAATGTAGGAAACGTGGCAACCAATTTATGCACAGCAAGATCCCACAAACAGCAATGTGATAATGACCAAATAATCTGATTTTAGGTGTTGGTTGAGGGATGAATAGTGGCCAGGACACCCCAGCTCTTCTTTGAAATAATGTGAAGGAAAAGCTTAGGCCTCCCCTGCTGTAAGGAAAGAGTTTATCAGACTGTCTTGAAATCTACTAATGTTATACTGCTATTGATTTCTGTAGTAATAAAAACCTTTAGGCATTGCCTATTAAATAGGGGGAGTATAAGTCAATTTTAAAGCAGTGACCAGTGAACTATTGAGCTAAGGCTGACCTTACAACAATAGTCAGTTTAGTCCCTCAGTAAGCTTAATTAAAAGAAATGCCATTGCCTACTGATTCATAAGTTTCAGAGAACTTTAATCACTTGATAGCGAGTGTTAGTTCTGCAAAGGAAAACATCTGGGCATACATCATCCTTTTTAATTGGTACCAATGATACAGAAAGAAAGACAGACATACAATTAAAGGTGTCACTTGTTAGAATAGCAATGATATGTAACAAGAGAAAAACTTTTGATACGTTAACAAGATAAGGGATCATAGGGTCGGGGGTAATATATTAGCATGGATAATGTTAAAGGACAGAAAACAGAGAGTAGGGATAAACGGGTCATTTTCAGGTTGGCAGGTTGTAACCAATGGGGTGCCGCAAGGATCAGTGTTGGGGCCTCAGCTATTTACAATCTATATGAATGACTTGGATGAAGGGCCCGAGCATAATGTATCCAAGTTTGCTGATGATACAAAGCTAGGTGGGACAGTAAGCTGTGCGGAGGACAGAGTCTGCTAAGGGCTATAGACAGGTTAAGTGACTGGACAAAAAGGTGGCAGATGAAGTATAATGTGGGGAAATGTGAGGTTATTTACTTTGGAAGAATAGAAAAACAGAATATTTTTTAAACGGTCAGAAACGATTAAATTTTGGTGTTCAGAAGGATTTGGGTGTCCTTGTACGTGAAACAAAAAGTTAAGATGCAGCTACAGCAAGCAATTAGGAAGGCAAATGGTATGTTGGCCTTTATTGCAAGGGGGTTGGAGTATAAGAGTAAAGAAGTCTTGCTGCAATTGTACAGGGCTTTGGTGAGACCACACTTGGAGTACTGTGTACAGTTTTGGTCTCCACCTGGGATGAGAGGATTATCCTCTGAGGAAAGAAAGACTTGCATTTATATAGCGCCTTTCACGACCACCAGACGTCCCAAAGCACTTTGCAGCCAATGAAGTATTTTTTGAAGTGGAGTCGCTCTTGTAATGTAGGAAACGCGGCAGCCAATGTGCGCACAGCAAGGTCCCACAAACAGCAATGTAATAATGACCAGATAATCTGTATTTTAGTGAGGGATAAACATTGGCCAGGGCACCGGGGAGAAGTCCCCTGCTGTTCTTCGAACTAGTGCCATAGGATCTTTTACGTCCGGCCTGAGAAGGAAGACAGAGCCTCAGTGTTACGTTTCATCTGAAAGACAGCACTTCCGACAGCCTGGATTTTTGTGCTCATATCTCTGGAGTGGGATGTGAATCCCACAACCTTCTGACTCCGAGGCAAGGCTGCTAACCACTGAGCCACAGCTGATACTCTGAGAATAGATTGAGTAGAATGGGCCAATACTGTCTGGAGATTAGAAGAATGAGAGGTGATCTCATTGAACCATATAAGATTCTGAGAGGGCTTGACAGGGTAGACGCAGGGATGATGTTTCCCCTGGCTGGGGAGTCTAGAACCAGGGGTCACAGTCTCAGAATAAGGGGTCGGCTATTTAGGACTGAGATGAGGAGAAATTTCTTCCCTCAGAGGGTGGTGAATCTTTGGAATTCTCTACCCCAGAGGGCTGTGGAGGCTCAGTCATTGAATATATTCAAGACAGAGATCGATAGATTTTTGAATATTAAGGAAATCAAGGGATATGGGGATAGTGCAGGGAAGTGGAGATGAAGGGCCAAATGGCCCACTTCTGCTCCTACTTCTTATATTCTTATAGTTCTTATGTATCTCTGTCAGTCTGCTGCACATTCGATTTTCAGAGCGCGCTTAGGACCCAGCGCTAAACTCAACGCTAAGGTCGAAGTTCGCAGACTGTGACGTTAAGTCGGCGTTGCACGCTGACTGATGTCACGCTCTCCATATTTGCATTTCCAGGGCCAGCGATGCTATTGGCAGCACTAAGGCCCTCATCAAAATGGTGACCGCCTAGTCCTGCACCAGAGAAGGCATTAGAGTGGCGATCACCATTTTTCGCCAGGATTACAGCGCGAACTCGTGGCGATAAGGTAGGGAATTTCTGGGCCCAGGTTTTCAGGGAGGCATGAAAGAGCAGAGAGGGAGATGTAGGAGCAGCAGGATTTTGTGAGATTTAGTAGGTGAAAGAACAGCAGTTGATGGTGAAATAGGGATCTAGGAATGAGGAACGAGCTGTTCTTGGGAGGTACCAGACAACGAGTATTGGCAGGCCAACTACAGGTGGTACTGCCATCATGTTCCCATCCAACCTCTGCATACATGCAAGCACTGGATAGAGGGCAGGAGTGAGAAACAATGCTGATTTGTCCTCTCCCTAGCCCAGGGACCCAATTCAGGAAAAATTAAATTTCTCTCCAATCTCTGAAAGCAATTAAGGAAGTTCCAGTGGACGGCAGTAATTGGTATAATTTATTTCAGCCAACCGTTACCTTGCCATCTATAACTAGGGACTCCTCTCTCAGAAACTTGCCCAGCTCCATTTTATTGAAGGGAGTGCTGCACTGTTGGAGGTGCCGTCTTTCAGATGAGACGTTAAAACGAGGCCCCGTCTGCCTTCTCAGGTGGATGTAAAAGATCCCATAGCACTATCTGGAAGAAGAGCAGATGAGTTCCCCCCAGTGTCCTGGCCAATATTTATCCCTTAACCAACATCACTAAAACAGATTATCTGGACAATATCCCATTGCTGTTTGTGGGAGCTTGCTGTGTGGAAATTGTCACATTTCCTACATTACAAGAGTGACTACACTTCAATAGCTCTTCATTGGCTGTAAAGCACTTTGCGAAGTCCTGAGGTTGTGGATAGAGTTATATAAATGGAAGTATTGCTTTCACCTGTCTGTGCTGAATGGGTGTTGCCATGGACTCCAATGGGTTAACATCGACAAGCTTTATCTGATTTCTACCTGGCATATTGTTTGGTAATTTCAGAGGTCCATCTGAAAACATACGTACACAACATTATTGAGTTAAGAAGCCAGTATGTGTGTTGTAATGTAATTTCCCCAGTGTGATGTAATCTGGCCTTTGCTGCCTTGCCTCTGTGTTTGGGAGAAGGAGGATGATATCATCTCCACATTGTTCATTATCTCGAGTGATTCGTTGTTCTCTGAAATTTTGTGGTGCCAATGACTCACTCTTGCTGATTGGAGGATCAGTCTGCTTTATCACAGGGACCCAGGCTAGATCTGGACATGTCATTAGATCGCGGGACAAGAGAGAGGGGAGAGAGATCCAGTGGGGGGAGAGAGATGGCAGGGGAAGGGAGAGCAGAGAGATCCTGTGGGGGGAGAGAGATGGCGGGGGGGAGAGAGATCGCGCGGGGGAGTGTCTGGAGATCATGGTGACGGAGGCAGATCACAGCAGGTTTGCTTGAGGTGCCAGGGTGAAGCACTCCTGCTCCTCCTGACCCACAGGTAGCAGAGAAGCTCAATTAAATGGCCCAAAAATTCGGGTCGGGGGCTTCCCGCGGCTGCAAGCCCCCGATCTCCACTTACCTACCGCGCCGTCCGTTGAGCTGTGGGCCTGCGTGGGATTCCGATCCTGGGCCTGCTCCAACTGCCGGCGCGCAGTGCTTGCGTCTCCCAGGGGCGAAGTTATTTCGATGCAGCCCCTGGGATCACGTGGGCCATGGAGAGCCAATGGTAGCAGGGAATGCTTCATTCATAAGTTTGACAGGAAGAGGTGTCAAACCTATAAATACTATAAGCCCCAAAACATCACTAAATCTTCAAATAAATTTAAAAAAACATCACATTTTTAAAATAAACTATAAATTACATGAAATAACTATTTTAAACAATAATTTAAATTTTTGAAAAAAATTAATTACATTTTCTAACGGGGCTAAAAATAAACTTACCTTTCTCTAAAGTATTTAAAAATAATAAACCTATGGAAAAAATGTTTTAATTTTAATTAATTCACCACTTACCTTATAAAAAGCAGGCCTTGCGCCTGCTTTTTAAAAGTGTAACTCCTGGAGACTTACCCTCCCGGGAAAACCTGCAAAAAAAAACGTAAGTTCGATGCGCTTTCGCTGCCTCTCCTGCGCACGCGTTCCACCTCTGAACCCCTTCTTTCAGGAGAACGGAAGTGCCGGTTTCCCGCGCATGCACGGTGCATGCACGAAACTGGCACTTCCATTGGGCTTACGGGTGAGTACCCCATGCGTACTCACCCGTGGAGACCCGAATTTCTGGGCCATTATTATAATCACTAACCCGCTCCTCGGCCCACACCAAACCGCGCCCCCCCCCCCACCTCCTGGTTAAAACGGAAGAAGGCGTGTTCGTGACGAGTTGGGGTCGGGTTTCCCATTTTGAACAGTTTAACCTGACCCTCTCCCACCCATCCTAGTGGAGTTAAAATGACCCCCGAAGAGTCTGCTCCCTGTCTGATTGACGTGGGAATGCAGGTGGCGCCAGGATGGACGTGCTGGGCGGCCAATGGCGGGAGTGCTAGGGCGGCGCGGTTGGAGGCAGGAGATCGTGTGATGATACCTCCAGGAATATGTCCAAATGGAGTTAGCAGCCCTAAGTTGGACTCAAACCTATAACTGAGAGATATAAGCTAATTATTGTTCAACTGATTGCACTACTGAGCCTAGATGGTGGCTTGCCAATATATTCTGAGCTCCCATGTGTGATCTCCATTCATTGAAAGCAAGTTATGAGTGACATCTGCCAACTACTTACAAGTATGATTGCAAAGCACCCTTAGGCCACAGACACAATATCTATTTTCTGTGTCAAGGCGCTTCTGGTGGAGATGGGATGACGTGTTCCATCAAACCCAATTTCCCAGACATGATTACGAGGTGAAATTGGCTCATTAAAAACAAATTAAATTTTAGAAACAAGGCAATAAAATAGAATAAGGGAAGTAATTTAGTATCTTCGAGAGAGAGGCAGGAGGACGCGCAAAGCAAGAGAGGGAGAGAGAGGTTTGTAGGAAAGAAGGAAAACAAGCAGCAATCCAGTCAGTAGCTCGGAAAGTTATTGTAGTCATTTATTCACAGGGCAAGGCAAGATGCAAAACTATTGAGGGTTGATTGCAAATCAGGGTTGAGGGGTTACAAGTGGTCATAGACCCCTGAGTTAGGGAAAGAAGAAAAAGTTGATTGCAATATGGCAGGCACCAATGAATAATGCACGTGTAATACACCATCAGGGATGGGCCACCTCCGGAGAATAAATGTTTAAAAATCGCTAAAAACAGATTACCTCGTCATTACTACATTGCTGTTTGTGGGATCTTACTTTGCACGGGTTGCCTTGCTGCATTTTCTACATTACAAAAGGGACCACATCTCAAAAGTACTTTGTTTGCTGTAAAGAACTTTGGGCCATCCGTGTGTGGTGAAAGGCGCTATATAAATGCAAATTATTTCTTTCTAGTGGTGAAATTCCTGAAAATCAGAATTCTTGCCTTCAGTTTCTGTATGGAACTTTTTTTTTTAATTGGGGTGTTGTGTTGACTAGAGAATGTGCTGAGCAGGGCCACAATTGGCCTGATCTAGGGAGAGGGAAAATAAGGCCTGGGTTCCCAATCTTGGTCGGTATCCGGTGACTCCGTTTGGAAAGCGTCCCTCTTCGGGCAGTCGGACGAGGGTAGGATTAGGCCCTGCTGTTATCTCGCCCATGGTCGAACAGCTGGGTGACATTCCCTGCCTGGAAACACCCGTAGAGAATGGTCACTTCGGCAAAGGCTCTGGAGGGCTGGTGCCAGCTGTAGAACGGTACCCAGGAAAGAGTCAGCGCCTTTGGTGGTTCGGTTCTGTGTGTCAGAGAAGTAAGCTCAAACGGCTTTAGCTAACAAGCCATTGGACATTTTGATTTACACCAATGATAAATAAATGTAAGAAGTCACACAACACCAGGTTATAGTCCAAGGCCTAGAAAGTGAGTTTGCGCTGCGCCAGGGCTTTAGCGCCGGAAGTTAGCGCCGGCGCTAAGTCCCTTTGCGCGCGCCAAAAATTCAGTAGCGCCGCGCCCAAACGGCTGCCGGCGCTACTGAAGGGTTTTAGCGCCTGAAAACTGGCGCAATGCGCCGCATTGCGGCGCTATTCCGGCGCTGCGGCGCCCGCTGCGGTGCGGCAGGCTCGGGAAGTGCAGGCCTCCTCCTTCCGTTAAGGAGGAGCTGCCTGCACCCGGCCGCGGCCCGCGCAAATCTCCTCAAAAATGAGCCCGGCACCTCGGACAAGTGCCAGGCTTGCATCTGTTCCGGGGGGGGGGGGAGAAGTCCAGGGAGGGAGCTGCGGGCAGGCGGCCGGCGGGAAAGCGGCCGGCCGCCGCGCCTCCTTAAAGCGCCGGCGCAGACTCCGGCAGCACTCGTTTGCCGGAGTCTTAGTTGCGGCTGCCACTGGCGAGACGGCCGCAACTGAATTTCGGCTTGGGGCCGGGTTACCACGGCAACCGGGACGCTGCGCACACCGATGACGTCATCGGTGCCGGCGCAGCGCTACCGGTCTACCGCCGCGGAAGGGCCCCAGGCAATTTAGGAACCGGCGCCAATTGCAGCGCTAGGCTCTCTAGCGCCGCAAAATCGGTGCTAAGGGCACTGAATTTCTAGGCCCAACAGTTTTATTTGAAATCACAAGCTTTCGGAGCGCTGCTCCTTCGTCAGGTGAAGTGGAGAGATGCATAAAGACGCAGCTTATATAGTCAGAGAATAATGCCAGATTTTCATACAGACCCCAGCATCTGCAACATTTGACCCCTTGTGACCCCACCTCATTGTTCTTTGATGTAATGTTTCCCTGACTGACCTGTTTGGACACCATTCACACCTTTGATTGCTGTGATTATCTCTCTGCCGAGGTGTGATAAATGGCAGTTAGAAAGATTACCTGTAATCATCTGGCATTATTCTCTGACTATATAAGCTGTGTCTTTATGCATCTCTCCACTTCACCTGATGAAGGAGCAGCGCTCCGAAAGCTTGTGATTTCAAATAAAACTGTTGGACTATAACCTGGTGTTGTGTGACTTCTTACATTTGTCCACCCCAGTCCAACACCGGCATCTCCACACAATGATAAATAAAGCAGCAATGAATCAAAACATTGAGTATTAGCAGGTTGGCAGAGAACATACACGGTTATTGCTTTATCACTCTCCAAGGTACCTTTACACTAACTGTGAGGAGCTTTGATAAGGAGGGTGTAGGATGCATAGAAGGCTGAGTTAGACCGGCTGAATTATTTCCCTCATCTGCATGTGAGTAACAGATTGTCTGGAAGCATCAAGCCAACTCACATACTGTGAATCCTTACATTTCTGCTCCTCCCAAGTGTCCCATTAATCACCAAATCACATATTAGAAAGTCAAACATTTCAACATTGCACATCGTAAACATTAAGGATTCATTTTTGTCCTTGAGATCTGCAGTTGGTTAATTTCCACATTATTGCTAATGTTCTACACCTGTCTACAGATATGATAATCTAGACCGATCACAAAATAATGAGATTGTGTGAAACATATTTTAAAAGGTTTGAGGCAAGGAAAGTACTCATCTAAATTATCCCCTCATTGATTGGGAAAAAAGCATATACTTACAAAAGATATTTGTCGAAAGAATGTCCCCCAATGACCTGCCGTTTTGGGTCTCCTTCCCTGCTGCCGGTGGTGGGGTGAAGCCACCTGTACTCCTGTTTAATGGAGGCTCCGACTTCAGAATGCTCTGGTAGTAGTGTAGTGTCACCTGACCCCAGAGGGTCAGATTATGAGGACAGGTTGCATCAGCTTGGCTTGTATTCCCTTGTGTATAGAGGTTTGAGGGGTGATCTGAGTGAGGTGTTTGAAATGTTAAACTAGTTCCTCTGGTGGGGGAATCAAGAACTGTTGTGTATGTGCCTTTAAGGGAAGAACTGGTTTTAGACTGCAGTACCGGCAGTGACCACCCCTGTATAAAAGGCCCTAGCAGGCTTCTGTATTTCAGTCTGATGTTGCCCTCCTGTTCAGTAAAGTACCTGTTAAACTGTTCTCCCGATGTCTGTGTTTTATTGAGGCACGGACTTTACAGTGGCGATGAGTAAGTTCGAACTCACCTGCAGTGTGGCATCATCTCACGGGGATCTCGCCCTGAGAGGAGGTTTCTTGAAGGTCGTAGTCTGAGCAACAGGCGTCGACCGCAGGCAACCGCCCAAAGAATTCATCGGTGTTCGGAGAATTGCGGGAGAGACTGTGGAGAGCTGTGCTTGGCTCCCCAGTTAAGGTGTTCCAGCAAATCGTGCTGGTAGCAGGTAGTGCGCTGACCCTTCCGGACTGTGGCGGGCTGAAGCTCGATCGAGCGGCTCTACAAAACGGGCCGCGCAGCGTCGCCGGGAAAAGAAAACGAGAGAGAGAGAGGGTGGAGCGCACAGGGCGCAGTCGGTGCTCAAGAACCGGGCAGCGGAGAGAAAATAAACGGGGGGAAGGAAAGCGGGACGCGCCGAAGCCGCGGGTTGCCGCCATTACCCTGTAGAATGCTAGGAGCAGCGTGGCAGCAAGGGGAAGAAGGAAAAGCGCAGGAGGCGCCATTTTATCCCGTTGGGGAAGAAGGAAAAGCACGGGAGGTACCATTTTATTCCATTGGGGAAGAAGAAAAAGCGTGGGAGGCGCCATTTTAAATCACCCAAGATGCCGAAAAGTGGCAGTATCACTGCTTTCGACAACGAGGTAGAAGACTGGACCACGTATGTGGAAAGAATTGAAGTGTACTGCAAGGCAAATGAGGTGGCCGATGGGAAGAGGGCGTCGGTATTATTGAATTTGATGGGCGCAAGTACGTACGGCCTATTGCGGAATTTAATTACCCCAGCTAAACCAATGGAGAAAAGTTTTGAGGAGATTGTTAATATCTTACAGGAACACCTAAACCCTACACCGCTGCTGATAGCAGAAAGATTCAAGTTCCATAAAAGAAACCAGCACAAAGATGAGAGCAATGCTGACTATCTTACGGAACTACGCAAGTTATCGAAGCACTGCAAGTTCGGAGCAGGACTGGCAGACACCTTATGGGATAAGTTTGTCTGCGGGCTCCAGAGTGAAGGAACCCAGAAACGACTACGTTCGAAAAAGGACCTGACGCTAGAACAGGCTTTCAGCGTGGCAGTATCCTACGAAGCAGCAGCACGGGGAGCTGCGGAAATACAACAGAAACCATAAGAATACAGCGCTAACGAAATGGCGTATGGAGTAGAAAAGTGCTATCGCTGCGGCAGAACAACCCATGATCAGAAGGACTGCTGGTTTAAGGACAAAGTATGCAGGCAATGCGGAAAAAGGGGACATATAGCAAGAGTCTGCAGGTCGGGAAAGAAAACCAACACGATAAGAACTACTAAGGAACAGTACAGGAAAGTAAAGAAACGGACAGACAGTATTTCGGAAGATCAGGAGAGTGATAAGGACTCTGGGAGCAGGAGACTAAGTTGTCTAAAGTTACACAACGTGATCACAAAGGAGGATCACCGAACCATTTGGGTCACACTCACGATAGCAGGGTCCCCAGTAAAGATGGAATTGGACACAGGATCAGCCCTAACTGTCATGAATCGACGAGACTATGAGCGGCTATTCTCACACATACCCTTAAAGGACACGTCCATTGTATTGAAGACATACACGGGGCAAAAGGTCTACCCCAGAGGAAAAATAAGGGTGCCAGTTAAATATAACGGCAAGGAAACACAGAAACTATATATGTATATACTACGAGATGGAGGACCACCATTATTGGGATGTGAATGGATCCGAAAAATACAATTGGATTGGCATTCCATTCAGGCGCTAACTGTGACTGACAAAAAGGATGATGACGTCGCACCTGGACGTCTGTCACAAATTCTATCTGACGCGGAAGAGGTGTTCCAACAAGGACTTGGGACTCTAAAAGGAGTAAAGGCAACCATAAAGATTGAAGATAACGCAAACCCAAAATTTTTTAAGGCCAGACCGGTGCCATACGCAATCCGCCCAGCCATTGAAGCTGAACTGGAGAGTCTGGAGCATTCGGGTGTGCTGTCCAAGGTGGACTGCAGCGAGTGGGCCAAACCCATCATTCCTGTAATGAAGAAAGCATTGAGCAGCACGCCTGGGGAGCCAAAGAAGGTTCGCATCTGTGGGGACTTCAAGGTGACTGTCAACCCAGTCCTGCACACAGTACAGTATCCACTTCCGCGGATAGAAGATATTTTCGCTTCACTATCTGGAGGGAAACGTTTTACAAAGATTGATCTGGCCCAAGCGTATCTACAAATGGAGGTGGAAGAAGCATCTAGAAAATACCTCACGATAAACACTCACAAAGGCCTTTACCAGTACAATCGACTGGTATTCAGCGTAGCATCTGCCCCGGCTATTTGGCAGAGGGCGATGGAACAAGTCCTGCAAGGGATCCCGGGGACCCAGTGTTATTTGGACGACATTCTGGTTACGGGCGAAAATGACAGTGAACACCTTGCCAACCTGGAGCAGATGCTCACTAGATTACAGGAATATGGGCTACGAGCCAACCGCCCCAAATGCGAGTTCTTCAGGAGACAAATCTCGTATTGTGGCCACATGATTGATGAGGAAGGATTGCATAAGTCGCCGGACAAGATTGAGGCTGCAGGCAGCGCTCCAGCACCGGAAAATGTGTCGCAACTGAGGTCGTTCCTCGGGTTGGTGAACTACTACCATAAGTTCTTGCCGAATTTATCTACAATTCTGCACCCACTGAACGCCCTGCTGCAAACTGGAGTGACATGGAAATGGAGTGATGAATGTAAGCGTGCCTTTCAGGAATGTAAATGCCTAATCACGTCAAAAGAAGTATTGGCCCACTACAACCCAACACTACCGATTCAGTTGGCATGTGATGCGTCACCCTACGGCATTGGAGCGGTACTGTCACACAAATTTCGTGACGGTTCAGAGAGGCCAAAAGCCTTTGCGTCGCGCTCGCTAACCTCAGCCGAGCGTAACTACGCCCAGATTGACAGGGAGGCCCTCAGCCTGGTGTGGGGGGTGAAGAAGTTCAATCACTATCTGCACGGGCAGAAATTCACCCTACTGACTGATCATCAGCCCCTGGTCTCCATTTTTAACCCAAAGAAGGGCGTTCCGGTGATGACAGCGCAACGGCTGCAAAGATGGTCACTTTTTCTAGGGGCACATCAGTACGACATAGAGTACAAGGGTACGAAACAGCATAGAAATGCTGATGGGCTGTCGCGCCTACCGTTGCCTACGGTAGAAGAAGCACCTGCAGTGGACCCTGTTGAGATAGTCCATGCGACCATCGTCGAATGTTTGCCTGTTACAAACTCGAGTATAGAGAAGGAAACCCGAAATGACACTCTCTCGGGTCTATGATTTGACGGTGAAGGGATGGCCAGCATATGGTGACTCACTGTTGCCAGCATTCTCACCAAGGAGAGAACAGCTATCAGTGTGCCGGGGAACCTTGATGTGTGGATCCCGAGTGGTAATTCCACCCAAGTTGAGAGATAGAGTGCTCAATGAGCTTCATGAGGGTCATCTGGGAGGGGTAAAAATGAAGAGCCTAGCCAGGGCGTTTGTGTGGTGGCCGGGAATCGATAAAGAAATCGAGGATATGACCAAGAGATGCACAGGATGCCAGAAGGTCCAAAATGCTCCACCACAGGCCCCGCTACATCCACGGGAGTGGCCCTCATCTCCATGGCAACGGGTACACATTGATTTTGCTGGTCCATTTATGGACTCAATGTTTCTAATCGCTGTGGACGCCCATTCGAAATGGCCAGAGGTCATTAAAATATCCTCCACCACCACGGAGAAAACTATTGCAGTCCTAAGGACCATCTTCGCCAGGAATGGGTGCCAGAACAGATTTGCTCCGACAATGGGCCACAGTTTGTGTCTGAGGATTTCCGGAGGTTCCTGAAGAATAATGGGGTGAAACATTACACATCTGCCCCATATCACCCAGCCACAAATGGATTGGCTGAGAGGTTTGCTCAGACCTTTAAAAAGGCCATAAAGGCAATGTATAATGATGACATACCACTACAACACAAGGTGGATAGTTTCTTGTTTGCTTACTGGAATGCGACACATGCAGTAACGAACCAAGCTCCAGCCATACTGTTCTTCAACTGAAGGCTAAGATGTCGCCTGGATTTGCTCAAACCAAACATAAGACGAGATGTTGAGGATAAGCAATTCCAGCACATAAATGAGAAGCCAACCCGGAGCTTCAAGATAGGGCAACCAGTCTTGGCCCGTGACTACCGAACAGAAAAATGGCAGCCAGGAACGATATGCACACAGCAGGGACCACTAATGTATACAGTGGACGTTGGAGAGAGCATTGTGAGGCGCCATGCTGACCAGATTCTAGAGTCACAGGAACAAGCCTAACCCGTACCACGAGAAGGTGCACCTGGTAATCAACCCGAAGTACAGATTGCGTCTACCTCAGAAGCAGTGGTATTGGAAGCTGACGAACCAGCCAATGACAATGAACCAGAATCAACTCCGCCGCAAGAACAGGATACTCGAGAAAGGCGCTATCCAGTCAGAATCAGGAAGCCTCCTCAAAGACTGAACTTATAAATGATTATTTCAGTTGATGTATATAATATCCAGAAAGTTGTAATTAGTTATTATTTAGTTGTTAAATGAATGTTATGTACTGTTTATCTAAAAGGGGAGGAATTGTTGTGTATGTACCTTTAAGGGAAGAACTGGTTTTAGACTGCAGTACCGGCAGTGACCACCCCTGTATAAAAGGCCCTAGCAGGCTTCTGTATTTCAGTCTGACGTTGCCCTCCTGTTCAGTAAAGTACCTGTTAAACTGTTCTCCCGAAGTCCGTGTCGTATTGAGGCGCGGACTTTACAAGAACGAGGGGACCAAATCTTAACGTTAGAGCGAGGTCATTCAGGAGCGAGATAAGGAATCACATTTTCACACAAAAGATAGTGGAAATCTGGAATACGCTTCACCAAAAGGCTGTGGAGGCTGGGGGTCAATTGGAATTTTCAAGTCTGAAATCGATACAGTTTTGTTAGGTAAGGGTATCAAGGGATATGGAGCAAAGGCAGGTAAATGGAGTTGAGGTCAGATCAGCCATGATCTAATTGAATGGCAGAGCAGGTTCGAGGGGCTGAATGGCTGACTCCTGTTTCTAATGTTCCTATGTTTCTGTCACCATCAACCTATTCTGGGTACCCCAAAGTACTCAGGTTAGCCAGAATCGGGTGCTGGGGTTATACTCACTGGATGATTTGAAGTTGAGACCTCTGTTAAGATGAGTTCTTAACATCTCCTAACATCATTAACATTACTGGAGTCCACTTAGGTCGCCAATAGGGTGAAAAACTCATTATAGCCCAGGAATGGGCGGTAACTGTTGAAAAGTTTGAGAATTAGCGCCAGGTACTAATGCTTCAGACTGCATGCAAAATTCCATCTCATTGCACAAAGAAAGGATTGGAGCACTAAATCAAGCTCTAATGGCCTAGCTCAGTGGCGTTAAACTCAAAGCGCTGATCAATATCAGATGCAGTCTAATCACAAGTCATCATTGCCATTGGCTCTTTCCAGTTCTTAAAGGGGAGGTTCATTGATGCTGCAGAGCCTCATTCTCATCATTGCTGGCTGTGCAGCCATCTCAGCCAGCAGCAGCAGCTGAAGGAGAAGGAGCCGGATGACTCAAGCAGCCGTAATGAAGGCAGATCCATGCCCCAGGGAGAGAGCCCGCAGATTCTGCGACCATGCATTGGAGGCATTAGTATTTGCAGTGGCAAGACGGAGGGCCGTGCTTTACCCAACAAGTGTCAGGAAGCCCTCGCCGCAAGTCTTCCGCACTATGTGCAGGGAGGTAGCCCAGCACATCTCGGGCAGCGCTGTGGTCCCCAGGACCCACACACACAGCAGGAAGAAATTTAACAACCTCACTCGGGTAGTCAGGATGAGTCAATGCTTCAACAAGTGCTACATACCACCATCTGAACCACAATCTGCACACACTGGCCAAAGCACCACACCCCCAGCACTCATCCACCAACAATCTCTACCTACCAACACTCACACCCACATCTCACACCTTGCACAAAATTACAGCTATTCAACTATGGCAGGCACATCACCCAAACACATTGCTCCACACTTACTCACACGCTTTCCTTTCTCTTGCACGATAAGGTGGCTCACACAGGAGGGAGCAGGAGCGCACAGGTGGGGGACAAACCCACACCCAACCACTGTCTGAACTGGAGAACAGAGTGCTGCAGATTATTGTGCACCAGGTGGTGGGCGCCATGGCCACTGGCGATGTTGACACCCTTGGGGACAACAATGGTATTTTCATCCCGACTCATTTATCTCACATCCCACTAGCCCCCTCACCCCACAAGCGTTTCGCACTTTCCAGCTAATCATGTTGTATGCATGGATTTCTCCCTAACTGCCCCCTCCCCTCACCTTGTGAAGGAATAAGCCATATAACCTATTCAGAAAAATATACTATCTTTTGAAAGAATTTTGGCCTTATTATAACATGACAAACTGGGTTTGGCAATCTAGAAACATAACTATGGAAAAGCTGTGAAAGCATTCTGGCTTTTGAGATAAGATAGTTCTTGACACTGTATCAATAACCTTATTGAAACAGAAGGTTAAAGGCTCCGGCAGGCTGACCTTTGGGAATAAAACAATGGTTCACCCTGGATAAGGTGTTCTAATTTACACTTCGTAAAGAAGCACATAAAGCACAAACATCTGCCTTCGTTAAAATGACATCAAGTAAAAAACACACCTGCAGCCACACCGTTTTTTATGCTAAACTTAGAACACCTAGAGAGGAGACATAATTCTGTAATGCTACCAGCTGAGGTGACTGTAAAAATTGCACGGGCCAGATGAAAAATGACTAGAGATAATTAGCTTACATCAGCAGAAAACCTTAAAGGAAATACCACTGGAAAAGGGTACTCTCAGATGGGATAATAGACTCGCTTTAAAGGGGCAAAGCGATTCGCAGCATCAGAGGCGGCTCTGTAAGTCTCCAACTCTTTGTACCTCGGGGATCAAAGGTATTTGATTTTGGTGGATATCATAAATAGAACTTTAAGAACTGTAAAACTGTAGCGAAGTTAAGATTTGAGAGTAAGGTTCTCTGATAATAGGATTGTAAGCTTTCTCTTTTTGGAACTGTTAATGTTGTGATTGACTCACCAACTGTAAATTACATAGAAACATAGAAGATAGGAGCAGGAGTAGGCCATTCGGCCCATCGAGCATGCTCCGCCATTCAATAAGATCATGGCTGATCATCCAAATTCAGTACCCCGTTCCTGCCTTCTCCCCATATCCCTTGATCCCTTTAGCCTTAAGAAATATATCCAACTCCTTTTTGAATATATTTAATGAATTGGCCTCCACTGCCTTCTGTGGTAGAGAATTCCACAGGTTCACCACTCTCTGGGTGAAGAAATTCCTCCTCATCTCAGTCCTAAATAGTTTACCCCTTCTCCTTAGACTTTGACCCCTAGTTCTGGACTCCCCAGCCATCGGGAACATCCTTCCTGCATCTAGTTTGTCTAGGCCTGACAGAATTTTATAGGTTTCGATGAGATCCCCTCTCAATCTTCTAAACTCCAGTGAGTACAAGCCCAATCAACCCAATCTCTCCTCGTACGTCATTCCTGCCATCCCAGGTATTAGCCTGGTGAATCTTCGCTGCACTCCTTCCATGGCAAGAACGTCCTTCCTCAGATAAGGCGAACAAAACTGCACACAATACTCAAGGTGCGGTTGCACCAAGGCCCTGTACAACTGCAGCAAGACATCCTTGTTCCTGTACTCGAACCCTCTTGCTACGAAGGCCAACATACCATTTGCCTTCTTAACCGCCTGCTGCACCTGCATGCTTACCTTCAGCGACTGGTGCACAAGAACACCCAGGTCTCTTTGCATTTACCCTTCTCCCAAACTATTGTCATTCAAATAATAATCTGCCTTCCTGCTTTTGCCACCAAAGTGGATAACCTCACATTTATCCACATTATACTGCATTTGCCATGTTTCTGCCCAATCACCCAACCTGTCCAAATCGTACTGGAGTTTCACAACATCCTCCTCACAGCATACCCTCCCACCCAGCTTTGTGTCGTCTGCAAATTTGGAGATACTACATCCAAATTCCCTCGTCCAGGTCATTAATATATATTGTGAACAGCTGGGGTCCTAGGACCGATCCTTGTGGTACCCCACTAGTCACTGCCTGCCACTCGGAAAATGACCCGTTTATTCCAACTCTTTGCTTTCTATCTGCCAACCAGTTCCCTATCCAAGTCAATACCTTGCCCCCAATCCCATGTGCCTTAATTTTACAAGCTAATCTCTTATGTGGGACCTTATCGAAAGCCTTCTGAAAGTCCAAATACAACACATCCACTGGTTCTCCCTTATCTATTTTACCAGTTACATCCTCAAAAAATTCCAGTAGATTAGTCAAGCACGATTTACCTTTTGTAAATCCATATTGACTTTGTCCGATCCTGTCAATGCTTTCCAAGTGCTCTGCTATTACATCTTTTATAATGGACTCTAGCATTTTTCCCACTACTGATGTCAGGCTTACTGGTCTATAATTCCCCGCTTTTTCTCTACCACCTTTTTTGAATAGTGGGGTAACATTAGCTACCCTCCAATCCATGGGTACTGTTCCAGAGTCTATCGAGTTCTGTCTTAATGCGAGGAGCATTCGTAATAAGGTGGATGAATTAGCTGCGCAAATAGAGGTAAACGAATATGATCTGATTCGGATTACAGAAACATGGCTCCAGGGTGGCCAAGGCTGGGAACTCAACATCCAGGGGTATTCAATATTCAGTAAAGATAGGCAAAAGGGAAAAGGAGGTGGGGTAGCATTGCTGGTTAAAGAGGGGATTAACACAATTGTAAGGAAGGATATTAGCTCTGATGATGTGGAATCTGTATGGGTAGAACTGAGAAATACCAAGGGGCAGAAAACGTTAGTGGGAGTGGTATATAGACCTCCAGACAGTAATGCAGCGGTCGGGGATGGCATTAAAAGGGAAATTAGAGAAGCGTGCAATAAGGGCACAGCAGTTATCATGGGTGACTTTAATCTACATATAGATTGGGCTAACCAAATTAGTAACAATACTGTGGAGGAGGAATTCCTGGAGTGTATACGGGATGGTTTCCTGGACCAATATGTCGAGGAACCAACTAGAGATCAGGCCATCTTAGGCTGGGTATTATGTAATGAGAAAGGATTAATTAGCAATCTTGTTGTGCGAGGCCCCTTGGGGCGGAGCGATCATAATATGATAGAATTCTTCATTAAGATGGAGGGTGAAGTTGTTGACTCAGAGACTAGGGTCCTGAATTTAAATAAAGGAAACTACGACGGCATGAGGTGCGAGTTGGGCAGGATTGATTGGGGAATGTCGCTCAAAGGGTTGACGGTGGATAGGCAATGGCAAACATTCAAAGATCAGATGGATGAACTACAGAATTTGTTCATCCCAGTTTGGCATAAAAATAAAACAAAAAAGGTGACTCAACCATGGCTAACAAGAGAAATTAGGGATAGCATAAGATCCAAGGAGAGGACATATCAAATGGCCAGAAAAAGCAGTAAACCTGAGGATTGGGAGCAGTTTAGGATTCAACAAAGGAGGACAAAGGGATTAATTAAGAAGGGGAAAATAGAATATTAGAGTAAGCTTGCAGGGAACATAAAAACTGACTGTAAAAGCTTTTATAGATATGTGAAGAGAAAAAGATTGGTGAAGTCAAGCATCAGAATCAGGGGAATTTATAGGAACAAAGAAATGGCAGACCAATTAAATACATACTTTGGTTCTGTCTTCACAAAGGAGGACACAAACAACCTCCCAGAGATGTCGGGGAACATAGGGTCTGATGAAAGGGAGGAACTGATAGAAATCAGTATTTGTAGGGAAATGGTGTTAGGGAAATTTACGGGATTGAAGGCCGATAAATCCCCAGGGCCTGATAATCTACATCCTAGGGTACTTAAAGAAGTGGCCCTAGAAATAGTAGATGCATTGCTGGTCATCTTCCAAAATTCGAGACTCTGGAACAGTACCCATGGATTGGAGGGTAGCTAATGTTACCCCACTATTCAAAAAAGGTGGTAGAGAGAAAACGGGGAATTACAGACCGGTAAGCCTGACATCGGTAGTGGGGAAAATGCTAGAGTCCATTGTAATAGATGTAATAGCAGAGCACTTGGAAAACAGTGACTGGATCGGACAAAATCAACATGGACTTACAAAAGATAAATCGTGCTTGACTAATCTACTGGAATTTTTTGAGGATGTAACTGGTAAAATAGATAAGGGAGAACCAGTGGATGTGGTGTATTTGGACTTTCAAAAGGCTTTCGATAAGGTCCCGCATAAGAGATTAGCGTGTAAAGTTAAGGCACATGGGATTGGGGGCAAGGTAGTGACTTGGATAAAGAACTGGTTGGCAGACAGAAAGCAAAGAGTTGGAATAAACAGCTCTTTTTCCGAGTGGCAGGCAGTGACTTGTGGGGTACCGCAGGGATCGGTCCTTGGACCCCAGCTATTCACAATATATATTAATGATCTGGACGAGGGAACTAGATGTAATATCTTCAAGTTTGCAGATGACACAAAGCTGGGTGGTCATGTGTGCTGTGAGGAGGATGCCGAGAAACTCCAGTATGATTTGGACAGGTTGGGTGATTGGGCAGAAGCATGGCAGATGAATAAATGCGAGGTTATCCACTTTGGTGTCAAAAACAGGAAGGCAGATTATTATCTGAATGGCAATAGATTGGGAGAAGGGGACGTGCAATGAGACCTGGGCATCCTTGTGCACCAGTCGCTGAAAGTAAGCATGCAGGTGCAGCAGGTGGTTAAGAAGGCAAATGGTATGTTGGCCTTCGTAGCGAGAGGGTTTGAGTACAGGAACAAGGATGTCTTGCTGCAGTTGTACAGGGCCTTGGTGAGACCACATCTTGAGTATTGTGTGCAATTTTGGTAACCCTATCTGAGGAAGGATGTTCTTGCCATGGAGGGAGTGCAGCGAAGGTTCACCAGGCTAATACCTGGGATGGCAGGAATGACGTATGAGGAGAGATTGGGTCGATTGGGCTTGTACTCGCTGGAGTTTAGAAGAATGAGAAGAGATCTCATTGAAACTTATAACATTTTAACAGGATTAGACAGACTAGATGCAGGAAGGATGTTCCCGATTTTCAGGGAGTCTAGAACCGGGGATCACAGTCTAAGGATAAGGGATATGCCATTTAGGACAGAGATGAGGAGGAATTTCTTCACCCAGGGGGTGGTGAACCTGTGGAATTCTCTACCAAATAAGGCAGTAGAGGCCAATTCATTAAATATATTCAAGAAGGAGTTAGATATATTTCTTAAGGCTAAAGGGATCAAGGGATATGGAGAGAAGGCAGGAACAGGGTACTGAGTTTGGATGATCAGCCATGATCTCATTGAATGTCGGAGCAGGCTCGAGGGGCTGAATGGCCTACTCCTGCTCCTATCTTCTATGTTTCTATTTCGGTTCTTTAATAAAACTATATATTTTTTGAATTGTCTCACATAAGACTTCTGTATCAAAAACTCACGAACTCAATCTCTGTACACTCTTTGGTGAGGAGTTGGGAGTTGTAGAATTCTGGGGGAGTTTTCCGGACCCTCATAATATCCGAAACGCTACAGTTTAGCTAAACTTATTAAAAGTGCTATCTGGAGGACAGTAACATTTTCAGGTTGCTCCTTTCCTTTAGGGAGAGATGGTCCAGACCTTTAGACCCAATTAAGCGTCTTTAGGATTCGGCTACCTCAAACTTTAGTTGAAAGTGAACGTCTGAGGAATACGCCTGATCTGGGGTAGCCCTAAAAGGGCTAGGACTAGTAATTATCCCTTCAACCTTAACCCAAATCCTGTGCCTTTATGCTTTCAGATAATGAGCAAGCACCTGAGCAGCCTGTCCCTGAGGGCACCGCAGAGAGCGAGGCGGGAGAAGAGGAGGAAGAACACACCGCGTCACTGCATGTCTCACCTGCAGGCACCAACTCAGGCAATGGCATTACGTGTTCTTTAGAGGCTAGTGTAGTAGTGGTATCTGCACAGGGTGAGGCACTGGGGACGAGCAGGCTGCAGCAAAGCCAAGGGGGAAACGGTAGCCCAGGAGTCAGCTCCCCGGAGGTCGAGTTCTGCTGCACAGGACTCAGATGAGGACCTCAATGGGGAGGCGTTTAGAAGAAGGGTGATGGGCATGCACATGGAGATAATAGGTGCAATGGCAAGGGTGCCCGAGAGCCTCTCGGCAATGGTAAGGAGCATGGAGGAGTCCGCCTCCAACATTACACAAGGATCTGCGCACACCATGGAGCCCATCATTTCCAGTCTGCAAAGGATGGTAGACTCCCAGAGAGACTGTGGTGGCCCAGACCTCATGCCGTGTGTGTTGGGCGATCTAGCAGCTTCCATTGCAGCACAGGCGGAAGCGACGCAATGTCTTAGTGCTGTATTGCAGTCTATGCTTGGTGGCATCCAATCTCAGACTGCTCTCATGCAGTCTCAGCTTGATGCCATGCAAGCTCTGACTGCTGCCATCGTGGCTGGGTCGACCACCGTTGACTGGGGCTTTCATGGTGTCACAGCAGGCCAGCAATCTGTGCTCCAACAGATTGCTAGGGATGCTGAGGTGCTGCCCCGGGGGGAGTGGCAGTGGGTCAGTGGAGCAGGAACCCTGCTGTCCTTTCTCAGGATGACAGCATTCCTGCTCCCACCACTGGCACCCCGCCATTGTCCTTGTCACTGCCTGTCATCCAGCCAGCCCAGACTGCTGCCGCCTATGCTGAGGTGGTGCAGTCTACAGCCGGGCCTTTCAGGTCCAGAGCTGGTTGAGGGCGTCCTGAAAAGCCATCTGAAGTCTCCCGCATGGACGCTCAGCAGCCTTCCACCAGCTGTTCTGCAGCCATTGGGACAACACTTCGTAGGAGCACTAGAGTAGGCAAAGGCACAGTAACGCCAGGCACTAAGGGATTGCACAAGTATGAATAGAAACATAGAAACATAGAAACATAGAAGATAGGAGCAGGAGTAGGCCATTTGGCCCCTCGAGCCTGCTCCGCCATTCAATGCGATCATGGCTGATCATCCAAATTCAGTACCCGGTCCCTGCTTTCTCCCCTTACCCCTTGATCCCTTTAGCTTTAAGAAATATATCTGATGGACCTTCAATAACCACAAAACTAGAAGTTATAGACTTAAACAAGTTGGCTTTTAATCACTAAGATCAGAGCTAACATCTCAACACGCCGACTGGTTCACAGGAATGAGTCATACAGATCCTGGGATCTTTATGTAAGAGAAGTCGGGGCGGAGCCAAGAGCCAAGACCTGGAACCTCCCAGGTTAGTCGGGAAAGAGGAAGTGAAACTATACACAGTGGGGGAGGGTAATACATATGAGTGCAAAACGAATACAGGATCAAGACAAACAGATTTCATTACATTCACCCCTTCTATAGATTTAGTCCATCGGGGTGATGTTTCTTAAAAGTTGGTATAAGTGAGTCTGTCAGGAGGTTTTGCAGTCCTCAATGATCGGCGCAAAGCCGGTTGGGGTGCCTCTAGGGGAGTGGATTCTGGTTCCTCCGCTGTCCGGGCCTCCGCAGTGGTGTCTTCCAGGTTATCTGCAGTGTCCTCCAGGTTAAAGTTGGGTATTGATACCTCTTGGCGTCCTGTCTCTTTGTAGTGTAGGTCTTCATCGGGTAGTCTCCCATCGTTCTCTCCGCTCCCCGAGGGAGCGAGGTCTTTTATGGAAACAGTGTCCTCTCGCCCGTCAGAGTATTCGATATAGGCGCACTGAGGGTTTGCATGGAGGAGCTGTACCTTTTCCACAAGGGGGTCCGTTTTATGGCCTCTCACGTGCTTCCGCAATAGTACTGTACCCGGAGACGTCAGCCATGCGGGTAGAGATATGCCCGAGGTGGATTTCTGGGGGAAAACGAACATCTTTTCATGAGGGGTAGCTTTAGTGGCAGTACATAACAGAGACCTTATGGAGTGGAGCACGTCTGGGAGGACTTCCTGCCAGCGGGAGGTCGGAAGGTCTTTTGACTTTAAGGCTAACATGACAGCCTTCCAAACAGTAGCATTCTCCCTTTCCACTTGTCCATTACCCCGGGGGTTGTAGCTAGTGGTTCTGCTAGTGGCTATCCCCTTCGAGAGCAAGAACTGGCGCAGCTCGTCACTCATGAATGACGTCCCCCTATCGCTGTGTATGTAGTTTGGCATGCCAAACATGCAGAATAGGTTACAGAGACACTTGATGACCGTGGCACTGGTCATGTCTGGGCAGGGAATGGCGAAGGGGAAGCGGGAATATTCATCAATGATATTGAGGAAGTATATGTTACGGTCGGCAGAGGGAAGGGGTCCCTTGAAGTCCAGACTTAGGCGCTCGAATGGCCGTGTGGCTTTGATAAGGTGTGCACGGTCAGGCCTGTAGAAACGAGGCTTGCATTCCGCACAGATGTGGCAGGCTCTGGTCATTGCCCTGACCTCCTCGATGGAGTGGGGCAGATTGCGGGACTTTATAAAATGGTATAGTCGGGTGACCCCTGGGTGACAGAGGTCGTTGTGGAGACCCTGTAATTTGTCCGTATGAATGCTGGCACACATTCCCCGTGATAGGGCGTCTGGGGGTTCATTAAGGGCTCCCGGCCTGTACATAATATCATAGTCGAACGTGGATAGTTCGATCCTCCACCTGAGTATTTTGTCATTCTTGATTTTCCCCCTTTGTTTGTTATTAAACATGAAAGCCACCGACCGCTGGTCGGTGAGCAGGGTGAAACGTTTGCCGGCTAGGTAGTGTCTCCAGTGCCGCACTGCCTCCACTATAGCCTGTGCCTCCTTCTCGACAGAAGAGTGCCTGATTTCAGGTCCCTGAAGGGTTCGGGAGAAGAAGGCCACAGGTCTCCCAGCCTGATTGAGGGTCGCAGCTAAGGCAAAGTCTGATGCATCGCTTTCGACTGGAAAGGGAATGCATTCGTCCACTGCACACACTGCAGCCCTTTCAATGTCCTGTTTAATACTGGTGAAAGCCTCCCGAGCTTCAGCTGATAGTAGGAAGGACGTCGATTTAATGAGGGGTCGGGCCTTATCAGAGTAATTGGGCACCCATTGGGCATAATACGAAAAAAATCCCAGGCACCTTTTTAAAGCTTTGGGATTGTGTGGCAGGGGCAGTTCCTTTAGGGGGCGTAATCGGTCAGGGTCCGGTCCAATTACCCCATCTTCCACCACACAGCCGAGGATACAGAGACGGGTTGTGTTGAAGACACATTTGTCTTCGTTGTCGGTTAGATTCAGCTTTAGGGCAGTTTTTAAAAGTCTCGCAAGATTTAGATCGTGGTCTTGCTGGTTGTGCCCGCAGATAGTGACATTGTCCAGATAGGGGTAGGTAGCTTGTAGTTTATTCTCGTCAACCATGCGGTCCATCTCATGTTGGAAGACCGAGACCCCATTTGTTACTCCGAAGGGCACTCTGAGAAAATGGTAGAGGCGCCCGTTCGCCTCGAAGGCGGTGTATGGGCGGTCCTCCGTTCTAATGGGGAGCTGGTGATACGCGGATTTGAGGTCGATAGTCGAGAAGACTCGGTATTGCGCAATCTGGTTGACCATTTCTGATATGCGGGGTAAAGGGTAGGCGTCCAGCTGGGTATAAATATTAACAGTCTGGCTGTAGTCAATTACCATCCGTTTCTTTTCGCTATTTTTAACTATGACTACTTGGGCACGCCACGGGCTGGTACTGCATTCAATAATGCCTTCCCGCAGGAGTCTGTCCACTTCCGCCTTGATAAAGTGTCTGTCTTCCAGACTGTACCGTCTACTTTTGGTCGCTATGGGCCTACAGTTCGGAGCGAGATTAGCGAATAAAGAGGGCGGACTGATTTTTAAGGTTGATAGGCCACAGACTGTGAGTGGCGGCTGGGACCCGCCATATGCTAGCGTGACACTTTCGTGGTGGCACTGGAAGTCCAGGCCCAAGATTACACTAACAGAGTTCTGGCATCACGAGGAGTTTAAAATCCTTGTAGTCCGTGCCTTTTACAGTCAGTGTTACCACACAGTAGCCCAAAATGTCCGAAGTGTGGGGCTTAGCAGCCATAGCAATTCTGCTCCGTGTAGGGGTTACCGTTAATGAGTGCTGCCGTACCAGGCTAGGGTGGATAAAACTCTCGGTACTCCCACAGTCAATTAAACATTTAGTTAAATTCCCGTTTACCTGTATGTCCATCATGGATTTTGTCAACGGGTGTGGCCTGGATTGATCCACCATGATCGAAGCCACTGTTGAGCCCTGGGCGGCCGTTGAGTCGGGAAAAGATGGCGGATCCCAAGATGGCGGCCCGCACGGCACGCACGAGGCGGTGACGGAGTTGGAAATCGGATTCCCCTGCAGACTTTGCTAAAATGCCCCTTTTTCTTACATTTGAAGCATGTAGCGTCCTTCGCTGGGCATCGTTGTCTGGGGTGCTTGGCCTGGCCGCAGAAGTAGCATTGAGGGCCTCGAGATATTGCCGTTGTAGTAGGACTCCTGGGTGAACTGTGTGGGGACTCCGGCGGCGTAGAGCTGGTCTGAGACCTGGATGGGGAAGATGGCTGATTCCAAGATGGCGGCCCCCTCGGTGCGCACGAGGCAGTGAGGGCCGCATGGCCGGAAGAATAAGAGTCAGAGTTTTTCTGGGCCATGTCCAGCGATCGCGCAGTGGCCACTGCCTTTTTAAAGTCCAGGACCTCCTTCTCCAGCAGTCTCTGCCGGATATAATTCAATTTGAGGCCCGTGATGAAGGAATCGCGGACCAATTCATCAGAGTACGCGTTGGCCGTCACGGCCTTGCAGTTACAGTCCCGGACCAGGTCCTTTAGGCCCTGTAAGAAATCGTCCATTGATTCCTCTGATTGCTGCCTGCGTGTAGCCAGCAGATGTCTGGCGTACACTTCGTTTACCGGCCTCTGGTATTGGGCCTTCAGGATAGTGATGGCCTCCGTGTAAGAGGTGGCATCCCGGATGAATGAATAAATCCGATGACTTACGCGAGTAGTCAGTAGACTCAGTTTATCTACCTCTCTAGCGGATGAGGCCCCCGCGAAGAGTTCGAAGCATTTGAGCCAGTGTCCAAATTGATTTGAGCTTCAGCAGAATGTGGATCCAAGTCCAGACACTCTGGTTTTAGGAGTCGATCCATCCTAGTATTCTTTAGTGATTAAAATTGATGGGCCTTCAATAACCACAAAACTAGATGTTATAGACTTAAACAAGTTGGCTTTTAATCACTAAGATCAGAGCTAACATCTCAACACGCCGACTGGTTCACAGGAATGAGTCATACAGATCCTGGGATCTTTATGTAAGAGAAGTCAGGGGCGGAGCCAAGAGCCAAGACCTGGAACCTTCCAGGTTAGTCGGGAAAGAGGAAGTGAAACTATACACAGTGGGGGAGGGTAATATACATGAGTGCAAAACGAATACAGGATCAAGACAAACAGATTTCATTACAATATCCAACTCCTTCTTGAATATATTTAATGTATTGGCCTCTACTGCCTTCTGTGGTAGAGAATTCCACAGGTTCACCACTCTCTGGGTGAAGAAATTCCTCCTCATTTCTGTCCTAAATGGCCTACCCCTTATCCTTAGACTGTGACCCCCGGTTCTGGACTCCCCCGCCATCGGGAATATCCTGCATCTAGTCTGTCCAGTCCTGTGAGAATTTTATAAGTTTCAATGAGATCCCCTCATTCTTCTAAACTCCAGCGAGTATAAGCCCAATCGACCCAATCTCTCCTCATACGTCATTCCTGCCATCCCAGGTATCAGCCTGGTGAATCTCCGCTGAACTCCTTCCATGGCAAGAACATCCTTCCTCAGATAAGGCGACCAAAACTGCACACAATACTCAAGATGTGGTCTCACCAAGGCCCTGTACAACTGCAGCAAGACATCCTTGTTCCTGTACTCAAACCCTCTCGCTACGAAGGCCAACATACCATTTGCCTTCTTAACCGCCTGCTGCACCTGCATTCTTACCTTCAGCGACTGGTGCACAAGGACGCCCAGGTCTCGTTGCACTTCCCCTTCTCCCAATTGTCGAAATCTCGACTCCGAGTAAGACTCTAACACACAAGCAGTACCGTCAGATTGTTAGTTTATTTTACTTGTGCACAAGGGGAGAGTGCCTCGTCAAGGGCTAGGTTAGCAACTCTGAAAATCATCAGTAATCGCAGCATATTTATACACTTAAGTAAACAAGCTCCATAGCGATGTTATTCTTATCTAATTAACCACTTTAACAGTGTTATCAAATCAACACTCGTCTTTGCCGAGTAACAGTTACCATCTCCTTACAGGGACTAGCCTTTTCTCGTCCCTTACTCATTGTTGTGTCTGGTTTCGGTTATCACATCCTTATTGTTGTTACAGCTGCTGACAGCTTGTTTGGTATTAGTTGCTGAAGTAAGCTCTAATTCCAAGTTGACCGAATATAATATCCCAGCAAGCCTTGCAATCTATAGTTGCCCCTTTTTCTATATTTCCACACAATCTATTGCCATTCAGATAATAATCTGCCTTCCTGTTTTTGCCACCAAAGTGGATAACCTCACATTTATCCACATTATATTGCATCTGCCATGCGTCTGCCCAATCACCCAACCTGTCCAAATCATCCTGTAATTTCTCGGCATCCTCCTCACAGCACACACGCCCACCCAGCTTTGTGTCGTCTGCAAATTTGGAGATATTACATCTAGCTCCCTCGTCTAGATCATTAATATATATTGTGAATAGCTGGGGTCCAAGGACCGATCCTTGCGGTACCCCACTAGTCACTGCCTGCCACTTGGAAAAAGACCCGTTTATTCCAACTCTTTGCTTTCTGTCTGCCAACCAGTTCTCTATCCAAGTCAATACTTTGCCCCCAATCCCATGTGCCAAATCCATGTTGACTTTGTCCGATCCTGTCACTGTTTTCCAAGTGCTCTGCTATTACATATTTTACAATGGACTCTCGCATTTTCCTCACTACCGATGTCAGGCTTACCGGTCTGTAATTCCCCGTTTTCTCTCTACCACCTTTTTTGAACAGTGGGGTAACATTAGCTACCCTCCAATCCATGGGTACTGTTCCAGATTCCATTGAATGTTGCAAGATGATCAGCAATGCATCTACTATTTCTAGGGCCACTTCCTTAAGTACCCTAGGATATAGATTATCAGGCCCTGGGGATTTATCGGCCTTCAATCCCATCAATTTCCCTATCACCATTTCCCTACAAATACTGATTTCTTTCAGTTCCTCCCTTTCATCAGACCCTATGTTCCCTGACATCTCTGGGAGGTTATTTGTGTCCTCCTTTGTGAAGACAGAACCAAAATATGTATTTAATTGGTCCGCCATTTCTTTGTTGCCCATTATTAATTCCCCTGATTGTGACTGCAAGGGACCTACGCTTGACTTCACCAATCTTTTTCTCTTCACATATCTATAAAAGCTTTTACAGTCAGTTTTTATGTTCCGTGCAAGCTTACTCTCATATTCTATTTTCCCTTTCTATTGTTGTAAATATGCGTTCACTGATTATTGATAAATTTATTCATTCAGTTTGGATTATTTTGCGGTGTCTCCCATTTCATCTTTGCGCTGCGATCTGGCCTGTGACAGGGATGGAATGATGGGGATGTGGTGAGCAACAGGGATCTGGGGTTCAATTCATTGGAACCGCAGTCTGATGAGGTGGTCACGGAAGGCTGATTGAGTGGCTGCCTCCTCCCTCGCTGCTGTTCCTCCTCCTCCTCATCTTTCTCTTCCTCTTCATGCTTGTCCTCCTCTTCCTCTCTCTCATCCTCCTCCTGAGGTGGTCCCTCAATCCCTGGTGGCAATGGCTGGGCCCTCATGATGGCCAAGTTGTGTAGCATGCAGCAGACCATGACGAAATGGGATACCCACCCAGCCGAGTACCGGAGGGCTCCTCCTGAGCGGTCAAGGCAGTGGAACCATTGCTTGAGCACCCCGATGGTCTGTTCGATGATGTTCCTGGTGGCGGCATGGCTCTCATTATATGAGTGCTGGGCAGCAGTGTTGTGGTAGTGGAGGGGAGTCATGAGCCAGGTGGAGAGTGGGTAGCCCTTGTCTCCGACCAGCCAGCCGCGAGCTTGATGTGGTGGCTGGTAGAGTGCTGGCACACCGATCTGGCGCAGGATGAAGGTATCATGGCTGCTGCTAGGATAGCGGGCATTCGCATGGAGGATTTGCTGTGTGTGGTCGCACACCAACTGCACATTAAGTGAGTGGTAGCCTTTGTGGTTACGGAAGATCTCAGGATTATTATGCGGTGCCCGCAAAGCCAAGTGGGTCCAGTCAATGGCGCCCTGCAATATGGGGAATCCCGTTATACTGGCAAAGCCACATGTATGTTCGTCGTGCTTCTCTCTGATGATGCGGAAGAAAATGTAGTCCCTTCTCCTGCTGTAGAGAGCCTCTGTGACCTCCCGGATGCAGCGATGGACGGCGAACTGCGGGATGTTTACTTTATCTCCTGTTGCTGACTGGAAGGATCCGCTGGTGAAAAAATTGAAGGCGACGGTGACCTTGACTGCCATGGGGAGAACCGTGGCCGTCCTGATCTGAGGCTGGAGGTCTGGTTGCAGGAGGTGGCAGAATTCTGTGACCACCTCCTTGGTGAAGTTGAGCCTTCTAATGCACTGCTCCTCGCTTAATTGGAGGTAGAAGTGCTCTCGGAATACCCTTGGAGGGTAAGGCCTCCTGTTGAGAGCCCTGATGGCCCTCCTCCTCCCTCAGGCCACATGTTCCCAGCTTTCTCACTGCCTCTGCTCCCTCCGCCATAGATCCTGGAGGGCAAGGCTGACTGCCAGTATAGCCCCCATTAATGTACCCAAGTGTAGCACTTTGGTATGCTGTGAGAATAAATGTAACTAATTGTTAGTAGCCACAACACTGCTGATACTAAACAACCTTTAAATGACTGAATTAAACAGTTTAACTCAATGTCAAACTGACAAAGAAGCAGTGAAACAGCACTAACATGACAGCTGCGGCTCATTAAGTAGCGCCCCTGGAGCCTGCAACCGCCTGCTTGAAGCATCCTCTCCCTGTTGCTGTTGGGGCGAGGTGCAAAGGCAGGGGGCAACAATTAATTTTGCAGATCGTGTGCCCGGTGAGCGTAGCATGCTCACTGACGTCACGAACTGCCTGGCGCTGAGGTCCCCAGTGGTAACTCGTAGTGGTGGCGGTACGGGGGGTGGGGGTGCAAATTTGTCATGGGTCGCTGGATTCACCTCGCCCCGGCACTACTGCATCAGCGCCCCAGCCAGGCGCTAACCAACTGAATTTTTCCCCCAAAAGTTCTTTTGTAAGACAGTAATGAATGTCTTTTCTAAATACAGAATTTTTGGCCAGCGTATTTTGAACAAAAAAATACTTTCCTTCGAATTTTCTCCCCCTTTAAATCTGCAAAAGGTATTAAGGATTAACACAGCCATAGAAGGAATATAAGGATAGAGGTGATAAATGAGATAATTTACACATCAATCTAACTGTGGTCATTGGTAGTATTGGTGGTTGGCTTAGATTAAAAGTTTTTAGCTAAATGAGTAGTCCATGTAGTCAAATGCCTTCTAGAGATGACTACCGCCCTGTGGGTAACCATAGTGTTCGGCTTCACTGGCATGGCCGGTTTGACAGACTGGCCATTACTGGAGAAAAGGCAGATGTAATTCCTGACTATCTTTTTGTAGTCTTAATTGGGTTTGAAGACCTGACTGACCTCCTGTATCTCTATCATTATTTCTATCTTCCTGTGTTCGCAGACAGTACACAAGGGCTGTCAGATAACCCCTGCCAAGCACCAAAGATTTTCCAGCACAATGGGCATGAGGTGTTTATTGATTACTGAGACAAGCTAATATATATAGCTAATATAAAGCTAATATATATTCCATGGATGTTGCCTGGCCTGCTGAGTTTTTCCAGCATTTTCTGTTGTTATTTTGGATTTCCAGCATCCGCAGTATTTTGCTATCCTAATATATGGCTTATTACATGCAGTCTTTAGGTAAAATTAGCACCAAAGCTTTGTTCATTAGCTTTTGAACCACCTTTTATCTCAGTGCTTTTTCTTTAACTTCTGTGAATACGCTTTGCTTTTTAAAAAAAAACTAATTTGAAACTCATTTTTTTTCCCCCCAAATGCTTTCTGTGGAAAAGTGGTAAAAAAACCCTCCTGAACCTTGGCATATGCTGAGCATCATATATTTCCAGGTTTATACAAGCAAGCTTTTAATTAAATAGAGTAGTGACATTTGGGGCAAAGCTCTGTCACCACATGACTATTTACTTTCACTGTATTGACGGGCTGCCCTATTTGGATGACATTTGTTCTTTCTGTTACGTCTAGATAAGGAGAAGCTAGATAAGTACACGAGGGAGAAAGGAATAGAAGAATGTGCTGATAGGGTTGGGAGGAGGCTCGTGTGGAGCATAGAACTGTTGGGCCGAATGGGCTGTTTCTGTGCTGAACATTCTATGTAATTCTAATTGGAATGTTAGTTGTGTGTTGGTCAGATGTCATATCCCTCAAATCAGTGTCGGAAAATCTACATCTCTATCTCATGAGTCATTGATGCTGTTAGCATAAATAGATCTTAAAATTGGCAGATACCTTCATTAGTTACTGGCTGCATGCTGGTACTGATAACTCTATATATATTTTTTAATTAATATTCACAGTGACATAAAGCCAGAAGAAGAGATGTTCAGACCAGTTCTGTGACAGTGAAATATATGATTGTCTTCACACTGCCTGCTTAGAATCTCCAACTTTCATTCTGGCCAACGGAAATTTTCTAGATGCCGCATAAAATCCTCAGAAGCCAGCCGAGAACATCTCTACGTAAAGACACATAGGGTATAAAAAAATTATCTCGATATTTATGACAGACCAGACTAAAATATAATTAATGGAGTCAAAAAAATTAAATACAATTAAATAAAAGCTTCAGTTTATAGCAGACTTGTGTGATCAGGATGACATGTAGGAATGGCACTTCTCAAGTCACTCTTCTCACTGTTTTAACAGTCATTGACTCAAAAACAAAGAACTTGCCTTTCTATAGCGCCTTTCACAACCTCAGGACGTCCCAAAGTGCTTTACAGCCAATGAAATACTTTTGAAGAGTAGTCACTGTTGCAATGTAGGGAAACACGGCAGCCAATTTGCGTTCAGCAAGCTCCCACAAGCAGCAATGTGACAATGACCAGATAATCTGTTTTAGTGATGTTGGTGAGGGGTAAATATTGACCAGGACACCAGGGAGAACTTCCCTGCTCTTGTTCAAAATAATGGCGTGGGATCTTTTACTTCCACCTGAGAGGGTAGACGGGGCCTCGGTTTAACATCTCATCCGAAAGACGGCACCTCAGACAGTGCAACACTCCCTCAGTACAGCACTGGGAGCGTCAGCCTGGATTGTGGACTCGAGTCTCTGGAGTGGGGCTTGAACCCACGACCTTCTAACTCAGAGGCATTAAGGCATAAAGGGGTATGGGGAGAGAGCGGGAATATGGTATTGAGATAGAAGGTCAGCCATGATCATATTGCATGGTAGAACAGGCTCGAAGGGCCGAATGGCCTACTCCTGCTTCTATTTTTCTACTTTTCTATGTGCTATTCACTGAGCCACGGCTATTTTAAACAGTGACTGAGTTGCCCAATTTTTATTTTTCTACTGCAAAACGGTAAGAGGTTTAATACAGAGTTGATTGAGTTAATGAGCAAAATCCAAACCATACCACAAGCAGGTTCTTCAGCTCTGCTGTCTCGCTTGATTTTTCATTCAACCCACGGGGATCCTCTTATTATTCAATTATAAAACCAACAGTGTTTGTCAAACAATATCTTTTATTTTGTTTTCAGCAAATCAACTCATTTTCTACTTATCTCCACCATAGGACAAATATGGACAGTCAAAATGATTTAACTGAGTCTTGAGTTGAGTGCCTGATGGGGAATGTCTCCTCAGACACTGACACGGTTTGCCCAGTAATGACAGGGACAGACTGAGAATGCAAAACAAACACAGCACAGAATCTCCAAAACACACACCTCCCTGTGCTTAAAATTAAGTAAGTGCTTTGCTTTGCCACTTTTTACTTCAACAAGAAACCTTAGTCTAACAGCATGCTTCATAATCCCCAATAACTAGTGGCTGTTTATTAAAAGCTGGTGGTCAATTCTTTTAGCAACTTAACATTATTACCCAATGATGTCTCCTCGCTCCTATCAAATGGACAATTCTGCTGAATGGTGTCGTGGCTCAAACTAGTGATTGGCTGAGACTCGATCCACCGCATCATCAGGAGAACAGTCCACTGAAGGAAGGGGGGCTGGAACATAAATTTGAGATTAAAATGGAATATGTGTCTATTTAAACCTTCCTGGTGTTGTCCTTTTTTTTTAAAGAGGAGACCCATTGCTTGCGAGAGTTACAAAACTTTAACGATAGTGATTTAGGCCGGCGCCCAACTTCAATGGCTGTCTTCTGTGCGATGCACAATGGCACAAGATGGCAGCTTCCGATAGAATGATTCAAATCAACAAACTAGATGGAAACGCAAATGACGTGGAGGACACCACATGAAGCACAGCCACCCGAAGAGGAAGAGGTGATGATTCAAAGGCAATCTGTCACATATCAAAACAAGTTTTATTCCTTTCCTTTCCTTTCCCCTCTAATCTTCTGGCTTTAAACTCTGACAGAAATGTAATTTATGAAATAATTTAAATACTCTGTTCTGAAAATACAGTTGGACCTCAAAATATGTTTGTAAAACAGTCACCATTATAACAAACATGTTAATTCAGACATTAGAAATTTGGACACAGAAGTCTCGTGTCTTGAGAATGGCAAATCCAATATACCATTGACTATGAAAAAACATTGTGTTGCGGCCTCTCTTGGTGACTTCAAGCTGGAGTTCCAGGCCAAAGCCTTAGTTATATTTTGAAGAGTTTCTGGTACCATCCCAAACCTGCATTCAAACTCTTATTTCCACATTGTACCTGAGATGTAGCAAGAGGCTGGCGATAGGAGATCATCGTCAGCCCATTCATGCAATCTTATTGGACAGGGAGCGGTCAGTGCTACCCAAAGTCTGGAATTGTCTCCTTCCAATTGGCTCTCCACCTCCCCTTCCCGGGCCACCGTTGGAAACTATCTGTGATATCATTCGCTGCTTGACCACGTCGCCGTCATGTGTCCACTATTTCCATGGTTGGCGTTTGATCGTGTGGGACAGCCTGCGCATCGTGGATGGTCTGATTGTGCGGGATGGAGTTCTGCTGGAGTTCAAGAGCTATTGCGTTCTCTGGGAAATTCTTGACCTGTTTCTGATACTCTATGAAAGTGCAAGTCTTGGTGGCAATAGCGATGATGTTCTTACCAATAAATATAGTCGAAACCCGACTGTCTCGAAACAATACCATGTTAATCGCCCGGATGAATACTGTAACAATGTTGATGGTTACCAAGCTTAAAACAGGGTATAGCATCATCTTTTGAGGGGCTATGTGCTCACCTTGCATGCTGATCTCACTGAGAGAGACACACGGTAGAATGAGCAAGAGAATATAGCAGTAGAAAAACATGAGGCCTTCTGCCCACATCGGAAGGCCAGACTTGTGTGGCTCCCATAGATTAGCTTGGATGTCCAAAATATCCAACAAGTCCAAGGCTACCCAGAAGAGGCGTCCCCTTAGGTCCTCCTTCTTCCTGAAAGTCCTGACATAGTCCATGCTGTCTAAGGCGATCAAGATGAGATACAGTCCAGGCACACAGATGGAAAGTAGTAAGGTCAATGCCTTGCGCGCAACTGTGTCTGCGTTCTTTTTCTCAGCTTTATAGTTCTGAAAAATAAAGTAGAGCTTAATCTCTAGGACGAATATGTACAAGAACCAGAGGATCATGGCGTAGCCACGCTTGGCGGTCTTTACCTCGGCTCCGACCCAGACTGCCACGTACCGGAGCACAATCAGGAAGCAAATGTCTCCAACCAGCACGATGATGCAGACCCCGATCTTCCGAGGCCCCTGGTTCTGTTCCACCAGGTAGGCATCCATGAAGGCCATGCTGCTCATGATGACAATTGTGGAGAGGCACACGTGGCGCCGGTCGGGTGGTGGCAGCACCATGTTGGTCGGTCGAGGAGCTCCCGAGGACAGCGCTCCAGGGTTGTCCTGTCGGAACTAAAAAATATTAGACAACTTGGCCGAAGATTGCAAAGTGTCGCACCTCCTACAAAATGAGACAACTTGGCTGAAGCCGATAGCTCCTACCGTTCTGATTCGCTGTTCCAAAACGTAGACTAATATTCCCTCCAGTGCTCCAATGACTGGTCCTTTAAAGACTTGGTAGATCCCTACTAACAACCTCCACCCATCCGCCTTCCTGTTGTGGGGATGTAGGTTTCATAGCTAAATCGATGCATGAGACACCTCGCGCTTCATTAAAGGCAAAGCAGTGCCCCCACTTCAAATGGAACAAGGCAAACATACCACTGGAGCTAATGGATTCCTGGGAGTGCATTACACACCTGACGTGTAGACTCTCGAGTTAAGATTAATGACTTGGAAGGTATAAGGAGACAGTGTGCCCATTCAGCGGCCGTGCGAATGTCGTCAGCCTGCAGATGCATTATAGTTGATCAATCGCCAATCTGCCAGTAGAAATGTGCAGAGTGCTGGAGCCCATTCATGAGCTGCATTCCATGGTCTGCAGTTAGGATCTTCATCTCTGCTGCACACCTTAGGCCGTTGCGTCAATCACTGTATCCCTCCAGAGCAAAGACCTCCTCTCTGGACTCCCGATTTTGGTTTCCTTTTCAAATCCATCTCCGCGTTGATCAAACACAATCAATGAGGTCTAGGAGAAATAGGGCTGGGGGTAGAGAGAGAGAAGGAAGGAGAGAGAGATGCGTTAGTGTTGAAAGGTAATGACTATATTGCCTTATGCTGGAGATTGATCTATTACTAGTTCAGGTGTATTTTGAAAAGTTTTGAAACAGCTAGATACACCTTTTGAAAATAAAATACAGATTAAGAAGCCTACGGTCTTTGAATGCTGAACTATTCTTCTGATATGCAGCCTGGAGGACTTGGAATCATCAATCTTCCAAAGGATGGCCTGAAGTCTGCCCATGGCAACTTGCACAGGATGGCAAAGGCAGTTACAACTTCTGATGTTGCACTGCAGGGGTTTACCAATGGGGAACGGTGGGATATGGAGCATTACCCACAAGCCAGAAGGGCAAGTGAATCATTCATTTCCCAAAGTCAAGGCATTGCTTAAACAGTGCAAATATGAGCGGCCAAATTTACGAGAAAGAATGAGACTGATCACAAACTCATGGCGTTGAGCTTGAATAGGAAGATTGGTCACATTACTAAACCAGAAATGAGTGAGTCTCACTGTAGCCGAGTGACCTACGTAGACTAGCAAGGTCTCAGGGTCTGTGCTATATTGGCCTGGGCTGGAGACGAAGCGGGGGGGAGGGGCGGGGGAGTGGGCGGGGGCGGGAAATCAGTTAGGCTTCCTATTCTTGATCACTAGCCAAGACTGCCAATACAGAGATCTCAATAGCCTGGCTATGGAGTGTTAGACAATGTTTCTGGGCAAGATTGATGGACTCCCATTATAAGGGCCTGTCCATTGAGCATTTTACTCACTGGGCTGGTAGCTTTGTTTTTAAGTACATGAGCATTCAGCTCATCAGGCTCACACCCTTCAACACCCTTCATGTCTAATGCTTGCTTTTGTGCACTCAATATAACTTATTTAATCTCTTAATGGAAAATGACTTCCCTTATAAGTAAAATCTCCAATGAGACAGGTAGATAAGGCATATGGGATACTTTCCCTTATTAGCTGAGGCATAGAATATAAGAGCAGGGAGGTTATGCTAGAACTAGTTAGGCCATAGTTCGAGTACTGTGTACAGTTCTGGTCATAACATTACAGGAAAGATGTGATTGCACTAGAGAGGGTACAGAGGAGATTTACGAGGATGTTGCCGGGAGTAGAGAATCTTAGCTATGACGAAAGATTGAATAGGCTGAGGTTGTTTTCTTTGGAACACAGGAGGCTGAGGGGAGATTTAATTGAGGTGTATAAAATTATGAGGGGCCTAGATAGAGTGGATAGGAAGGACCTATTTCTCTTTACAGAGAGGTCAATAACCGGGAGCATAGATTTAAAGTAATTGGTAGAAGGATTAGAGGGGAGTTGAGGAGAAATTTTTCACCCAGAGGGTGGTGGGGGTCTGGAATGCCCTGCCTGAAAGGGTGGTAGAGGTAGAAACCCTCATTGCATTTAAAAAGTACTTGGATATAGAGTCATAAGGCACAGAAGGAGGCCATTCTGCCCATCGAGTCCGTGCTGGCTATCTGTAGAGCAATCCAGTCAGTCCCATTCCCCCGCTCTATCCCCGTAGCCCTGCAAGTTTATTTCCCTCAATTGCCTATCCAGTCTCCCCTTGAAAACATTGAGTGTCTCCGCTTCCACCAGTTCTGTCGGCAGCGAATTTCAGGTCCTCACCACTTGCTGCGTAAAAAGGGTTTTCTCACGTCCCCTCTGTATCCCTTGCCCAAAACTGTAAATCTGTGTCCCCTAGTCCTTGTACCATCAACTAGTGGGAACAGCCTTTCCCCGTCTAGCCTATCTAAAACCGTCATAATCTTGTACACCTCCATCAAATCACCCCTCAACCTCCTTTGCTTTAATGAAAACAAATCCAGCTTCTCCAGCCTGTCCTTGTAGCCAAGATCCCCATCCCCGGAACCGTTCTGATAAATCCCCTCTGCACCCTCTCAAGGGCCTTCACATCGTTCCTAAAGTGTGGTGACCAGAACTGGACACAATACTCCAGTTGTGGCCTAACCAGCGCTTTATAAAGGTTCAGCATAACTTCTCTACTTTTGTACTCAATACCTCTATTTATGAAGCCCAAGATCCCATATGCTTTGTTAACCACTCTCTCAATATGTCCTGCCACCTTCAGGGACCTATGCACATTAACTCCCAGGTCCCTCAGTCCCTGCACACTCTTTAAAACTGTGCCATTAAGTGTATATTGCCTCTCCCTGTTGCTTCTGCCAAAATGCATCACCTCACACTTCTCCGTATTAAATTCCATCTGCCACTTGTCTGCCCATTCTGCTAGCCTTTCTATGTCCTGTTGCAGTCGATTGGTATTATCCTCACTGTTTGCCACACCCCCAAGTTTGGTGTCATCGGCAAATTTAGAAATTCTACTCTGTATTCCAATATCCAGGTCATTTATTTATTTATATATATATATCAAAAAGAAGCAGTGGCCCCAGCACTGACCCTTGGGGAACACCATTATCTACCATCCTCCAGTCTGAAAAACAGCCATTTACCAAAACTTGCTGTTTTCTGTCCTTAAGCCAATTCCTTATCCAGGCTGACACTGACCCACCTATTCCATGAGCCTCAATTTTGTTATTGAGCCTTCTATGTGGTACTTTGTCAAACGCCTTCTGAAAATCCATGTAGACAACATCCATTGCATTCCCTTCATCAATCCACTCTGTTACTTCATCAAAAAAATCAATTAGATTAGTCAAACATGATCTGCCTTTTACAAATCCGTGTTGGCACTCCTTAATTAGCTTAAACCTTTCCAAGTGCCCATTAACTTTTTCCTTGATTATTGTTTCTAAAACTTTACCCACCACTGATGTTAAACTGACAAGCCTGTAGTTACTAGGATTGTCCTTACACCCTTTCTTGAGCAATGGTGTTACATTTGCCATTTTCCAATCCTCAGGCACCTCCCCCACATCTAGGGAAGACTGGAAAATTTTGGCAAGCCCTTCTGCTATCTCCTCCTTAGCAACCTGGGATGCAAGCCATCTGGACCAGGCGACTTGTCCACTCTAAGCAAAACCAGCCTTTCTAGTACAGTCTATCAATTTTCACCGCTTCCATTGCTTCTACCTTTTCCACTTCTACCGATATTTTGTCAGCATCCATCTCCTTAGTAAACACCGATACAAAGTACTCATTGAGTATTCTAGCCTTACCCTGCGCCTCTAAGCATATATCACCTTCTTTGTCCCTAATAGGCCCCACCCCACCTCTTACTACCCGCTTACTGTTTACATGCCGGTAGAAGATTTTTGTGTTCCCCTTTATGTTAACTGCCATTCTACTCATATTCTCTCTTTGCCAATCTTATTTTCATCTTCACTTCCCCTCTCAACTTATTGTATTTGGTCTGGTTCTCCCTTGAAGAATTCACCTGACATGCATCATACACCCTCTTTTTTGTTTCATCTTCTCTATCTCCCTCGTCATCCAAGGAGCCCTTGCTTTGGTTCCCTTACCCTTCCCTCTTGTTGGAATGTACCTAGCCTGTACTTGGAACATCTCCTCCTTAAAGATCACCCATTGTTCCATTACAGTTTTTCCTGTCAGTCTTTGGTTCCATTTTACCCTGGCTAGATCCTTCCGCATCCCATTGAAGTTAGTTCTGTTCCAGTTTAGAAGTTCCACTCTAGATTGTTCCTTGCTCCTCTCCATTGCTAATCTAAATCTTATGATACATTGATCACTTGTACCCAAGTATTCTCCCACAGACACTTGGTCGACCTGGCCCACCTCATTCCCCAGCACCAGATCCAGCAATGCCTCCTTCCTAGTTGGGCCAAGAACATATTGGTCAAGGAAATTCTCCTGAACACATTTCAGAAATTCCTCCCCCTCCTTTCCCTTTACCCTAGCATTATCCCAATCAATATTTGGATAATTAAAGCCTCCCAATATCACCACTCTATAGCTCTTGCATATCTCTGTGATTTCTCTGCAGATTTGCTCCTCTACCTCCCTCTCACTATTTGGAGGCCTATAGAATACCCCCAATAGCGTGATCAAACCCTTTTTGCTCCTCAACTCTAACCAAATGGATTCTGTCCTTGTCCCCTCAAGAACATCCTCCCTTTCCAACACTACAATGTCTTCCTTAATCAGCATTGCCACCCCACCGCCCTTTTTTCCTTCCCTATCTTTTCTGAACACCTTGTACCCTTGAATATTAAGTGCCCAGTCATCACCCTTTTTCAGCCACGTTTCTGTTATTGCCACAGCATCATATTGCCACACGGCTAATTGTGCTTGTAGCTCACCAACCTTATTCACCACACTTTGTGCGTTTACGTACATGCATTCTAAACCCATTTTACGTATATGCACTTGAAGTGCCGTAACCTACAAGGCTATGGACCAAGAGTTGGAAAGTGGGATTAGGCTGGATAGCTCTTTTTCAGCCAGCACAAACACGATGGGTGGAATGGCCTCCTACTGTGCCATAAATTTCTATGATCCTATGAGATGAGGCTGTCAGATTGAACTACAGTTGATATTACCCAGATCTCTTTGGGAATCATCCTGCTCCATGCATGATTTTATCATCTTTTCCTGTAGTTTTCAAATTCTATGGCCATGATCCTAAACAAGTCCCTGTCTGAGGATCCCTGGAATGGTGGCTCCCTGGCAGCCTGAGAGAAACATGGCGCAAAACAAATTTGAACGAGATTAGCAACTCAACGGAGATGAAGGCCGCGAATTTAATAGCGCTGAGGTGGCAGGTTTGGAGTCGGGTCCACTGTCAAATTAGCAAAGATTGACATCGGGTAGGAAACCCGCTGTCAACCCGCCTCCACACAAGTCTCCCAGGTGTCGGGTCTGTCAGTGCAGAACTGACCCGACACCAAGCGGCGGGGGATACAATTCACCTACTTAAATGGCTTGTTAAGAGCCAATTTAAGAGTAGTTTGAAGCATACTTGTAATTTTACCTTCTCCCCCATGGGTTACCCGCTGTTCGGGGAACACACCAGCTCAACCTGGCATGTTGTGAGTCTGCTCTGATGTTTGTGAAAAGATGACAGCTGCAGAAGTGGTGCCAAGGATGCCATGTTGCGGATGGTGAGTTTCAGAGCCCAGAAAATGTTGGTTACTGCATTTTTAATACATATAGAGATTACTTAAGCTTACAAGTTTTTAGATCCAACTGTATGTTCAGTGCCACCTCATTGGGAGAACCTCTCTCACCATTGACAGATCGCTTCTGTCATTTCATCTGCAGCTGCCATCTATTCCAGCAACATCGGAGCCAATGAAATAATCAGACCTTTGTCCTCCGAATCCTTCCACCATCAGCCCCAACACCAACATCACCAGACACACCAACATCACCAACATCACCAACCTTCTCCGCCATCACCTGATGCTGCACAGGACACAGGGCATCGGCCCTTGACAACATTGCTGCCCGGGAGGCCAGCGATGGCATCACCATGGCCAGATTTACTTCACTTGATGCTGTGAACCCTGCCTGCCACATGATGCGCCAGGTTGACACTATCCCACACCAGCACTGTAAAGCATCCCTTTAATGTCCAAGCCATTTCATGCACACTCATCACTATAGCATGGGAGGGGGGGTGGGAAGTTATGATTGAACAATCTCTGGAACTCAGTAAGACATTTCTCAAGGTGCGCTCAGATCTGTCCAATAAGGGGCACATTTTGAAAAAGAGATTTCACTGTATGACAACACATTACCAGAAACTTCACATGGACATTGGCTAAACCTCTCAATTGCCCACCCTTGTGTGTTGTTAGTTAGTATGCTTGCAGTAGGGTGAGTGTGAGGGGTTGCTAGTGAGATGGGGAAGTGATAAAGTAGATAGAGGGGGTTGGGTGGTGGTGCAGATAAGTTGGTGTCCTGGGGAGGTCTCTTCCGCTCTTGGAAGGGAAGAGAATCTCCCTGCGTGCTGTGACTCCCTCCATAAGCATATGGAGGGAGTCATTGAGAGCCTGGGTGCAAGCGTTCACCTTTGTGCAGTGCTCGTCAGAGTTTGCAGCAGCTCAATGCTGTAGAACACTGACAGAACAACTGTCAAACTCCATGTGGACATGGTTCCTTTAAGGAAACCGGCTGACGACGCGTTATCAAATTATGTCATCAGACCCGCTTCCTGTTAATTGGCCGGGAAGCCCGCAGGGCGGGCTTAACAAGGCCAATCAAGGGAAAACCAGCTGTCCTGCCCCCTCTGTTAAATTCGTGGCCGAAATGTCAAGAAGACAGGACAGAAATGGCTGCATTCACTTCACAATGAACTATCTGAGGTCGAGGAAGGAATGGTTCAGTTAACTAAATGTCTTATTAGTGGCCCTCCATTTAAAAGAGGTCACAAGATCAGAACTACAGATGAGGAAGACCAGTTGGTCAATCTTATTTCATCCATCCAGGAAGGCTCTATACTTCACCCATTGGAGAATCTATTGAAATTATTGTCAGGATTGTTGCCTCCACTATTCTATCTGGGAGCCCATTCCAAGTGCTGATCACTCTTTGTGTGAAGACATTCCTTATATCAGTTTTAAGTTTTTCCATTCGGGAGCTGTTAGTCTTTTAACTCGCCCCATGGCTATCGGTTATACACGCACTCTAGTGGTGCTGAGCCATTCTCATCAGGTCTCATGCCTGATCTGTGCTCAATCAGCTAACCTCAGTGGTGGCAACAGTTGCGGGGGGTGGGGGTGGAGGGAGGGTGCAACAATTGGCCTCAGTGCCCTGGGTAAGGGAGGGATACATTCTACAAATTCCTACGATACATCGGGGATGAGGACAGGATTTAAACAAGTAATGTTGCGCTCATCAAGGTAAGGAGGGTTAGTGCCGAGGAGTGGAATCCTTCCAATGTTAGGCACGCAGAGGTAGATTTTGACCCCTGCCCAGTGGGAACGGTGTGTGGAGAAGGGGTTAAAATGCCCATTTACTGCCAAAATTGGCAGGAAGAGGGACAGTGGCCAGAAGAGGCAAAGGTGAGTAACGTTTTCAATTCTTCGGGTGGGTTCCTTGAGGAGGCTAGGAGGAGCCTAAATCCTTGGGCCTCACCTTCCCTGACCCTCCCTACACTGGAATCGTTTTGGAGCCCCCCAAAATGAGGCCCGCCCGTCAAAATGATGGTGGAGCCCAGCACGTGAGTGCAAAAGACAAGGCGGAAGCATTTGAAACCATCTTCAGCCAGAAGTGCCGAGTGGATGATACATATCGGCCTACTCCTGAGGTCCCCACCATCACAGAAGCCATTCTTCAGCCAATTCGATTCACTCCACATGATATCAAGAAACGGCTGAGCGCACTGGATACAGCAAAAGCTGTAGGCCCTGACAACAGCCTGGCTGTCGTGCTGAAGACTTGTGCTCCAGAACTGACTGCACCTCTAGCCAAGCTTTTCCAGTACAGCTACAACACTGGCATCTATCCGACAATGTGGAAAACTGCCCAGGTATGTCCAGTCCACAAAAAGCAGGACAAATCCAACCCGGCCAATTACCGCCCCATCAGTCTACTCTCAATCATCAGCAAAGTGATGGAAGGTGTCATTGAGAGTGCTATCAAGTGGCACTTACTTACCCATAGCCTGCTCTCTGATGCCCAGTTTGGGTTCTGCCAAGACCACTCAGCTCCTGACTGTGATGAAATATATGTCTTCATCAGCCCCTGTGTTTTCCCTGCATTGTATTGTGTGTACCGCCCCCTTTTCCCCTATTGTGTGCATTGGCTCCGCCCCTGTCTTTTGTCATATAAAGGTCTCAAGAGCTGTATGAGTCATTCTGCCAGACGAATCCGATGTGGAATGACGTGCAATGTTCTTAGCGATTAAAAGCCTTCAGTTGAATCCTTTAACTTCTTGTCCTTGAGTTATTGATGGCACATCAATTTTAATCGCTAAAACACCAAGATGGATCGACTCCTGAAACCAGAGCACTTGGGTCTGGACCCCCATGCCACAGACGCAGCCACACAGTTCGGACACTGGTTCCAATGCTTCAAATTTTTCATCGAACCCTCAGCCACCGCCATAGCAGCTGTGACCGCCACCGGAGACGTGAAACTGGGAATCCTGCGAAACCGGGTGAGTCATCGGGTCTCCCCTTTCATCCGAGATGCCACCAGCTATGAGGATGCCTGCACCATTCTGAAGGCCCACTACGTGCGGCCAATAAACGAGGTGTACGCCAGGCATCTTCTGACTACTCGCACGCAGCGGCATGGTGAGTCACTAGAGGACTTCATGCTAAGCCTAAAAGTACTGGGCAGAGACTGTAACTGTAAGGCCGTGTCTGCCACCGTGTACACGGAGGAGCTGATCCGAGACTCCTTTATTGCGGGCCTCAGTTCAAATTACATTCGGCAGAAACTGTTTGAAAAGGAGGGACTGGACTTAAAACAGGCTATGGGCATAGCGCGATCGCTGGATATGGCCCAGAGGAACTCTGAATCCTGTTCCTCAGGCCACGCGGCCCACTCCGCCTCGTGCGTGCCATGGGGGCCGCCATCTTGGAAGCCATCTTCACCTCCCAGGTCTCAGGCCAGCTCAGCACCGTCGGAGCCCCAGCCTCCACCCAGGAGCCCCACTACTGCCGCGATGCATCGGGGCCCAAAATGCTACTTCTGCGGCCAGGACAAACACTCCAGGCATTTGTGCCCAGCGAAGGGCACCACCTGTTTTAAATGCGGGAAGAAAGGACATTTCAGTAAAGTCTGCAGAGGGAACCCCGCCTCCAACTCCACCACCGCCGCGTGCGCGCCGTGGGGGCGGCCATCTTGGATGCCATCTTGTCCACCCTCATGGAGTCCACCATCTTGTCCCGACTACACGGACCCCAGGACCCACTGGTGGCCTCAATCACAGTGGATCAATCCAGGCCGCATCCGTTGTCTAGATCGATGATGGACATAGAGGTAAACGGGAACAAGGTTAAATGCTTGATTGACTGCGGGAGCACCGAAAGCTTTATTCATCCTAGCCTGGTAAAACGACTTTCACTAACGATAGTCCCTACACAGGGCAAAATCGCCATGGCTGATAAGACTCATACCTCAAAAATTACAGGTTTCTGCGCAGTTATGTTGTCGGTAAAAGGCACTGATTACAGAGATTTTAAACTGTTGATAATGCCAGATCTCTGTGTGAGCGTGATCTTGGGTCTGGACTTCCAGTGTCACCACCAAAGTATCACGTTTACCTACGGTGGGTCCCAGCCGCCCCTCACAGTGTGCGGTCTGGCTACCCTGAAGGTCAAGCCACCCTCTCTGTTCGCCAACCTCGGACCCAACTGTCGACCCATAGCAACCAAGAGTAGGCGGTACAGCTGGGAGGACAGACGGTTCATTGCGTCTGAAGTAGAAAGACTCAAGCGGGAGGGTATCATCGAATGCAGTACCAGCCCGTGGCGCGCCCAGGTAGTAGTAGTTAAGGGTAGCGAAAAGAAGCGGATGGTGATAGATTATAGCCAGACGGTTAATCTATACACCCAGCTAGACGCCTACCCTCTGCCCCGCATAGCGGATATGGTTAACCAAATTGCGCAATACCGGGTGTTTTCCACCATCGACCTAAAATCGGCATACCACCAGCTCCCCATTAGGCCGGAGGACCGTCCATACACCACCTTCGAGGCGAACGGACGCCTCTACCACTTCCTCAGAGTCCCCTTTGGGGTAACGAATGGGGTCTCGGTCTTCCAGCGGGAGATGGACCGCATGGTCGATGAGAACCAGTTAACAGCCACCTATCCATACCTAGACAACGTCACCATCTGCGGCCATGACCAGCAAGACCACGGCTCGAACCTTGCGAGATTTCTGAAAACCGCCCTCAGACTCAATCTCACCTACAACGAGGATAAGTGTGTCTTTAGCACCACGCGCCTCTGTATCCTGGGCTGCGTGGTGGAAAACGGGGAAATCGGTCCGGACCCCGACCGATTGCGCCCCCTACGGGAGCTACCCCTACCAAACACTCCCAAGGCCCTGAAAAGGTGCCTGGGGTTTTTCTCCTATTACGCCCAATGGGTCCCCAATTATTCCGACAAGGCCTGTCCCCTCCTGAAATCAACGTCCTTCCCGCTCACGGCCGAGGCCCACGCCGCCTTCAACAGCATTAAACACGACATTGAGAAGGCCGCGCTGCGGGCAGTGGACGAAAACATCCCTTTCCAGGTCGAAAGCGATGCGTCCGACTTCGCTTTAGCAGCCACCCTCAACCAGGATGGGCGGCCCGTAGCCTTTTTCTCAAGAACCCTCCAAGGGCCCGAGATCAGGCACTCCTCGGTAGAGAAGGAGGCCCAGGCCATAGTGGAGGCAGTGCGGCACTGGAGGCACTACCTAGCCGGCAAACGCTTCACCCTGCTTACCGACCAGCGGTCGGTAGCCTTCTTGTTTAACAACAAACAGAGGGGGAAGATCAAGAACGACAAAATTCTCAGGTGGCGGATCGAACTCTCCACGTTTGAGTACGACATAATATATAGGCCAGGGGCCCTCAACGAATCCCCCGACGCCCTATCACGAGGGATGTGTGCCAGCATCCAGGGGGACAGGCTACAGGGCCTCCACAATGGCCTCTGCCACCCGAGGGTCACCCGGCTATTTCACTTTATAAAATCCCGTAACCTGCCCTATTCCATCAAGGAGGTCCGGTCTATGACCAGGGACTGCCGCACCTGTGCGGAATGCAAGCCCCATTTTTACAGGCCCGACCGAGCCCACCTGATCAAAGCTACACGGCCATTCGAGCGCCTGAGCTTAGATTTCAAGGGACCACTCCCCTCCACCGACCGCAATGTGTACTTTCTCAACATTGTGGATGAGTACTCCCGCTTCCCATTCGCCTACCCCTGCCCAGACATGACCAGTGCCATGGTCATCAAGTGCCTCGGCAGCCTGTTTTGCACGTTCGGCATGCCGAACTACATCCACACTGACAGGGGGGCGTCGTTCATGAGCGACGAACTGCGCCAATACCTGCTGTCGAAGGGGATAGCCATGAGTCGGACCACGAGTTATAACCCCCGGGGTAATGGGCAAGTGGAGAGGGAGAACGCGACGGTGTGGAAGGCGGTCACCTTAGCACTAAGGTCTAAAGGCCTCCCTACTTCCCGCTGGCAAGAGGTCCTCCCAGACGTACTCCACTCGATAAGGTCGCTACTGTGTACTGCTACTAACGCCACTCCTCACGAGAAGATGTTTGTTTTTCCCCGCAAATCAACCTCGGGAGTGTCCCTACCTTCGTGGCTCTCCACCCCAGGGACAGTCCTATTACGGAAACATGTGAGGGGCCACTAAACGGATCCCCTCGTGGAGGCAGTACACCTACTCCACGCAAACCCACAGTACGCGTACGTCAAGCACGCCGACGGGCGTGAGGACACCTTGTCCATAAAGGACCTCGCATCGGCAGGAAGCGACAACGACCCATCCTCACCACCCCCAGAAGAACCTCCACCATCCCCAGAGGTATCCTCACCACCCCCAGAAGTACCTGCAACACCCCCAGCACATGGGTATGCCCAGGATGGCACCACGGACTCCCGGTCGGAACCCGAGGTACTGTTGCGACGTTCAGGAAGGACTATCACACCCCCGGACAGACTAAATCTGTAGAAGGGGTGAATGTGATGAAATATATGTCTTCATCAGCCCCTGTGTTTTACCTGCATTGTATTGTGTGCACCGCCCCCTTTTCCCCTATTGTGTGTATTGGCTCCGCCCCTGTCTTTTGTCATATAAAGGTCTCAAGAGCTGTATGAGTCATTCTGCCAGACGAATCCGATGTGGAATGACGTGCAATGTTCTTAGCGATTAAAAGCCTTCAGTTGAATCCTTTAACTTCTTGTCCTTGAGTTATTGATTACAGCCTTGGTCCAAACATGGACAAAGGAGCTGAATTCCAGAGGTGAGGTGAGAGTGACTGCCCTTGACATAAAGGCAGCATTTGACCGAGTGTGGCATCACGGAGCCCTAGTAAAACTGAAGTCAATGGGAATCAGGGGGAAAACACTCCACTGGCTGGAGTCATACCTAGCACAAAGGAAGATGCTTGTGGTGTTGAAGGTCAATCATCACAGCCCCAGGACATCACTGCAGGAGTTCCTCAGGGCAGCGTCCTAAGCCGAACTATCTTCAGCTTGTTGAGATACCGCGGCAAACGTGGGAGTCGAGACCAGAGCTATTGAAAACACAACTGCTTTATTCCAACCACATGACAAACAGGAACTAGAAAAGCCCGCGCATCCACTTAAATACTTCCCAGACAGGAAGTGCTCCCGGCAGCCTGTCCCTGCGGAAAACAAGTTGCTGGAGGAAAGGGCCCCCGGCTGGGGGCTTCTGCTTAGACTGTCTGTGCCGCCGTGAGCGGATTATGTCCAGTGGTGGCGTGTCGCCACAGAGCTCCCCCCAGAATCTGCTTAGGAGGAGTGGACGAGTCGTGACGGTGGTCTAATGGTTCTGCCGCAGCGGCTCTGAGTGGTCGCCGGTCTGGTTGGTTGGGTCGGGCGGTTCGCCGCCGGCTGTGCTGGCTTGCCGGGGGGATGGCCTCTAGTTGGAGGCTGGGCCACGGGGACCTGTTCCCCTGGTTCTGTGTGTGCTGGTTTGAGCCGGTCGATGGAGACTGTCTCGACCCTGTCGCCAAGTCGCAGCTTGAAGACCTTGTCCCCGGTTTGTAGTGCCTCGTACGGACCGTTGTACGGGGGTCGCAGGGGCCCGCGGTGCGCGTCGTGTCGCACGAAGACGAAGCGCGCCTGCTGTAAATTTGGCGGGACGTGAGGTGCGAGTTCGCCGTGGCGGTTGACCGGAAGTGGGGCGAACTGCTGAGCGGAAGAGAAAGAGTCGAGCCGCTGCTGTTCGGCCGACCAAGGCTTGGTAGGCTCCGGAAGGAATTCACCTGGGACGCGCAGTGGTTGTCCGTAGACTAACTCCGCTGCCGAGGACTGGAGGTCTTCCTTGACCGCGGTGCGTAGGCCGAGTAGCACCCACGGTAGGCGGTCAGTCCAGGTACTGTCCTGCAGGCCGGCGCGGAGTGAGGCCTTGAGTGACCTGTGGAAGCGTTCACAAAGTCCGTTGGCCTGCGGGTGGTACGCCGTGGTGCGGTGGAGCGTCACCCCGAGGTTGCGTGCTGTGGCCGTCCAGAGTTCGGAGGTGAACTGGGCGCCTCTGTCGGAGGTTATGTCGGCCGGTACGCCGAACCTCGCAACCCAGGTGTTAACGAACGCCCTGGCGATGTCGGCTGTGGTGGTGGAGGTCAGCGGCACTGCCTCAGGCCAGCGTGTGTAGCGGTCGACCATCGTGAGGAGATAAGTTTGGCCTTGCGATGGCGGCAGGGGACCGACGATGTCGACGTGTACGTGGTCGAAGCGGCGGCTGGGTACCTCGAAGTCTCCCAGGGGTGCTTTGGTGTGCAGCTGTACCTTAGCCCGTTGGCAGGCGAGGCAGGAGGTGGCCCAAGTCCGAACATCTCTGCTGAGGCCGCGCCAGACGAAGCGCTTGGAGAGGAGTTTGACGGATGCGCGGGAACCCGGGTGGGAGAGCCCGTGGAGCGCGTCGAAGATGCGGCGGCGCCAGGTCTCAGGGACGACCGGCCTGGGTTGGCCGAGTGAGACGTCGCACGTGACTGCCGTGGCTTCGGGCCCGTGCGCGACCTTGGCTAGGCGTAGCCCTGGCAGGCTGGTATCCGCCGAGAGGAGGTCTGGGTCCGTGAGCTGGGCCGCTGCTAGTTGTGCATAGTCGACCGCGAGGTGATTCGCACAGACGGCGGGACGGGAAAGGCAGTCGGCGACCACGTTGTCTCTACCGGAGACGTGCTGAATGTCCGTAGTAAACTCGGAGACGGCTGCGAGCTGGCGTTGCTGCCTAGCGGACCAGGGTTCGGTGTGCTTGGCCATTGCGTATGTGAGTGGCTTGTGGTCCACATACGCGGTGAAGGGGCGGCCTTCCAGGAGGAACCTGAAATGGCGGACCGACAGGTGGAGTGCGAGAAGCTCGCGGTCGAAAGTGGAGTATTTGACCTCCGGGGGGGCGCAGTTGGCGGCTGTAGAAAGCAAGTGGCTGCCACGCGCCATTGACCCACAGCTCGAACACGGCCCCGACCGCGTGGTCGGAGGCGTCGGTGGTGAGCGCGACCCGGGCATCGGCCCTCGGGTGCGCGAGCAGAGTGGCGTCGGCGAGCGCGTTTTTGGTGGCGTCGAAGGTGTGGTAAACCACTTTTATCGTTCACTATTGTTACACTATAGTTATCACTGTTGTATTGTTATCACCGTTCTCACTGTTGTATCACTATACGAGGTCGCCTCTTGTCGCGCTGTTATACCTGGGCTGACCACCTCCGACTCCGCCCATGGCTCCACCTACCTGCCCAGGTATAAAGGTAGTCGACTGGCTGGTATTCCTCCTTGTTGGACCCGATCACCCACGAGGGTGGGCTCTGTTATTTAGTCAATAAAAACCTTTAGTTACGTTCCTAACTCGTCGCTTTTTATTGGACGAATTGATAGGTATATCAATTTTATTAACTAAATTTTAAAGATGTTTGCTACTGACCAGCCAGAAGCCCTCCCAGAAGCACAGCCACAGCAGCCTTCAGACACCGGGCTACACCAGCCACGCCAGCCGGCTTGGCTGCAAGCCCTCAAACCACCGTACCTGGATCTAAACCCACAGGCAGCAAACTCAGCCCTCAACTTCAAACACTGGCTGGACTGCTTCAAATCCTACCTGGAAGAATCCGGCGTCCCGCAGAGATCCAAACTAAGACTTCTGAACGCCCAAGCGAGCCCGAGAGTATACGCACTCATCCAGGACACGACTACATACGAGGCCGCTATCAACCTACTGAAACAGCAGTACCGGAGCCCGGTAAATTACATGTACACCAGGCACCTCCTAAGATCCCGCCCGCAACAGCCAGGAGAGTCTGTAGCTGAATTTTTACGGCGCTAAGAGCACTCGGCAGGAACTGTGACTTTAAAGCGGTGACGGCTGTTGAAAATACGGAAGATAATATCCGCGATGCCTTTGTGAAAGGCCTACGGTCCGACTACTCATGGCAAAGACTGCTTGAAGCTAAAGACCTCGACCTGGACAAAGCTGAAGCCCTCGCTCTCTCCCTAGAGGTGGCCCATCAGGACCAGGAGGCGTTTTCCAGGTACTGCTCGCGACCCTGGGACTCGGGCCCGACCCCTACCGCAATACCCTTCGCAGCGCCGCCCCCGGGACCTACCTCAGCGTCGGCGTCCCGGACCCGACCGGGCCCGCCACCCCCGGTACCGGCTCCGACATCGGGCACCCGCGATCGGGCCGCCGGCTGCTTCTTTTGCGGCCAGTAGAAGCACCCGAGGTCGCGCTGCCCAGCCAGGAACTCTACCTGCTCAACCTGCAGGAAGAAAGGCCACTTCTCTAAGGCCTGCAGGAGCGGATCTTCAGAGGCCAGCAGTGCCTCATGCGAACTGTGGGGGCGGCCATCTTCTTTCACGGCAACTGAGGCCAGCATCCCCACACGTGAGTCATGGGGGCGGCCATCTTTGATCAAGGCAACCGACCCCAATAGTGCCTCATGTGAGTTATGGGGGCAGCCATCTTCTCCGCCATTTTGTCCTACCTCGTGGGAGACGCCATTTTACCCACCACGCCCGACTGCCACCGAGCCCCCGGACCTGATGACCGCCTCGCCCGCAGACGACAACGACTCGCTTACCTACACACTAGCCTCCGTCACTCTGGATCAAGCCCGCCCACACCACCTGTCCAAGTCGATGATGGACATCAAAGTAAACGGCCACGCCACGACCTGCCTGTTCGACAGCGGAAGCACGGAGAGCTTCATCCACCCAGACACGGTGAGCCACTACTCCCTCCCTGTCCTGCCAACGCGCAACCGAATCTCGATGGCATCGAGGTCCCACGCCACGGACATTAGCGGCTACTGTGCTGTGACCTTGTCGGTTAAGGGCACAGAGTATAAAAATTTTAAACTCCTCGTCCTCCCCCAGCTCTGCGCTGCCGTCCTACTAGGGCTGGACTTCCAATCCCACCTCCAAAGTGTAACCCTAGCATACGGTGGACCCCTCCCCCCTCTCACAGTCGACAACCAGCGAGTGTTAAACCGCCCACCGCGTAACACCTGCAGCCTATCCACCCTCAAGGTGCCGCCACCTTCCCTGTTCGCTAACCTCACCCCCGACTGCAAACCCGTCGCTACCAAGAGCAGGCGGTACAGCGCTGGGGACAGAGCTTTCATTAGCTCTGAGGTGCAGCGTCTCCTGAAGGAGGGCATCATCGAGGGGAGCAACAGCCCCTGGCGTGCCCAGGTCGTGGTCGTTAAGACCGGCGATAAAAATCGCCTGGTCATCGACTACAGCCAGACCATAAACAGATACACCCAGCTGGACGCATACCCCCTTCCCCGCATATCTGACATGGTCAATCAGATTGCACAATACCGCGTATTCTCGACCATCGACCTTAAGTCGGCCTACCACCAGCTCCCTATCCACCCCGAGGACCGCCAGTACACCGCCTTCGAGGCGAATGGGCGCCTATACCACTTCCTTAGGGTCCACTTCGGTGTCACCAACGGGGTCTCGGTCTTCCAAAGGGAGATGGACCGGATGGTTGACCAGAACAGACTGCAGGCCACATTCCCCTATCTAGATAACGTCACCATCTGCGGCAGCGACCGGCAGGACCACGACGTGAATCTGGAGAAATTCCTCCGTACAGCCCAACGGCTGAACCTCACCTACAATAAGGAGAAATGTGTGTTTAACACCTCGCGCCTTGCCATCCTTGGCTGTGTAGTAGAGAACGGACTCATCGGCCCCGACCCCGAAAGAATGCGTCCCCTCATGGAGCTACCCCTCCCCCACTGCCCTAAGGCACTTAAGAGAACCCTGGGGCTCTTCGCCTACTATGCCCAATGGGTGCCCAATTATGCGGACAAAGCCAGACCCCTCATGAAGTCCACATCCTTCCCCCTCACGGAGGAAGCGTGCGCGGCCTTCTCCCTCAACAAGGGAGACATAGCCAAGGCCACAATGCACGCAGTGGATGAGTCCATCCCCTTCCAAGTGGAGAGCGATGCATCCGACTTCGCCCTAGCCGCTACCCTTAACCAGGAGGGGAGGCCGGTGGCCTTCTTCTCGAGGACCCTACAGGGCCCCGAGATCCGACACTCGTCGGTCGAGAAGGAAGCCCAGGCAATTGTGGAGGCGGTACGGCGCTGGAGGCATTACCTGGCAGGCAAACGATTTACCCTCCTCACCGACCATGCTTTCATGTTTAATAACAAGCTGAGGGGCAAAATCAAGAATGACAAGATCTTGAGGTGGAGAATCGAGCTATCCATCTACGATTATGATATCTTGTACCGGCCAGGTAAGCTGAACGAACCCCCTGATGCTCTTTCACGAATTACATGCGCCAGCGCGCATATTGATAGACTTCAGACCCTCCACAACGACCTCTGCCACCCCGGGGTCACCAGACTTTACCATTTCATTAAGGCCCGCAACCTGACCTACTCCATCGAGGAGGTCAGGACCATGACCAGGGACTGCCAGACCTGCGCCGAGTGCAAACCGCACTTCTATAGGCCGGACAGAGCAAGCCTGATCAAGGTCACCCGCCCCTTCGAGCGCCTGAGCATCGACTTTAAGGGGCCTCTACCGTCATCTGACCGCAATGTGTACTTCCTCAACATCGTTGATGAGTACTCCCGTTTCCCTTTTGCCTTCCCCTGCCCAGACATGACCAGTACCATGGTCATCAAGTGCCTGAACGACCTCTTCGCCTTGTTCGGGTTCCCGAACTATATACATAGTGACCGGGGCTCCTCCTTCATGAGTGAGGAACTCCGTCAGTTCCTACTAGCGAGAGGTATTGCAGCAAGTAGGACCACCAGCTACAACCCCCGAGGGAACGGCCAGGTGGAAAGAGAGAACGCGACGGTATGGAAGGCCGTCCTCTTAGCCTTAAAGTCTAAGGGCCTCCCAACCTCCCGCTGGCAGGAAGTCCTCCCGACAGCGCTGCACTCCATCCGGTCACTACTTTGCACTGCCGTTAACGCCACCCCCCATGAACGAATGTTTGTTTTCCCCAGGAAGTCGACTACGGGAACCACTCTACCAACCTGGCTGACCTCTCCGGGGCCCGTCTTGCTGCGAAAGCACGTGAGGGCCCATAAAACAGACCCCCTGGTCGAGAGGGTGATCCTCCTGCACGCCAACCCCCAGTACGCCTACGTGGCTTACCCAGACGGGCGGGAGGACACTGTCTCCTTACGAGACCTCGCACCCTCGGGCACTCCGGAGACACCACCTTTACCCCCCCCACCACCCCCCCAATTCCAGCCCAGGTAGACAGCATGCCGGAACCCCACGAGCCTTCACCGACCACGCAGACACCAGCACTAACACCGGATAATGCAGCACCGCCGCTGCGACGATCGGAGAGGCTTACGAGGCCTCCGGACAGACTGACATACCAGAACTGGTAGTACACTTCACCCCGCCGGACTCAAATCTAAACAAGGGGTGAATGTGGTAAACCACTTTTATCGTTCACTATCGTTACACTATAGTTATCACTGTTGTATTGTTATCACCGTTCTCACTGTTGTATCACTATACGAGGTCGCCTCTTGTCGCGCTGTTATACCTGGGCTGGCCACCTCCGACTCCGCCCATGGCTCCACCTACCTGCCCAGGTATAAAGGTAGTCGACTGGCTGGTATTCCTCCTTGTTGGACCCGATCACCCACGAGGGTGGGCTCTGTTATTTAGTCAATAAAAACCTTTAGTTACGTTCCTAACTCGTCGCTTTTTATTGGACGAATTGATAGGTGGCTGCCGTGTCAGTGGTCCAGACTACGTCCATCTTGCCGGATTTTCCTCGGAGGGAGTCGTATAGGGGTTTCATGAGGGCTGCGGCTCTGGGGATGAACCTGTTGTAGAAGTTCACCATCCCGAGGAACTCCTGGAGGCCCTTGATGGTTGTGGGGCGGGGGAATTGCTGGACGGCCTGCACCTTGTTGGGCAGGGGGACGGCCCCAGCAGGGGTGATGTGGTGACCGAGAAAATCGATCTCGGTTAGGCCGAATTGGCACTTTGCCGGGCTGAGGATGAGCCCGTGTTGGGCTAGGCGCCCGAACAGGATGCGAAGGTGTTCGAGGTGTTCCTGTTTGGAGGAGCTGGCCACGAGAATGTCGTCTAGATAGACGAATAGGAAGTTCAGGTCCCGGAGGACTGAGTCCATAAGGCGCTGGAAAGCCTGTGCTGCATTCTTGAGGCCGAAGGGCATCCTCAGGAACTCGAACAGGCCGAATGGGGTGATGACGGCCGTTTTGGGGATGTCCGCGGGGTGTACGGGGACTTGGTGGTAACCGCGCACCAGGTCGACTTTGGAAAAGACGGTTCGTCCGGCCAGTCGGGCCGAGAAGTCCTGGATGTGTGGCACCGGGTATCGATCGGGGGTGGTGGCGTCGTTGAGGCGGCGGTAGTCCCCGCAAGGGCACCAGCCTCCGCCGGGCTTGGGGGCGATGTGGAGGGGCGAGGCCCAAGGGCTGCTGGAGCGGCGGATGATGCCGAGTTGTTCCATGTTGGTGAACTCGGCCCGCGCGATTTCCAGCTTGGCCGGGTTGAGTCTGCGGGCGTGGGCAGAAACTGGGGGGCCGGTGGTGGGGATATAGTGTTCCACACCGTGCTTGGCGGCTTTGGCCGAAAAGGTCGGGTTAGTGAGGGCGGGAAACTCAGCTAGGAGTGCCGAGTAGTCGTCCGTGGCTCTGGCGAGGCAGTAGGTCATCAGGCCGGCCGAACGGGCCGGGGTAAAGGCGCCGGGGATGGGGGCCATAGTGTTGATGTCGACGAGGCGGTGCCTCGGAATGTCGACAAGGAGGCCGTGGGCGCGTAGCAAGTCGGCGCCGATGAGTGGGCAGAGGACCTTGGCTGTGAGGAACTCCCAGCGGTAGCGGCGGCCCGCGAGGTCGAGCGTGACCATGCGGGTGCCATATGTGCGGATTTCAGAGCCGTTGGCTGCAGCCAGTGTGATACCCCGTGTGCCATGTTGGATCTCGAGGGCGGAGGCGGGGGTGATGCTGTGCTGGGCCCCTGTGCCGCACAGAAATCGGCGGTTGGTTCTGTCGTCAGTGACGTACAGTAGGGGCTCCTTCTGCCCCGCGGCCATCGCGGGGGCCGGTGCGGGGGGGGGTTTGAAGGAACACGGTGGCGTGCAGCGTTGAGCCCTAGCGCCAAAACGGGTGTGGTAGTAGCAGTGACCCGGAGTGGTAGGGCGGTCGGGCCTAGCGGCCCGGGAAGACCGCGTGGTCGTTGCCGTGAGGTCGGGCACGACGTCGCAAGCGGCCTGTGCAGAGAGCAGCCGGTCGGCCTTTTCGGCTATATCATTCAGGTCCGTGGAGTCAGACTCCACAATGAGCGGGCGGATGCTGGCGGGGAGCTGCCGAATGAAAAGCGTGCGAAAAAGGGCGCCGGGATTTTTGTCGTCTGAGAGGGACAGCATGTGGGAAAGCAGGTCTGATGGTGAAGCGTCACCAAGGCCGGGGAGGTCCAGGAGTTGGCAGTGGCGCTGGTAAGAGGACGTTTGAAATTTTTTAAGTAGCACAGCCTTCAGATGTTCGTACTTGCCCTCCGTTGGTGGATTCTGCAGCGCTGCCCAAACCTTGGGGACTGTAGCGTAGGTGAGCGAGGCGACGAGGTAGTCGTACTTCGTGGCGTCGACTGTAATGCCTTTCAGCCGGAATCTGGACTCAGCTTGAACGAACCAGGCTTCGGCGAGGTTCTCCCAAAAGTCTGGTAATTTAACCGTGACTGCGTTTGTATCCGCCATGCTAGCTTAGGATTCGTCCTGAGCGTCGGGGTCACCAGTGTTGAGATACCGCGGCAAACGTGGGAGTCGAGACCAGAGCTATTGAAAACACAACTGCTTTATTCCAACCACATGACAAACAGGAACTAGAAAAGCCCGCGCATCCACTTAAATACTTCCCAGACAGGAAGTGCTCCCGGCAGCCTGTCCCTGCGGGAAACAAGTTGCTGGAGGAAAGGGCCCCCGGCTGGGGGCTTCTGCTTAGACTGTCTGTGCCGCCGTGAGCGGATTATGTCCAGTGGTGGCGTGTCGCCACAAGCTGCTTCATCAATGACCTTCCCTCCAACATAAGATCAGAAATGGGGATGTTCGCTGATGACTGCACAGTGTTCAGCGCCATTCACAGCTCCTCAGATAATGAAGCAGTCCATGCCCGCATGCAACAAGACCTGGATGAGGTTCAGGCTTGGGCTGATAAGTGGCAGGTAACATTTGCGCCACACAAGTGCCAGGCAATGACTATCTCCAACAAGTGAGAGTCTAACCACCTCCCCTTGACATTCAACGGCATTACCATTACCCAATCCCCCACCATCAACATCCTGGGTGACACCATTGACCAGAAACTTAACTGGACCAGCCACATAAATACTGTGGCAACAAGGGCAGGTCAGAGGCTAGGTATTCTGCGGCGAGTGTCTCACCTCCTGACTCCCCAAAGCCTTTCCACCATCTACAAGGCACAAGTAAGGAGTGTGCTGGAATACTCTCCACTTGCCTGGATGAGTGCAGCTCCAACAACACTCAAGAAGCTCGACACCATCCAGGACAAAGCAGCCCGCTTGATTGGCACCCTATCCACTACCTTAAACATTCACTCCCTCCACCACCAGCGTACCGTGGCTGCAGTGTGCACCATCTACAAGATGCACTGCAGCAACTCGCCAAGGCTTCTTCGGCAGCACCTCCCAAACCTGCGACCTCTTCCACCTAGAAGGACAAAGGCAGCAGGTGCATGGGAACACCACCACCTCCAAGTTCCCCTCCAAGTTACACACCATCTGACTTAGAAGTATATCGCTGATCCTTCATCGTCACTGGGTCAAAATCCCGGAACTCCCTTCCGAACAGCACTGTGGGAGCACCTTCACCACACGGACTGCAGCAGTTCAGGCAGCGGCTCACCACCACCTTCTCAAGGGCAATTAGGGATGTGCAATAAATGCTGCCCTTGCCAGCAACGGCCACATCCCATAAAAAAACGAATTAAAAAGCTACCAGGCATCGCGAGCTTTCAGACTTCTGGGTGCGCCATCCCCTTTCGCGCAACCCCGCCCGGGCCCTGCACATGAGTTCAAATCAACCCCATGGTGTCAGCATCAAGTGCTTCCAGGTCAGGTACAGCACAGGGTAAAGCTCCCTATACTTAGGAACATAGGAACAGGAGACCATTCGGCCCCTTCGAGCCTGTTCCGTCGTTCAATTAGATCATGGCTGATCTGTATCTTAACTCCATTTACCTGCTTTAGTGCAATATCCCTTAATACCCTTACCCAACAAAAACCTAGCAATCACAGGTTTGACATTTTCAATTGACCGAGCTGCTGTTTTCTTTCATGTGCCCGTGGTATTTATAGCAGTTTCTCTCTGCTGCATTCCAAGTGAACCGCTCTGCAGAACAAAACACCCTCCAGGCAAATGAAATAAGAAATTACAATTATTCCTGCATCTGGTTGGCTCTGGCCACTCAGTGTCTGGTGGCTGCTGCATACTACAGCTAATTAAATAGAAATCCTCGGCGATAAGCCTGCCCTTTCACAGGAACAGGAGGCCACTCTGCCCCTCGAGCCTGCGCCATTAGATCATGGCTGATCTGCAGCTTAACTCCATTTACCTGCCTTTGCTTCCATATCTCTTAATACCCTTACCCAATAAATAATCAACCACTCCCAGTTTGGAAATTTTCAATTGACCCCCAGCCTCAATAGCTTTTTGATGGAGCGAGTTCCAGATTTCCATTAGCCTTTGTGTGAAGAAGTGTTTCCTGACATCACCCCTGAACAGCCTGGCTCTAATTTTAAGGTTATGCCTCCTTGTTCTGGACTCCCCCCACCAGAGGAAATAGTTTCTCTCTATCTATCCTACCAACTCCTTTAATCATCTTAAACACCATAATTAGATCACATCTTAATCTTCTATACTCAAAAAGAAAGACTTGCATTTCTGCAGCGCCTTTCATGACCACCGGACATCCCAAAGCGCTTTACAGCCAATGAAGTAATTTTGAAGTGTAGTCACTGTTGTAATGTGGGAAACACAGCAGCCAATTTGCACACAGCAAACTCCCACAAACAGCAATGTGATAATGACCAGATAATCTGTTTTTATTATGTTGATTAAGGGATTAATATTGGCCAGGACACCAGGGCTAACTCCCCTGCTCTTCTTCGAATTAATGCCATGGGATCTTTTACATCCACCTGAGAGCAGTCGGCTTAATGTCTCATCCGAAAGACGGCACCTCTGATAGCACAGCACTCGCTCAGCAGTGTCAGCCTAGATTTTGTGCTCAAGTCCCTGGAGGGGGATTTGAACCCACAACCTTCTGCTGCAGAGGAGAAAGTGCTACCCACTTTTAAATTTTTTTTAAAAATTATACTTTATTGAACATTAAGAACATTTACAACATCGTGATCATTACATTGTATGATACAAATCAATTCCACCACCCTGCACAGCCATTCCGCCACCACATTTTAACATCAAACTTGAAGTTTAATTTGTCACCTGTAACATACATTAATCGATTGTACTTTAAAAATTGGTTGTAAAATACCGTCCTTAAATTCCTTTCTGAATAAAACATCCACAGAGCCTTATAATGATCTTTTAGCTTATATTTAAAATACTCTTTTAGATTGATTCTCCTCCCCTTAAAAAACAGAGCATTCCTTCTTTGCACAATCACGAATCTAGCCAAACTGAACATTAAATTAATTGCCGCTCCGCTAGACTCTGGCAGACTCTCCTGCAATCCCCATCTCAAAATTGAGTCCCACGGGATTCCCATTCTCGCTGTTTGGTCCCCACCCAGCAAAAAAGCTTCACAAAACTGTCGAACATAGTACTTAAAATCATTTAACTGCGGACATAACACCAGTAAATGGGACAGAGTCTCATCCTGTGTCCCACACATTGGGCAAGTTGCCGCCTCCACTCGTCCAATCTTGCACAAGACCGTCATGGTAAAAATCCGGTTATGAGCCAATTTGAAATCTAGTTCAATCCATTCTGGGTATTTAAAATTCGCCCACACTCTCTTCCAAATCCTGTTGAAGTCCAGCTGTGGGTATATACTCTGCCAAAACTCCTGACCAGCAGGTGTCTAGAATCTCCATTCTCTGAATACCTCACAGAAATCTCGAGTATTACAGTTGTCAAATTGGACTAACTCTCCCCCTTTCTCCAGTACAAAGCTTGGAAAAGCAGGACGCATTTTGCTTCCTTTGGAGATTTCCGCATTTATTTCTTCCATCCAATCCTGTGGCATTGCCCTCACAATCTTCTCATACATGATTCCTATTGCTTTTCCTTCTACCTCCTGATCCTCCTCCCACACCATGTCCCTCACTATCGCTTCCGGCAACCAACCTGGAATTACCTCGTAATATACATCTTTCACAGATATAATCCCAGCTTTTATAAAAGCTTGATTAAATAAAACCTCTCCTTCGATGTTGACCCACCTATTCAAAAATAAGGGCTGTTCTAAAAATTCCTCAGCCCCCTTGGGCATAAACTGCACACTTTTAAAAAATTGAGCCCAAGTCTCTACAACCCCTTTATAAAACCTCGGGAGTAGTTTAATCGATTTCAAAAACATATTATTGTATTCCATATACAATATCCTCTGCCCTCCTATCCCACTTCGTTTAAAAAAATGCTCAAAACAACTCTTCCAAAAACTTGTATTTGACTTCTGAAGAAATCTCTTCACCCATTTGATTCTAAAGGATTTTTTCTTCAAATCAATATCTGGGAAATTGAGTCCTCCCTGATTTCTCCATCCAATGATGGTATTGTAAGCCACCAAGGCTGGTTTCCCTTCCCATAAAAACCTCACACAAGCCTCTTGGATGGACTTTTCTGCCCACTCAGGAATATCCTCCACCGTCAATAAGTACCATAGCTTAGATAGCAGGAGAGCAGACACCACTGTCGCTCTTCCTTGCACTTTCAACCACCTTCTTTTCCATCTTCCCAAAATCTTTTTAATTTTCATAACCTTCGGTTCCCAATTTAATCGATCCACTTCTTCTCTGTCTTTCTTGCACCCCATATGCACCCCCAGAACTTCCAAAACCTCCACCACCTTAAAGGGACATACCCCCAACCATTCCCCGCTACCCCTCCCTGCAACCAGGCATTGGGACTTACTATAATTCACTCTGGCACCTGAAGCTCTACAATATTCCTCCACTACCTCCATAGCTTTCCTCACTGACTCCCCATTTCTCAATGTTAAGGTTGTGTCATCTGCATATTGGTGTATCACCGACACCAGCCCGGAACTGGGTACCACAATCCCAACTGCACCTTGTTTCTTTCGCATCATGTAACCTAATGGTTCTGCTACCAATGTGTGCAGCAGTGGGGACAGGGGACAACCCTGTCTCACTGATCTCTGTATCGGAAAATACTTGGATAAAAAACCATTACATTTAACACAGCTAAATATGTTTGAATAAAAAATCCTTATCCACTGAATGAAATTTTCCTTGAAACCAAATGCTTCCAAAACCTTCAATAAAAACTCATGAGAGACCCTATCAAAGGCTTTCTCTTGATCTATCTTTAATACATAAGCCTCCCTCCCACTCTTTTCCATGAGCTCTATCGCATCTCGGATTGAGACCACAGAGTCTGCGATGTCCCGGCCTATGACTCCATAGGACTGAAAGGGCCAAACTATCGCCGGTAACACCTCCTTCAAACGATTTGCCATAACCCTCGCCAAGATCTTATAATCCACATTTAATAGTGTGATGGGCCTCCAATTCTTCAGATCCCGTCTATCCCCTTTATTTTTATAAGCTAAGCTTATGATACCTCTCCTCATAGATGGGGCCAGGCTTCCCTCAATTTTAATTTCCTTAAAAACTCCTAAGAGCAATGGACTTAAAATCTCGAAAAATTCCTTATAAAATTCTGCACTTAGTCCATCGGACCCTGGGCTTTTCCCCCCCTTCATTCCACTTATTGCTATTTTTATTTCCGCTAATCCTACTTCTTTATCACACATGCTTCTCTCATCCTCCTTTAAACCCTTTTCAATAAAAGCAGTAACCTTCCCCATCTCCAAATTGGAAATGTCTTCTTTTGTATATAGCTCTTGATAAAAGCTGCTAGCCGCCTCCAAAATCTCCTCACTTTCATGAATGATCTTCTCCTCAACCTTCAACTCTCCAATTAACGATAATCTCTGTTGCAGCTTCTCTTGCTCTAGAAAATATCTAGTGCATCTTTCGCCCTCCCATGCATCTCTAGCCTTTGCACGGAGAATGGCCCCCTTGCATTTTTCAGCTTGCAATAATTCCCACTCTTCCTTTAGCACTCGGAACTTAGTCTCAGCTCCCTTATCCCCTCCGTCAACTGCTTTACAGACATCCGTAAACCTTTTGTTTATATTCTCATCTCGATGCCGGTTAGCTGCCGCCCTCTTTTTCCCATAACTTACCAAAAAAACTTTTACCTCATATTTGAAATTGTCCCACCAAACTCTTCTTTCTTTCAAGAACAAAAGTTCCTTCCGAGCATTCTTTATTATATTTATAATCCCTTCTTTATAAGCACTTTCCTTCAGGTATTGATTGTTTAAAATCCACACCCCTGAACCGATCTTAACTCTGCTGTTCCTAATTCTAAGAACTAAAGCTGAGTGATCACGAAATAAATACTTTTTTAATAATAAATCTCCATCACCTCAGAACTTAACCCTTCCCGCATTAACACAAAATCTATTCGGCTCTGTTTTAAAACATCACCCACCCAACCTGCTCTGGAGAACTCCCTTTTTATGGGGTTCCGGTCCCTCCAAAAGTCTCTCAAATTTAAATTTGCCATCATTTTTATAATCATCCCTCTGGAGTTATCATCTTTAAAGGTCATCTGGGCTGAAATGTCCATCCAAGATAAAAATACATTAAAATCCCCCACTATACAAGGATTTTCCACCTCTGCCACTTCAGTGAATAACCCCCGAAAAAACTTGCGATGCTTGCAATGTTCGTTCGGTGCATAGATATTAAAGAGATCACAATTAAATTCCTCCAATTTTACCCTTAGCCGTAAAAATCTCCCCTCAGTGTCCTTGTCCACCAAGGCAATGTTCTCTTCTATGGACGGCCTCACCAAAATAGCCACCCCTCTACGGTTATTGTTTGCACAACTTGCAAACACCTCTCCCTTCCAAACCTTCTGAACTCTTTCTAGAATATCCTCATCCCAAAAGGTTTCTTGCAGACACAACAAGTCCATGCCTTTAAAACCCTGCAACAACTGCTGCAATTTCTTCTCACCCCTCAGTCCGTTCACATTAATCGAGACCAATGTAATCATGGCTCCAAAGAAGGGAAGTATGCCCAATAATCTCACCATCATTTAATCTCTGGCTCTTCCCTCCTCTCATGCTCCTTCTCAACTTTTCGGGCAGCTGTTGCTTTTTCGTGCAGCCTCCGGCTCTTTTTCCCCTTCTGTTTGACCCCTCCCTGCTGTTTCAGCCTCTTCCTTGCCTTAAGTTTGGACCCAGGAGCTGCCCTTTCTCCCTCCTTCTGCCACTCACGAACCTTTCCCTTTCCACATGATGCCACCCCATCCCCGACTTCCATGTCTCTGTCCCCCTCTAATTCCCCACACTCAAGCTCTTCTGCAACCCCCTGTGCCTGCTCCCCGTCAGATACATAATCCTGCTCCCCGTCAGATACTTCATCTCCCATAGAGAGTCTTCCTGCTATCGCAGTTTCTCCCACTGTGCCGCCCCCTTCGACCACGTCTCCACCTCTGACCCTTGCACCTTGTTCCCTCACTTCATGGGACAATGGCGCCCCTAAATTGTTCCCTTCTGACGTCTCTATCTCGCCGATCCTATCCTGCTGCCCCTTTAAAGCTCCTGCCTCTTGCACCCTCCCGCTCACTAAAATATCCGACTCCCCGCCTCTCCTCGGAGCACTCACTTCCACCACACACCCCACTCCTGCCTCCTCTTCCCCCGCAGACACCAGACTCCCCAGGGGGAGCCGAACTGCACTAAGGCTCGAGTCTGCACTCGACCCTCGCTGCCCGCTGCTGTCGTTGTTCCCCTCCATAGCACTCGCCGTGTTTTCCGCCATCCCCATCTCGATCTCCGCTCCGCCATCCTCTGCCTCTTCCTGTGCTCCTTTTTCCTTCATTTTACCGGCTGTGTCCTCCGACTGCACCACACCTCCGGCCGTTCCACGCTCCTCTCCTGCTCCTTCTCCCATCTCCTCATCACTCATTTCGCTCCCTTCTGCCACACACTCACAGCGGGCGGGGCCTTTACGACACACCCCACAGCTCTCTGCCTTGCAGCTCCGCGCGATATGTCCCATTTCACCGCAATTGTAACAATACAAATCAGGACAGTTTCTTACAAGATGGTTATGTCCCAGACAATAGTAACACACCTTTACTTGGTTATCGTGCAGCAGACGAAAGTACTGCACTCTGTTGTATCCATGTGTTAATGGAGACACGGAATGCAGGAGTTGGTTTAACAGGTGTTTACTGAACAAAGTCTGGAGGTGAACTAAAAGGTACAAGACGCTATACAGGCTTATATACCCGAGTGGTCACTACCTGTATTACAGTACACAGGGGCTCTTAAAGGTACATACACTACAATTCCTCCCCTTTTAGATAATTAGTACATAACATTTTAAGTAATCATTAATTAACATGTTTACAAGAACAATAATCTACACATTTGCTGCAGTTAATCAATTATAAGTCAGTCTCTCTGGAGGCTTCCTGACTCGGTCCGGATAACGCCTCGGTGGTGTAGTAGTTTTCGGTGGTGTAGTAGGTTCTTTTGGCAAGGTCGATTCGGCTTGAATGCCAGTGTCGGGTTCATCTGGTTCCAGTATCACCGGATCGGAGGTAGATTCTATGGGTATCTCTGCTTCATCATTAGGCGTATAGAGTTGTGGTGCAGGTTGTCCCTTTTCGGATGACTCTATGATCTGGTCAGAATGGCGCCTTATTATGCTTTCTCCAATGTCCACGGTATACATCAGCGGTCCTAGTCGTGTGCAAATAGTTCCAGGCTGCCATTTCTCGGTACGGTAGTCCCGGGCCAAAACTTGTTGACCTATCTGGAAGGTTCTAGTTGGCCTTTCATTCATGCCTTGAAATTGCCGGTTCTCTACGTCCCTTCTGATGTTTGGCTTGATCAAATCCAGCCGGCATCTTAGTCTTCTATTGAAAAACATCATGGCGGGAGTTTGGTTTGTAACCACATGTGTTGCATTCCTGTACGCAAACAAGAAGTTATCTACCTTATGTTGTAGTTTTATGTCTTCATTACCCATGGCCTTTATGGCCTTCTTGAAGGTCTGGACAAACGTTTCAGCTAATCCATTGGTGGCGGGATGGTATGGGGCGGACGTGTAGTGCTTAACCCCATTTTTTTTTAAGAACTTCCTGAATTCTTCGGACACAAATTGCGGTCCATTATCAGAACAGATCTGTTCAGGCAGCCCATTCCTGGCAAATATGGTCCTTAATACTGTGATGGTTTTTTCCGTGGTGGTGGAGGACATCTTTATTACCTCCGGCCACTTGGAGTGTGCATCAACCGCGATTAAGAACATTGAGTCCATAAATGGACCAGCAAAGTCGATATGTACCCTTTGCCATGGAGATGAGGGCCACTCCCATGGATGTAGAGGGGCTTGTGGTGGGGCGTTTTGGACCTTCTGGCATCCTAGACAGCTCTTGGTCATTTCTTCGATGTCTCCATCGATTCCTGGCCACCACACAAACGCTCTGGCTAGGTTCTTCATTTTCACTCCATCCAGATGCCCCTCGTGAAGCTCCTTTAGCACTTTATCCTGGAGTTTGGGTGGAATCACCACTCTGGATCCACACATTAAGGTTCCTCGGCACACTGACAGCTGTTCTCTTCTTTGCGAGAAGGCTGGCAACAGTGGTTTGCCATGTGCTGGCCATCCCTTCACCGTTAAATCGTAGACTCGTGAGAGAGTCGGGTCATTTCTCGTTTCCTTTTCAATGGTAGAATTTGTTACTGGTAGACATTCCACTATGGTTGAGTGGAACATCTCCACTGGGTCCACTGTAGGTGCCTCTTCTACGGTAGGTGCGATAAACCGTCAGCATTCCCATGCTGTTTTGGTCCGTTGTATTCTATGTCATATTGGTGTGCCCCTAGGAAAAGGGACCACCTCTGTAGCCTTTGCGCTGTCATAATGGGAACGCCCTTTTTAGGGTTGAATATGGAGACGAGGGGTTGATGGTCAGCCAACAAGGTAAATTTTTGTCCGTGTAGGTAATGGTTGAATTTCTTTACTCCCCACACCAGGCTGAGTGCTTCCCTGTCGATCTGGGCATAGTTACGCTCAGCTGAGTTCAATGAGCATGACGCAAAAGCTATCGGCCGCTCCGAGCCATCAGGGAATCTATGCGATAATACCGCTCCTACGCCGTAAGGGGATGCATCGCACGCCAGTCTGATTGGCAGTGATGGGTTGTAATGAGCCAACACTTCCTTGGATGTGATCAAGCCTTTGCATTTATGGAAGGCACGTTTACAGTCTTCCCTCCATTTCCAAATTACTCCCGTTTGTAGCAGTGCGTTAAGAGGGTGCAGAACAGTTGACAAGTTCGGTAAAAATTTATGATAGTAATTTATCAATCCCAGGAACGACCTTAATTGTGAAACATTTTCAGGTGCTGGGGCTTTTCTGACCGCTTCAATTTTTTTCAGGTGACTTATGCAACCCTTCTTCGTTAATTATATGGCCACAATATGATATTTGTTTCTGGAAAAATTCGCACTTGGGGCGATTTGCTCGTAGGCCCCGTTCTTTCAGCCTAGTGAGCACCTGCTCCAAATTGGCAAGGTGCTCGTTGTCGTTTTCTCCTGTTACAAGGATGTCATCTAGGTAGCATTGAGTCCCCGGAATCCCTTGCAGGACTTGCTCCATAGCTCTTTGCCAGATAGCTAGAGCTGATGCTACTCCGAAAACCAGTCGATTGTACTGGTACAGGCCTTTGTGTGTGTTTATCGTGAGATACTTTTTAGAGGCCTCCTCAACCTCCATCTGTAGATATGCCTGTGCCAAGTCAATTTTGGTGAAACGTTTCCCTCCGGATAGTGAGGTGAAAATATCTTCTATCCTCGGAAGAGGATACTGTACCATGTGAAGGACCGGGTTTACAGTCACCTTGAAGTCCCCACAGGTGCAAATTTTTCTCTGTTCTTCAGATTTATCATTATTCAACGTTTTCTTCATGACCGGGACGATGGGTGTTGCCCACTCGCTCCAATCTACCTTGGATAACACGCCTGCCTTTTCCAAATTCTCCAGCTCTGCCTCGACTGCTGGACGAATTGCGTATGGCACCGGCCTTGCCTTAAAAAACTTGGGAATTGCCACATCTTCCACTTTTATGGAGGCGGTGACGCCTTTCAAGGTTCCTAGTTCCTGTAGAAACACTTCTTTGGCGTTGGCCAAGTCTTTTAATCGTTCAGGTATGACGTCATCATCATTTTTTTTCTTACTGGTCACTGTCAGTGCCTGAATGGAGTGCCAGTCTAAACGTATCTTCCTGATCCATTCACGTCCCAACAGCGGTGGACCACCATCTTGCAGAACGTATAAATACAACTTCTGTATTTCCTTGCCGTTGTATACAACAGGCACCCTTATTTTCCCTTTGGGGTATACTTTCTGCCCCGTATATGTTTTCAAGATAATGGATGTGTCTTTCAAAGGTATATGCGGAAATAGCCGCTCGTAATCCCGTCGACTTATGACGGTCAGAGCTGATCCTGTATCTAGCTCCATTTTAACTGGGGACCCCGCTATCGTGAGGGTAACCCAAATGGTCTGGTAATCTTCTTTGGCAATTACATTATGTAATTTGAGACAGCTTAGTCTCTTGTTTCCGGAGTCGCTATCGCTCTTCTGGTCTTCGGAGCTACTGTCCGTCATCATTTGTACCTTTCTGTACTTTTCCTTATTGATTTTTTTTCTGTCAGTGGATTTTTTGTTTCCAGATCAGCATACACGTGCAATGTGTCCCATCTTTCCACATTGCCTGCATGCTTTGTCCATGAACCAGCAGTCCCTCTGGTCATGGGTGGATCTGCTGCAGCGATAACATCTCTCGAAACAACGTGTCATTTCATGGGTGCCGAAGTCCTGTGGCTTTTGCTGTATCTCTGCAGCTGCTTCGTATGATACAGCCACACTGAAAGCCTTGTCCAGTGTCAAATCTTTCTCAGAAAGTAGCCTTTTCTGTGTTCCTTCACTTAGGAGACCGCAGACGAATTTGTCTCGTAGAGAATCTGCCAGTCCTGCCCTGAATTGGCAGTGCTTTGACAGCTTTCTTAATTCGGTGAGGTAATCAGCGTTACTTTCATTCTTGTGCTGATTCCTCCTGAAGAATTTGAATCGTTCCGCTATCAGCAGCGGTGTTGGGTTTAAGTGCTCCTGTAGGGTATCAACAATCTCCTTAAAATTCTTGTCCATCGGTTTGGCTGGAGTGATTAAGTTTCGTAACAGCCCGTATGTCCTTGCGCCCATCAGATTTAGAAGTACCGATGCCTTTTTATCATCCTCTACTTCATTCGCTGTGCAATATACCTCCACTCTTTCCACATATGTGGTCCAATCCTTTATATTACTATCGAAAGCAGTAATATTGCCAGTCTTAGGCATCCTGAAAATCAAAAATGGCGCCTCCCACGCTTTCCTTTCTTCCCTGCCGAGAAAAAATGGCGCCTCCCGCGCTTTCCCGCCGCTGCCGCTGCTGACAACGCTGTTCTCCGCGGTTTTTATTTACACAGATATTTTTAATAGTTGGAGACTCATTCCCGCCGGACCCTCTGGGACTTTTCCCTCCCTCTGCTTGGTCCGAACGCCGACCTGCTTTGCAGCGCCGGCCGTCTCCCGAGTGCTCCACCCTCCATCTCTGTTTGCCTCCGCCTTCCGACTCACTGCTCGGCCCCGCTGCAGAGCCACCCGATCGAGCCCCAGCCCGCCGCCCAGGAAGGATTAGTGCAGTACCTGCCACCAGCCCGGCTAGCTGGTGAAACACAGTTTTTTTCTTTTTTTTTTCTTCGACCTTCGTCTGAGGAATCGATCTCCTTGAGGTGCTGCCGAATTGCAGGTAAGTCCGTTTCCAATTCGTCGCCACTGTTGTATCCGTGTGTTAATGGAGACACGGAATGCAGGAGTTGGTTTAACAGGTGTTTACTGAACAAAGTCTGGAGGTGAACTAAAAGATACAAGACGCTATACAGGCTTATATATCCGAGTGGTCACTACAGGTATTACAGTACACAGGGGCTCTTAATGTTACATACACTACACACTCCTTCCAGCGTCTCGAACTTCATACTGTAAGGCAAAGACCTCACCCCCTCTGGGAACCGCACCTTTACATACCGGGTTCCGTCTGCTACACGTGTTCCCGGGTAGTACCTCCTCTTTATTTTGGAACAGATTTTAATGTCCCATGACTCCAACTTTTTGCTCAGCACTTCGTCCTCGATGTACACAGGCAAGTTCAAAAATGAAACCACCACCTCCTCTGAATATAGCAGAGTCACCTCCAAGAATTTCTCCCCAACTTTCAGACTGAGCAGCAGTTTTTCCACCTCCTCACGGCCATTGACCGTCACCTCAAATCCCACATTTGGTTTTGGTCGGCAGGCAAAACAGCTTCCCTCACCACAGTCCTCATGAACCGCCTGGATTATATCCCAGGCTCGAATCTTCTTATCTTCACATTGCCCCACCACCGTATTTTCTTTACCAAACCTCCTGAGGTCCCGGCCCAAATCTTTGGGCCATTTTCTTCCCCTTCCCACCACAGTTTCTTCCCCAATAAAATTCCTCTTGGGAATATTGTCCTCTGAGGGGCCCGGCACTCCGGACCCCTCAGCAGCCATCTGGCTGATTTTTGTGGGTCAAAAAGGCCCTAAAACCTGAAAACAACACCCCAAAACCCTCCACCAAATTTTTACAAAACTCCCTCCAACACCCAGCTGCAATTAGGCAACCAGTCACACCTGGCTCACTCCTAGCCCCTCCCACCTAGAGAGTGCTGCCCACTGAGCCACGGCTGACACTATTAAGGGAATACAAGCCTAGTCCATGCAACCTGTGCTCATAATTTAACCCTTTTAGCCCAGGTATCATTCTGGTGAATCTGCGCTGTACCCCCGCCAAGGCCAAGATATCCTTCCTACTTTGTTCCAACAACACATCTCAGGTTCAACCGCAGAAGCGCATTCCCTACTGCACCTTCTTCTTAGGCAGTCCGTCGGAACCGAGGATGACTTGCTTCCACATTAAAACTGAGTTCTCAGGTGACAGATGAGTCCAATGCGGGACCTACAGTCTCTGTCACAGGTGGGGCAGACGGTGGTTGAAGGGGCGGATGGGTGGGGTGCTTGGGTTGACGTGTGCTCCTTGCGCTGCCTGCGCTTGGCTTCTGCTTGCTCCCGGCGAAGAGACTCGAGGTGTTCGGCGCCTTCCCGGATGCTTCTCCTCCACTTTGTGCGGTCTTGGGCCAGGGATTCCCAGGTGTCGGTGGGGATGTTACACTTTTTCAAGGAGGCTTTGAGGGTGTCCTTGAAGCGTTTCCTCTGCCCACCTGGGGCTCTCTTGCCGTGCCGGAGCTCCAAGTAGAGCGCTTGTTTTGGGAGTCTCGTATCGGGCATGCTGACAATGTGACCCGTCCATCGGAGCTGATCGAGCGTGGTCAAAGCTTCAATGCTGGGGATGTTGGCCTGAGCAAGAACACTGATGTTGGTGCGCCTATCCTGCCGATGGATTTGTAGGATCTTGCGGAGTCAGCGTGGTGGTACCTCTCCAGTGCTTTGAGGTGCCTGCTGTACATGGTCCATGTCTCTGAGGCATACAGCAGGGCGGGTATCACTGCTGCTCTGTAGACCATGAGCTTAGTGCCGGGTTTGAGGTCCTGGTCTTCAAACACTCTCTTCCTCAGGCAACCGAAGGCTGCACTGGCACACTGAAGGAGGTTTTGGACTTCGTCGTCGACGTCTGCCCTTGTTGACAGTAGGCTCCCGAGGTATGGAAAGTGGTCCACATTGTCCAAGGCCTTGTCGTAGATTTTGATAATCGGGGGGCAGTACTGTGTGGCAGGGGCAGGTTGGTAGAAGACCTTTGTCTTACGGATGTTTAGTGTAAGGCCCATGCTCTCGAACGCTTCGGTGAAGGTGTTGACGATGGTTTGGAGTTCGACCTCCGAGTGAGCGCAGACGCAAGCGTCGTCTGCATACTGTAATTCGATGACAGAGGATGGGACGACCTTGGATCTGGACTGGAGGCAACGGAGTTTGAACAGTTTCCCGTTTGTTCTGTAAATTAGCTCCACTCCAGTGGGGAGCTTACTGAGGGTGAGATGGAGCATTGCGGCAAGGAAGATCGAGAAGAGCGTTGGTGTGATGACACAGCCTTGCTTGGCCCCGGTTCGTACGTGAATTGGGTCTGTGATGGAACCGTTGGTCAGGATCACGGCTTGCATGTCGTCGTGAAGCAGGCAGAGGATAGTGACAAACTTTTGAGGGCAGCTGAATTTGAGGAGGACACTCCATAATCCCTCACAGTTGACAGTGTTGAAGGCCTTTGTGAGATCAAAGAAGGCCACGTACAGAGGTTGGTGCTTGTAACATTTGCATATTGAATTATCATTGGCCCGCAGGCATCTGTAAGGAATACCTATTATATTCACATGTGATCACATGCTGAGTTGTCATTGGCCTGCAGGCATCTGTAAGGGGTCCTAAGGGGTCCTAACGCCATCTTGTCCCCACTGTGCTGTATGATTGAGATCACAGACCTGATGCTTCATAAAAGAGTTTAAACTGTAATACTCCGTTGTCCTGCAATTTATTATTTTTGTACAAAGTGTGCTAAACAAGACATGGTGTCAGAACAGGGATTTGAAATGGACATCGTTGGAGCTCCCTTGCCTCGAATGGATTGGGGATCTTTGAACTTACATAGAGAATGGCGCAAGTTCAAGCAATACGTGTAGTTGATATTCTCGGGTCCGCTAAAAAGCAAAGGGGAGGAAGAAAGATGCAGCTACCTACTCCTGTGGATCGGAGAAAAAGGGAGAGACATTTTTAACACATGGTCTCTCACCGCGGATGAAGCAAAGGTACTGAAAAGTTATTTTGACCGTTTTGAATCATATGTGATGCCTAAGACAAATACAATATTCGCTAGGTACAAGTTTCAGGAGGAAGTACAAGGAGCTAGTGAGTCGTTTGAACAGTTCGTGACTGAGTTAAAACTATTGGTAAAAGACTGTGAATATGCAGAAGATAAAGATGAGATGGTCAGAGACCGCATCGTGTTTGGAATACATTCAGCTAAAGTGAGAGAGAAACTTTTGAATGTTGGGTCCGGGCTAACGCTGGACAAAGCTATGGACATAGCTAGATCACACGAGATAGCCCAAGCACAGTTGTAAAGCATAACCGGCACCACAAGCAGCTCGAGTGAACAGACAGTGCACACAATTAATAGACACACACCAAAGAACACCGCCCAGAGAGCGTGCTTCAAAACAGAAAGAACAGAGAGAGTTCTAAAAATGAGCAACACAGACATAAAACACTTCAAAAACTGTGGATATTGTAGAAACAAGGTGCACGGGGAAAAGGAGCATTGCCCTGCCGAAGGAAGGCAATGTGCTAAATGTGGTAAATGGAACCACTTTGCTAAAGTTTGCAGGACTGTTTTTTGAATAGCAGTACACACAGTGAGTGACAGCCAAATGCCAGATAGAGAGCCAAATGCAGAGGAACTGTTTATTGATTTTGTGTCACAGAAAAAACAGATTTCGGAGACTAAGCAAGCCTTTGCCGATATTGAGATAGGAAAACAGGTCAAAGAGCTTAAGTTTAAACTAGACACTGGATCTCAGGTTAATGTAATTCCTCTGAGTGAGTATCACAGCTTGAAGGATGAGTGTGAGCTACAGCCCACCTCACGCAGACTGACCGGCTATGGGGGTGAGCAGCTCATTGTAAAAGGCACATGCGTGATGAAATGCAAGTACAAAGAAAGCGACATGATGCTGGACTTTTACATTATTGACACTCGAGCACCGCCAGTGCTAGGTCTAAAGGCATGTTTAGACATGGACCTCGTCAAGCTAGTGCTATCATTGACAGCACCAGTTGATAAGCAGGCAGTCATGGAGGAGTTTGCTAACGTTTTCAAAGGAATCGGACTATTCCCAGGTGAATGCACTATTCACCTTGACCCAGCAGCAACCCCTGTGGTTTGCCCACCGAGAAGGATACCCCTTGCTCTACGTAGTCGCCTGAAGGAGGAGCTGCAGAGCATGGAGAATATAGAAATCATCGTCCGGGAAACAGAACCGACAGAGTGGGTCAACGCGTTAGTAGTGGTTGAGAAACCACGTACAGGCAAGCTCAGAGTCTGTCTCGACCCCAGAGATTTGAACAAGGCTATCAAACGCCCTCACTACCCTTTACCAACGCTAGATGACATCACACCCAAGCTAGTGGGAGCACGTTACTTCAGTGTAATGGACGCACGATCAGGATACTGGACTATCAAGCTCACGGAAGAGTCATCTAAGCTAACAACGTTCAACACACCATCTGGACGCTACCGATTTCTGTGTTTACCATTTGGTCTTATCTCAGCTCAGGATGAATTCCAGTGGAAGATCGATGAAACTTATGAAGGCCTTGACGGAGTAGTCGCAATCGTAGACTACATCCTCATCTATGGCAGGAATAGAGAGGAACATGACAGGAACCTCCCTGCGATACTACAAAGATCACGGGAGAAAGGTATCCGGCTCAACCCTGAGAAAAGCATAATCAGATCCACCGAGATCAGTTATTTCGGGCATCGCCTCTCAACTGATGGCATTAAGCCGGATCCAGAGAAAATCTCCGCCATCAAGAAGATGGAGCCGCCGAAGAACCGCGCAGGGCTAGAGACAGTACTAGGCATGGTTAACTACTTAGCCAAGTTTGCCCCGAGCCTCTCCGAAATCAACGCACCCATGCGTCAGTTGCTCAAGCAATCCAATGAGTTCCTGTGGGACAAACAACATGACACAGCATTTCAGAAAATGAAAGACCTAATCACCAGAGAACCAGGACCAGTTCTTGCCTACTTCGACCCCAACAAAGAGCTCAGACTACAAGTGGACATGTCAAAGTACGGACTAGGCACAGTATTACTGCAAGAAGGAAAGCCCATCGGCTACGCTTCCAGATCTCTCTCAGTGAAATCAACTATGCTCAAATCGAGAAAGAGCTATATGCAATTCTGTTTGGATGTAAGCGTTTCCACCAGTACATCTATGGCCAACAAGTCATTGTGGAATACGACCACAAGCCCCTCGAGTCAATCATGAGGAAACCACTAGCCGCAGCCCCACCAAGGCTACAGCGAATGATCCTTCAGCTACAGAAGTACAACTTCACAATCATTCACCGTCCAGGCAAAGACATTCCTGTCGCAGACACGCTCTCCAGAAAGTCTCTTAGCTACCAGGACAGCAGCCTCAGTGAAGGCATGGATGTGCAGGTGCACATGGTGTACAACAGCTTACCTGTGAGTGACTCAAAACTGAAGGAGATCCGAGCAGAAACAGAGAAAGATGCACAACTCACACTGTTGAGCAAAGTCATACACGAAGGATGGCCTGAGGAAAGGAGGAAATGCCCTCAGAGCATATCTGAATTCTGGAACCACAGAGACGAACTGTCACAAATGAACAGAATCATCTTCAAAGGGGAGAAAATCATCATTCCTACCAGTCTCAGAGAAGAGATGTTTGCAAAAATTCATGCTGGACATATGGGCATGGAAAAATGCAAACAAAGAGCACGTGACATTATGTTTTGGCCCGGAATGTGCAAACATATTGAGGACATTGTCGGAAAATGTTCCATTTGTCTAGAACGCCACCCATCAAATGTCAAAGAGCCCATGATACCTCACCGTATCCCAGACAGGCCCTGGCAGGTCGTGGCAACGGATCTGTTCACATGGAACAACGAGGACTACATAGTGACTGTTGATTACTACAGCAGATTTTTTGAACTGGACAAGCTTCACAGCACCACATCTGCAGCTGTGATCCACAAGCTAAAGGCAGCCTTTGCCAGGCATGGCATTGTAGAGACTTTAGTCTCAGAGAATGGCCCCCAATACAAATCAAAAGAGTTCGAGTCATTTGCCAAGGCATGGGATTTCACACATGTCACATCAAGCCCACATTACCCTCAAAGTAATGGCCTTGCTGAAAAAACTGTCCAGATTGCAAAACCACTCATGGACAAAGCCAAAGCGGACAAAAGAGACCCCTACATCAGTCTCCTTGAGTACCGCAACACTCCAGTTGACAACTTCAAGTCACCAGCACAGCTGTTGATGAGCCACAGACTTCGCTCAATCCTTCCAAGCACCAACCAGCAGCTGCAGCCAGAGGTCGTCAGCTGCAAGCAAGTGCATGCAAAACGTGTACAGAGACAGCAACACCAAAAGAGATACTATGACAGGTCAGCTAGACTACTGCCGCCGCTGCACAATGGAGAATCCATCAGAATCCAGGAGCATGACTACTGGAAGCCAGCAGTCGTCATCCAGCCAGCTGACACTGAGCGATCGTATCACGTCCACACCCCAGAAGGACAGTTGTACTGCCGCAATCGCAGGCACCTCCTCAACACCAAGGAACAACACTGTCATTCTGATGAGAGGATCAGTGCAACAGAGTGTGATGAACAGAGCAATACACAAAACACATCATACTTACCTGAACCTAAACCTGAACTTGATTTGTTGACTGATTCAGGAGCATGCTCAGTTCCATACCACACAAGGTCGGGACGAGAGGTCAAGCCTAGAGTTATCCTTGACTTGTGAACTGTCAAAGGGTGTAGGCGGATCGCTGCCATAAAAAAAAACTGTACATCGTTATTGAAACATTGAGATGTTTTCAGTGCTAATTAAATGCTGAGTTTACTTATATGTTTATGCTACCGAGAACATTATGTAGAAGAATGGTTTAAAAGTAATGCATTACATTTTTCTTTTAAAAGGGGATGTAACATTTGCATATTGAATTATCATTGGCCCGCAGGCATCTGTAAGGAATACCTATTATATTCACATGTGATTACATGCTGAGTTGTCATTGGCCTGCAGGCATCTGTAAGGGGTCCTAACGCCATCTTGGCCCCACTCTGCTGTATGATTGAGATCACAGACCTGATGCTTCATAAAAGAGTTTAAACTGTAGTACTCCGTTGTCCTGCAATTTATTATTTTTGCACAAAGTGTGCAAAACAAGACAGTGCTGTTCCCTGCATTTCTCTTGTAATTGACATGCGGTGAAGATCATGTCCATTGTGCCCCTTAGTGGGCAGAATCCACATTGCGACTCTGGGAGGAGCGCTTCGGCCACTGGGAGAAGGCGATTGAGGAGAATTCTTGCGATGAGTTTCCCTGTGGCAGACAGCAGGGAAACTCCTCTGTAATTAACACAATTGGACTTGTCAGCTACTGCACCAGTGCGACATTCTCCCCCCATTTCTCACACCAGCCATCCTGTGCTGCAGACTCATACCCACTCAGAACTAGGATGAGGCGGTCTAAACTCATTTCACGTAGGAACCTTACAGCCAGCAGATGTAGAAAACTTCCATCCAGTCAATCTGAGCTACATCTGAACCCAGGAACTATACATCAAAAGGCCAGTGGCTAACCGAATCGAATAACTAGGGCTGTAGAGAGGGCTTTAAACTAATTAGTGGGGGGGAGGTTTTAAGAGAGCGAAAAATAAAAATGACAGCGGAGAAGGCAATAGAGCAAGGTAGCAGTGGGGGAATTAAAAACCAGAGCATGTCAGGAAGGGACAGAATGTATAATGATAAAGGTAAAGTAGTAAAAGTAGTAAAAGCAGGAATAAATTGTCAGAAAACATATTTGAAAGTTCTTTATCTGAATGCACGTAGCATTCGTAACAAAATTGATGAGTTGACGGTGCAAATAACTACACATGGGTATGATCTGGTGGTCATTACGGAAACATGGCTGCAAGATAATCATGACTGGGAACTAAACATACAAGGGTATTTGACAATTAGGACAGACAGGAAGGAAAGGGAGGTGGGGTTGCTATGTTAATCAAGGATGGAATCACTGCAATAGTCAGAAATGATACTGGGTCAAAGGATCAGGATAGTGAAACAGTTTGGGTGGAGATAAGGAATAACAAGGGGAAAAAGTCACTAGTGGGCGTAGTCTATAGGCCTCCTAACAGTTGCAGCTCTGTTGGTCGGAGTATAAATCAGGAAATAGTTGGGGCTTGTAATAAGGGAACAGCTATAATCATGGGGGATTTTAACTTTCATATTGACTGGACTAATCAAATTGGGCATGGCAGCATTGAGGAAGAGTTCATAGAGTGTATTAGGGATGGGTTCCTTGAGCAGTATGTAACTGAACCAACCAGGGGGCAGGCAATCTTAGATCTGGTCCTGTGTAATGAGACAGGATTAATAAAAAATGTCCTAGTAAAGGATCCCCTTGGAATGAGTGACCATAATATGGTTGAATTCCAAATTCAGTTTGAGGGTGAGAGAGTTGGATCTCAAACCAGCGTACTAAGCTTAAATAAAGGAGACTATGAAGGTATGAGAGTAGAATTGACTAAAGTGGACTGGGAAAACAGATTAAAGTGTAAGACGGTACAAGAGCAGTGGTCTACATTCAAGGAGATATTTCACATCTTTCAAGATAAATATATTCCACTGAGGAAAAAGGGGAGTAAAAGAAAAGACAGCCATCCGTGGCTTAGTAAAGTAATAAAGGATAGTATTCGACTGAAAACAAGGGCATATAAATTAGCCAAATCTAGTGGGAGGATAGAAGATTGGGAAGCATTTAAAAGCCAGCAAACAATAACTAAAAGATTAATTAAGAAAGGGGAGATAGATTATGAAAGTAAACTAGCAAAAAATATAAAAACAGATAGCAAGAGTTTCTACAGCTATATAAAAAGAAAAAGGGTGGCTAAAGTGAACGTTGGTCCCTTAGAGGATGGGACCGGGCAACTAGTGGTGGGGAACATGGAGATGGCAAAGACGCTGAACAAATATTTTGTATCAGTCTTTACAGTAGAGGACACTAAAAATATCCCAACACTGGACAAACAGGGGGCAATTGGGGGGGAGGAGCTAAACACGATTAAAATCACTAAAGAGATGGTACTCAGTAAAATAATGGGACTTAAGGCGGATAAATCCCCCGGACCTGATGGCCTACATCCTAGGGTCTTGAGAGAAGTGGCAGTAGGGATTGTGGATGCACTGGTGATCATTTTCCAGAACTCCCTGGACTCAGGAAAGGTCCTGGCAGATTGGAAAACTGCTAATGTAACACCCTTATTTAAGAAGGGAAGTAGACAAAAAGCTGGAAACTATAGACCAGTTAGCCTAACATCTGTGGTTGGCAAAATGTTGGAGTCCATTATTAAGGAAACAGTATCAGAGCATTTGGATAAACATAATTTAATAGGACAGAGTCAGCATGGTTTTACGAAGGGGAAGTCATGTTTGACAAATTTGCTCGAATTCTTTGAGGATGTAACATACAGGATGGATAAAGGGGAACCAGTGGATGTAGTGTATTTGGACTTCCAAAAGGCATTTGACAAGGTTCCACACAAAAGATTACTGATCAAGATAAAAAATCACGGGATGGGGGTAATATACTGGCATGGGTGGAAGATTGGCTATCTAACAGAAAACAAAGAGTTGGGATAAATGGTTCATACTCGGGCTGGCAATCAGTAACTAGTGGTGTCCTGCAGGGATCAGTGCTGGGACCCCAACTCTTTACAATCTATATTAACGATTTGGAGGAAGGGACCGAGTGCAACATATCCAAGTTTGCCAACGATATAAAGATGGGAGGGAAAGCAGTGAGTGAGGAGGACATAAAAAACCTGCAAAAGGATATAGACAGGCTAAGTGAGTGGGCAGAGATTTGGCAGATGCAATATAATGTTGGAAAGTGTGAGGTTATGCACTTTGGCAGAAAAAATCAAAGAGCAAGTTATTATCTAAATGGAGAGAAACTGCAAAGTGCTACAGTACAAAGGGATCTGGGGGTCCTGGTACATGAAACACAAAAAGTTAGTATACAGGTGCAGCAGGTGATCAGGAAGGCCAATGGAATCTTGGCTTTTATTGCAAGGGGGATGGAGTATAAAAACAGGGAAGTCTTGTTGCAGTTATACAGGGTATTGGTGAGGCCACACCTGGAATACTGCGTGCAGTTTTGGTTTCCATATTTAAGAAAAGATATACTTGCTCTCGAGGCGGTTCAGAGAAGGTTCACTTGGTTGATTCCAGAGATGAGGGGGTTGACATATGAGGAAAGGTTGAATAGGTTGGGACTCTGCTCATTGGAGTTCAGAAGAATGAGAGGCGATCTTATCGAAACATATAAGATTGTGAGGGAGCTTGATCGGGTGGATGTGGCGAGGATGTTTCCACTGATGGGTGAGACTAGAACTAGGGGGCATAATCTTAGAATAAGGGGCTGCCCTTTCAAAACTGAGATGAGGAGAAACTTCTTCACTCAGAGGGTAGTAAATCTATGGAATTTGCTACCCCAGAGAGCTGTGGAAGCTGCAACATTAACTAAATTTAAAATGGAGATAGACATTGTCCTAGCAGATAAGGGAATTAGGGGTTACGGGGAGAGGGCAGGGAAGTGGACGTGAGTCTAGATTCAGATCAGCCATGATCCTATTGAATGGCGGAGCAGGCCCAAGGGGCCATATGGCCTCCTCCTGCTCCTATTTCTTATGTTCTTATGTTCTTATGCCATACGGCCCCCCCAAGAAGGTAGCATTATACACACGCGTGATGCACCCTGCTGTCAAACAGCCTGCTGATCTTCACTGTTCAGGCTCACCCGTCAAGACCCGCTGCTTGTACGAGGGATTCCCCGACTCCCTGGGCCTATGGGCCCAGAAAGAGTCAGGAGATGGGGAGAGAAGCGAAAAATTCAATTAAAAAATGTCATCCCTGGGTGAGTTTTCACGATGGCAGATCACTCTGTTTCAGTGGGAAAGTTAATTAACAAGGGCTGTCCATTTGCTGGTTAAAAGCTACGTCAACTAGCTGAAAGACAATAGCAGGAAAGCAGAAAGACAGTAAATGAGGATAAAACAAAGTCACTCCCTACACAAAGAAACATGGCACCTCGGCCTACATTTCCCCAGGTCTCCTACAGCCTACTCAAGTGCCTTTCTGCTCTTTTGTCTTGTGGAACAATTCTGGTTCACTAGCCAAAGCAAATTAAACTGCTGTCGGAAAAGGACCACTGGGATACAGGTATTAGGCAGTTATTAATCATCAATTAAAAACACTTTGTAACTCTTGCACAGGTAGCAGATCTACAAGATTCTGTTTTTAATGAGGCCTATGTGAAGTCATTACAACAGCAATGCTGCTTTTGTGTGTGTATCGATAGCTGCACAGAGTCTACAGTTTTAGAAAAAGATTAGAGAAGCTGGGGTTGTTCTCCTTGGAGCAGAGAAGGTTAAGGGGAGATTTAATAGAAGTGTTCAAAATTATGAGGGGTTTTGATACAGTAGATAGGGAGAAGCTATTTCCATTGGCAGGAGGGTCGGTAATAGGAGGACACAGATTAAGGTCATTGGCAAAAGAACCAGAGGGGAGATGAGGAGAATATGTTTTTTCACGCAGTGAGTTGTTGTGATCTGGAATGCACTGCCTGAAAAAGTGGTGGAAGCAGATTCAATAGTAATTTTCCAAAGGGCATTGGATAAAAACTTGAGATGGAAAATTTTGCAGGTCAATGGGGAAACAGCAGGGGAGTGGAACTAATTGGATAGCACTTTAAGAGAGATGGCACAGACAGGCTGGGCCGAATGGCTTCCTTCTGTAGTGTAAGATTCTATGAAGGCGCTGACTCATGCTTTGGCGCGATGCCGTGGTTGCCAAGTGCGCTCCTGTACCTCCTCCGAGAGGCTATTCTCCATCTATGACGGTTGGTCTGCTATTCAACCACATGGGGCATCACAACCAAACATGGTATACCTCACCCAATGCTCACAGATACCTGGTATACTTCACCCAATGCTCACAGATACTCGGTATGCCTCACCCAATGCTCGCAGATACTCGGTATACCTCACCCAATGCTCGCAGATACCCGATATACCTCACCCAATGCTCGCAGATACCCAGTATACTTCACCCAATGCTCACAGATACTCGGTATACCTCACCTAATGCTCGCAGATACCCGGTATACCTCACCCAATGCGCGCAGATACCCGGTATACCTCACCCAATGCTCGCAGATACCCGGTATACCTCGCCCAATGCTCACAGATACTCGGTATACCTCACCCAATGCTCGCAGATACCTGGTATACCTCACCCAATGCTCGCAGATACCTGGTATACCTCACCCAATGCTCACAGATACCCGGTATATCTCACCCAATGCTCGCAGATACCCAGTATACCTCACCCAATGCTCGCAGATACCCGGTATACCTCACACAATGCTCGCAGATACCCGGTATACCTCACCTAATGCTCACAGATACCCGGTATACCTCACCCAATGCTCGCAGATACCCGGTATACCTCACCCAATGCTCGCAGATACCCGGTATAGCTCACCCAATACTCGCAGATACCCGGTATACCTCACCCAATGCTCGCAGATACCCGGTATACCTCACCCAATGCTCACAGATACCCAGTGTACCTCACCCAATGCTCACAGATACCCGGTATACCTCACCCAATGCTCACAGATACCCGGTGTACCTCACCCAATGCTCGCAGATACCCGGTATAGCTCACCCAATGCTCGCAGATACCCGGTATACCTCACCCAATGCTCGCAGATACCCGGTATAGCTCACCCAATGCTCGCAGATACCCGGTATACCTCACCCAATGCTCGCAGATACCCGGTGTACCTCACCCAATGCTCGCAGATACCCGGTATATCTCACCCAATGCTCACAGATACCCGGTATACCTCACCCAATGCTCACAGATACCCGGTGTACCTCACCCAATGCTCACAGATACCCGGTATACCTCACCCAATGCTCGCAGATACCCGGTATACCTCACCCAATGCTCGCAGATACCCGGTATACCTCACCCAATGCTCACAGATACCCGGTGTACCTCACCCAATGCTCACAGATACCCGGTATACCTCACCCAATGCTCGCAGATACCCGGTATACCTCACCCAATGCATGCAGATATCTGGTATACCTCACCCAATACGCGCAGATACCCGGATGTCACTGAGTGGAGGCCCAGGAAGAGGAACCTTGGCTGATTCGGCCCCTCCCTGAGGTCAATTGTAATGCTCCTACTGCTACTGAGGCAGGAAGACTAGGCTAACAGCACAGTCCAAGATCCCACCCTTCTAGTTCTATATAGATTGGTACCACATTCTTCAGTGTACTTACCAACAGCCTCAGGGGAACTATTGGGCAAGTCTTAGCACCTTGGCAATCAGCTTACTTGCTTTATCCCATCAGTTGAGAAAATAATGCATCATAGTCAGCCTTGGCTCAGTAGGTAGATCTCTCACCTCTAAGTCAGAAGGTTGTGGACTCCAGAGACTTGACCACATAATCCAGGCTGGCACTCCAGAGCAGTACTGAGGGAGTGCTGCACTGTTGGAGGTGCCGTCTTTCGGATGAGACATTAAACCAAGGCCCCGTCTGCTCTCTCAGGCATTATTTCAAAGAAGAGCAGGGGAGTTCTCGCCGGTGTCCTGGTCAATATTTATCTCTCAACCAACATCACTAAAACAGATCATCTGGTCATTATCACATTGCTATTTGTGGGAGCTTGCTGTGCCCAAATTGGCTGCCACGTTTCCTACATTACAACATTGACTGCACTTCAGAAACACTTAATTGACTGTAAAGAACTTTAGGACATCCTGAAATCATGAAAGGTGCAATATAAATGCTAATTCTTTCTTTCTTCTTTCTATACTGCCTGGACCATTTTGTCTCAGGGAACTGGTTTGAAAGCTCATTTAATTTCATTAGTACACAAAATGGGTAGTAGAAATTGGGAACTCTCTCCCCAAAAGGCTGTGGTTGCTGGGGTCAATTGGAGATTTTGTGTCGGAGATTGATAGGTTTTTGTTAGGTAAGGATATCAAGGCATATGGAGCAAAGGTGGTTAAATGGAGTTGAGGTACAGATCAGCCATGATCTAATTGAATGGGGGAGCAGGCCTGAGAGGCTGAATGGCCTCCTCCTGTTCCTATGTTCATGTCAAAGGACAATTCACATTAGTAGCGTACATATTTAGTTAGAAAGAAATGTGGCGCTCCACCATGTTTATGAATATCAGTCTGTTCAATGACCACATTTTGTCAATTGGTTGGGCTTGAGCATCCCTGATTATAATTGCTCAACCTTTGGTGGCTGTGCCTTCTGTTGCCTAGGCCCTAAGCTCTGGAATTCCCTGCCTAAACCTCTCCGCCTCGCTACCTCTCTTTTTTCTCCTATAAGACACTCCTTAAAACCTACCTCTTTGCCTGCCCTAATTTATCCTTATGTGGATCGGTGTCAAATGTTTTGTCTTAAAATACTCCTGTGCAGTACCTTGGGACGTTTTACTACGTTAAAGGCGCTGTATAAATACAAAGTTGTTGTTATTGTTGTTAATGAATCTTCAGTTTTAGTCTTTGTAAAAGGTCATAATTAATGGACTGAAAGTTTACTAATTTCCCCATCAGCGAAGCTCTGCACTGGGGTAAGAGCATTGAGAGACTCACTGATCGTTCACACCCGCTGTTTGTGACAGAGTGAATCTTCAGTGCTTGCGGAGAAGTGGCAGACAGCTCCATTTGTAACAAGAGTGTCACAACTATCTTTCCCTCTGCTTCTTCACGCCTACTGTGTTATTTATAGCACTCATTAAAGGTGATAGTTGACTGAGTTTAATAAATGAAAGATTTGTCTAGTACGTTGGGGGTGCCAGGTTGAAGGAGCAGAGTGCATTCTGATAAGCAATGCTCCGTGGAATTATTTTTTGGGGCCGCGCGGCCCATTTAACGGCTGCGTGGCTCGTTCAAAATTCCGCGCATGTGCGGTTTTCTTCAACTTAAAAGCCATCTCACCGGCTGCGCAATACTCCTAGAGCACTGCGCGGCCAAAGGGAACATTGCCAATAAGTATCTTGGCAAGGCCAGGGCGATGAAGCCTCTCGCTAAATGCTAAAAGCTCCCCTTTCTGCTGTGGACTGATTCTCGCAGCAGGGAAGTGCTAACACACGTTCGGTTGGATGCGCCATTGGACGTTCATTTCTGGCTGACACTCCCGGTACATTACTGAGGGAGTGCTGCACTGTCGCAGCTGCCTTTCGGATGAGATGTTAAACCGAGACCTCATCTGCCCTCTCAGGTTGATGTAAATAACCCTACGACACTATTTCGAAGAAGAGCAGGTGCGTTCTCCCCCAATATCCTGGCCAGTATTTATCCCTCAACCAACACCTAAAAAAGATGATCTGGTCATTATCACACTGCTGTCTGTGGAACCTTGCTGTGCGCAAATTGGCTGCTGCGTTTCCCCACAGTACAACAGTGACTATGCTTCAAAAGCACTTCTTTGCCTGTAAAGCGCTTGGGACGATTTGAGGTTGTGAAAGGTGTTGTATAAATGCAAGTCTTTCTTTTCTTTCCCCGGGAAAAGACGGGAAGGGAAGGCTAAGAGGAAGCCAGTTTCCATACAGGAAGTGAAAGGGGCTCTCTTCGAATAGGCCCATTAAATAGTTCTAAACTGCATTTTGCCTCTTCCTGTCGGGGGAAGCCTGAGCCTTCAAGTTGAAAACTGCCCACAGTAAAACAACCAAACCCAGCAGCTCACTGTAGGGTAGGGCTGACCGCTCTGCGTGGATGTATTCTTGGAGGTTTCATCACATGACCGCCTGCCTCCAACCGCCCCAAAACCACCCCCCGCTCCTGCCATTGGTCGCCCGACACGCCCATCCTCGTGACGCCCCGCCTTCCCATGCCAATTGGAGAGTGCACAACTTCTTTGTTACCTGATTGGATGATTCTTGACTGGCAGTCAAACAGCCCCATCTCCAATATTTCAATGATTGAGGACATGCTTCTTTGCAAAACCGAGGTGTTAGACAAATGACCGAAGACACCGAGGGGCCATTTTTCGGCAGCACGTGCCGGCGGTAAAGAGGCTCCAAAGTAGCCAAGGTGGGCTCTTGACCTGAAATGCTAGTTTAGCCCACGTTTAGCGCAAGATGCCACCTGTAATGTATATACCTTTAAGGGGGGAACTATGTTTTACAGCTCATGTATTCTGCAGTACCGGCAGTGACCACACCTGTATATAGCACTGAGTAGTAATCTGTACAGATCAGTTGCAGTGTGAGCCACGTTGAGTAAACACCTGTTGTACCGTACTCCGCAGTCTGTGTCTTATTATACACGGACGCAACATTGGCGACGAGGCAGGTTCAAACCTGCATCACCTCCCGGGGATTCATTCCTGGAGATCAGTGGATTGGAGGTCAAGGCCAGAGACTCGGGCGTCGACCACGGGCAACCGCCCAGTCATCCAGCAGAGACTCGAGAATTGCGGGGGAGGCTGTCGAGAGCCAGGCTTGGCTTTCCAGTCGAGGTGGTCCAGCGAAACGGGCTGGCAACAGGTAGTGTGCAGACACTTCCCGGACAGCGGCGGGCTAGAGCCCGACCGAGCGGCACAGCAAAGGGCCGAGCAGCGTCGACGGGGGAGAGAGAGAGAGGGCAGAGCACGCAGGGCGTAGCCAGTGTTCAGGGGCTGAGCAGCATCGGAGAGAGGGAGAGAGAGATGCGCAGAAACCCGCGAGGCGCCGCCATTGCCACGAGGACCGCCGAGAGCGGCGTTGGCAGCAGCAGGGGAGGAAGGAAAGTGCAGGAGATGCCATTTGAAGCCATTGGGAGACGCCATTTTAAACCACACCCAAAATGCCGAAGAGTGGCAGTATCACCACATTTGACAATGAAGTCGAAGATTGGACTACATATGTCGAACGAATAGAGGTGTACTGCAAGGCAAATGAGGTGTCAGATGACAAGAAAGCGTCGGTATTGTTAAATTTAATGGGTGCAAAGATGTATGGTTTATTACGAAATCTAGTAACCCCAACGAAGCCAATGGAAAAGAGTTTTGAAGACATAGTAACGATACTAAGGAACATTTAAACCCCACACCGCTGCTGATAGCAGAAAGATTCAAGTTTCACAAACGGAACCAGCATAAGGATGAAAGCAATGCTGATTATTTAACAGAACTGCGCAAACTATCGAAACACTGCCAGTTTGGAATGGGACTGGCAGATACCTTAAGGGACAAGTTTGTGTGTGGGCTTCAAAGTGAAGGAACCCAGAAACGGCTTTTATCTGAAAAGGACCTTATGCTGGAAAAGGCTTTCAGCATTGTGGTATCATATGAAGCAGCAGCTCAGGGCGCTGCAGAGATACAACAGAGGCCGCAAGAATATGGCACAAACAAAATGTCATATGGAACAGAGAACTGCTATCGCTGCGGCAGAACAACAAATGACCAAAATGATTGCTGGTTCAAAGACAAAGTGTGCAGACAGTGTGGAAAAGTAGGACACATAGCACGAGTCTGCAGGTCGGGAAAGAAAACCAGCAATAAGAAACCTACCAAAGGAAAGTACAAGAAGGTACATAAGATGACGGAGAATAGTTCAGACGAACAAAAGAGTGATAACGACTCCGAAAGCAGGGAACTGAGTTGTCTGAAACTACATAATGTGATCACAACGGAGGATCACCGAACCATTTGGGTCACTCTCAAGTTAGCAGGAGTCCAGGAAAAGATGGAATTGGACACAGGATCAGCCCTAACAGTCATAAACCAACGGGATTACGAGCGGCTATTCTCACACATACCCTTGAGAGACACAAAAATTATTTTGAAGACGTACACGGGGCAAAAAGTCTACCCCAAAGGAAAAATAAGGGTGACCGTTATATATAACGGTAAGGAAACACCAAAACGAGACCTGTATATATTGCAAGATGGAGGACCACCATTACTGGGACGCGAATGGATCCGGAAAATATAACTGGATTGGCATTCCATACAGGCACTGACTGTGGCTGACAAAAAGAATGACGACGTCACACCTGGGCGACTGTCAAAGATCCTAACTGACGCGAAAGAAGTGTTCCAGCAAGGACTCGGAACACTAAAGGCATGACAGCGACGATTAAAATTGAAGAAAATGCAAGCCCAAATTTTTTAAGGCCTTATGCGATCCGCCCAGCTGTCGAAGCAGAGCTGGAGAGTCTGGAACGTTCAGGTGTACTGTCCAAGGTAGACTGGAGCGAGTTGTCTACACCCATCGTCCCTGTGATGAAAACGTCATTGAGCAGCATGCCTGGGGAACCAAGGAAGGTTCGCATCTGTGGGGACTTTAAGGTAACAGTGAACCCGGTCCTTCACACCGTACAATATCCACTTCCGCGGATTGAAGATATTTTCGCCTCGTTATCTGGAGGGAAACGCTTCACTAAGATTGATCTGGCCCAGGCGTATCTGCAAATGCAGGTAGAAGAAGCATCAAAAAAATACCTCACAATCAACACCCATAAAGGTCTCTACCAATACAACCGGCTGGTATTTGGGGTAGCATCAGCTCCGGCTATTTGGCAGAGGGCAATGGAACAAGTCCTGCAAGGGATCCCAGGGACCCAGTGTTATTTGGACGACATCCTGGTCACGGGCGAAAATGACAGTGATCACCTTGCCAACCTGGAGCAGGTGCTCACTGGATTGCAGGAATATGGGCTCCGAGCTAACCGCCCCAAATGCGAGTTTTTTAGAAAACAGATCTCGTATTGTGGCCACGTTATCGATAAAGAGGGGTTACATAAGTCCCCAGAGAAGATTGAGGCAGTAGTCAAGGCTCCAGCACTGGAAAATGTGTCACAACTGAGGTCGTTCCTCAGGCTGGTAAACTACTACCATAAGTTCTTGCCAAATTTGTCTACAATACTACACCCACTGAACACCCTACTGCAAACTGGGGTGCCATGGAAGTGGAGTGACGAATGTAGACGAGCTTTCCAGAAGAGCAAAACACTAATCACATCGAAAGAGGTATTGGCCCATTACAACCCGGCATTACCAATTCGGTTGGCATGTGATGCGTCACCCTACGGCATTGGAGCGGTGCTGTCGCACAAATTCTCGGACGGCTCAGAGAGGCCAATAGCCTTTGCGTCACGATCACTAACCTCAGCCGAGCGTAACTACGCCCAGATTGACAGGGAGGCCCTCAGCCTAGTGTGGGGAGTGAAAAAGTTCAATCACTATCTGCACGGGCAGAAATTCACCTTGCTGACTTATCACCAGCCTCTTGTCTCCATTTTTAATCCGAAGAAGGGCGTTCCGGTGATGACTGCGCAACGACTACAAAGATGATCACTTTTTCTAGGGGCGCACCACTATGAGATTGAATATAAGGGCACGAAACAGCATGGAAATGCTGATGGGCTATCACGCCTGCCACTGCCTACTGCGGAGGAAGCACCAGCAGTGGATCCTGTCGAAATATTCCATTCGACTATAGTTGAATACCTACCGGTAACTAACGCTTGTATCGAAAAGGAAACCCGAAATGACCCGACACTGTCTCGGGTATATGATTTGACGGTGAAGGGATGGCCAGCACATGGCGACTCACTGTTGCCAGCATTCTCGACAAGGAGAGAACAGCTGTCAGTGTGCCAGGGGACCTTGATGTGTGGATCCCGAGTGGTAATTCCACCCAAGTTAAGGGATAGAGTGCTCAATGAGCTTCATGAGGGTCATCTGGGAGGGGTAAAAATGAAAAGCCTAGCCAGGGCTTATGTGTGGTGGCCGGGAATCGATAAACAAATCGAGGACCTGACCAAGAGCTGCTCAGGATGCCAGAAAGTCCAAACTGCACCACCACAGGCCCCTCTACACCCATGGGAGTGGCCCTCATCTCCATGGCAACGGGTGCATATTGATTTTGCTGGTCCATTCATGGACTCAATGTTTTTAATAGCCGTGGATGCGCACTCGAAATGGCCTGAGGTCATCAAAATGTCCTCCACCACCACGGAGAAAACTATTGCAGTCCTACGGACCATTTTTGCCAGGAATGGCTTGCCAGAACAGATTTGCTCCGACAACGGACCACAGTTTGTGTCCGAAGAGTTCCGGAGGTTCTTGAAAAAGAATGGGGTAAGGCATTACACATCCGCCCCGTATCATCCAGCCACAAATGGATTGGCTGAGAGGTTCGTACAAACCTTTAAGAAGGCAATAAAGGCTATGTACAATGACAACATTCCGCTGCAGCACAAGGTGGACAATTTCCTGTTCGCCTACCGGAATGCGACACATGCAGTCACCAACCAGGCCCCAGCCATGATGTTCTTTAACCAAAGGTTAAGATCTCGCCTGGATTTGCTCAGACCAAACGTACAAAGAGATGTTGAGCGTAAGCAATTCCAGCACATCCATGAGAAGCCAACAAGGAGCTTCAATGTAGGGCAACCAATCTTGGCCCGCGACTACCGAACAGAAAAATGGCAGCCAGGAACGATATGCACATGGCAGGGCCCACTAATGTACACAGTGGACGTTGGGGAGAGCATCGTGAGACGTCATGCTGACCAGATCCTAGAGTCACAGGAACAAGTCAACCCCATGCCTCGCCCATACTTATCTGGTGATGAACCCGACGTACAGGTCTCATCTACCCCAGAAACAGTAGCATCGGAAGCTGATGAACCAACCGACGACAGGGGGCCAGAATCGCCTCCGCACCAAGAGCAAGACACTCGGGAAAGGCGCTATCCAGAAAGGATCAGGAAGCCTCCCCAAAGACTGAATATATAAATAGACTATTTTCAGCTAATGTTGCATGTTAAAAGTGTTAATTGTAATTAGTTTGATATTTAATTGTTAAATGAGTGTTATGGTACTGTTAATCTAAAAGGGGAGGAATTGTAATGTATATACCTTTAAGGGGGGAACTATGTTTTACAGCTCATGTATACTGCAGTACCGGCAGTGACCACACCTGTATATAGCACTGAGTAGTAATCTGTACAGATCAGTTGCAGTGTGAGCCACGTTGAGTAAACACCTGTTGTGCCGTTCGCCGCAGTCTGTGTCTTATTATACACGGACGCAACACCACCCTGGTAAAGGAGTTGAAGCCTGCCCTTGGAATGGCCACCCGGAGGCTTGGTAAAAGACTGGTTGCCCCTCAAATTGCCTGCTAGCACTGATTAAGGAGGCTGCATGGCAACTTGGTGGCTAGAGCTTGTCCTAACACCCTCTCCGAACAGCGGCCAGCTCATTGGGAGTAAACAGGTCATTGCTGAGGATTTGTAGCGCTACTTAAAGGGATACTCACTCCATGTTCACTTGCTGCTGGAGCTGTGAAGCGGATCTCTGAAACACGTCAGGAGATTTTCTGGAACACTTTGTCAAGACGTCACCAACACTCGAGCAACATTTATTACGCAAATTCTCTGAGGACTTCACCTAAGATAAGTGCTGGGCTACTCCACCTTATTGGACACCTCATAGAAGTCACCAGGAGAAAGGAGTGCTTGGTCATGGGCACCTTGCTAGGGTACCCTCTTGGTCTGAGGGAGGAGGTCAGGCAGAGCAGCACCAGCTGTTGCATGGGAGAGGGACGGGAGAGTGAGGAGGGTGAGGTGGTGTCCTTCCCCGCACCCCCCTGCCGCCTGCAGGTACAGGACATCCCATCTCCTCTCAACCTCCTCCACCAGGACCTCCAGTGCCATGTCCGAGAACCTGTGTGCCTGCTCCCTCGGTCCCTGAGCCATCCTGCAACATGCGGCGGTGTGCTGGCCAGCCCACTCCACACCTTCAGTGGATGTGAGTACGAGGAGCCCACATTTACTGCTCCACGAAAATCGCATCTAATCAGCACTTGAGTGCTAAACCTGCAGGTGTCTGTTCTAGTCCCTCCAGGAAAGTTCAAATAATGGTAATCAGCAATTCGGACCAAAATTGTGCACTAAAACCAGACTTTCAACTAGGTGTGTCTTATTTGCACAGCATCCATTTACAGCCTGTTTTCACCCTTTGGCCAAAAGAACCCCTCAGGACTTGTCTAATACACAGCTCATCATCGACAATTTCATCCAGTTACAACTGTACAGCAACCACCTGTGCTAAACGGCGCATGCTGGAGACTAACTCTGCGCTCCATATCATTAGCACTGCTCACGCTGTGATGAGCAGGTTAAGGGTTGGCACAGAGTGCAGATAACAAAATTAAGAGCCAATTTTACAAGTGCACACAGGTGGTGGAGAATCTCTCCTGCCAACCAAGCCTCTCAGTAATTTTCTCGCACGCTGCCTGTGATTTTCATCCTGGGCAGGGCTCCCTGTGAGGTCTGCACCCAAGAAATCAGCCCTGCACGTTGATTGCATGTTGTAAGGTGGCCTAACTGTGGCATTATTCTGTACATGCCGTACCAGATGAATATGTTATTGTGGCGACACGCCACCACTGGACATAATCCGCTCACGGCGGCACGGACAGTTTACGCAGGCGCACTGCCGGCAGCAGACGCCCCCAGCCGGGGGGGGCCTTTCCTCCAGCAACTTGTTTCCTGCAGGGACAGGCTGCCAGGAGCGCTTCCTGTCTGGGGAGTATTTAAGTGGTTGCGCGGGCTTTTCCATTTTCTCTTTGCCATGAGGTTGATTAAAGCAGTTGTGTTTCACCAACTCTGGTCTCGACTCCCACGTTTGCCGCGGTATCTCAACACTGGTGACCCCGACGCTCAGGACGAATCCTAAGCTAGCATGGCAGATACAAACGCAGTCACGGTTAAACTACCGGACTTTTGGGAGAACCTGGCCGAGGCCTGGTTCGTTCAAGCCGAGTCCAGATTCCGGCTGAAAAACATTACAGTCGACGCCACGAAGTACGACTACCTCGTCGCCTCTCTCACCTACGCCACAGTCCCCAAGGTTTGGGCAGCGCTGCAGGATCCACCAGTGGAAGGCAAGTAGGAATATCTGAAGGCCGCGCTCCTTAAAAAATTTCAAGCGTCCTCTTACCAGCGCAACTACCAAATCCTCGACCTCCCCGGCCTTGGTGACACTTCACCGTCGGGTCTGCTTTCCCACATGCTGTCCCTCTCGGATGACAAAAAACCCGGCGCCCTCTTTCGCACGCTTTTCATTCGGCAGCTCCCCGCCAGCATCCGCCCGCTCATTGTGGAGTCTGGCTCCATGGACCTGAATGAGATAGCGGAAAAGGCCGACCGGCTGCTCTCTGCGCAGACCGCCCGCGACGTTGCGCCCGACCTCACGGCAGCGACCACGCGGTCTCCCCGGCCCACTAGGCCCGACCGCCCTACCACTCCGGGTCACTGCTACTACCACACCCGTTTTGACACTAGGGCCCAACGCTGCACGCCACCGTGCACTTTCAAACCCCCCCCCGCACCGGCCCCCACGATGGCCGCGGGGCAAAAGGGGCCTCTACTGTACGTTACCGACGACAGCACCAACCGCCGATTTCTGTGCGACACAGGGGCCCAGCACAGCATCACCCCCGCCTCCGCCCTCGAAATCCAACGCGGCGCACGGGGTATCACGCTGGCTGCAGCCAATGGCTCTGACATCCACACATACGGCACCCGCATGGTCACGTTCGACCTCGCAGGCCGCCGCTAACGCTGGGAGTTCCTCACAGCCAGGGTCCTCTGCCCACTCATCAGCGCCGACTTCCTACGCGCCCACGGCCTCCTTGTCGACATTCCGAGGCACTGCCTCGTCGGCATCAGTACTATGGCCCCCATCCCTGGCGCATTCACCCGGCCCGTTCGGCCGGCCTGACAACCTGCTGCCTCGCCAGAGCCACGGACGACTACTCGGCACTTCTAGCTGAGTTTCCCGCCCTTGCTAACCCGACCTTTTCGGCCAAAGCCGCCAAACACGGTGTGGAGCACTATATCCCCACCACCGGCCCCCCGGTTTCTGCCCACGCCCGCAGACTCAACCCGGCCAAGCTGGAAATCGCGCAGGCCGAGTTCACCACCATGGAGCAACTCGGTATCATCCGCCGCTCCAGCAGCCCTTGGGCCTCGCCCCTCCACATCGCCGCCAAGCCCGGCGGAGGCTGGCGCCCCTGCGGGGACTACCGCCGCCTCAACGACGCCACCACCCCCAACCGATACCCGGTGCCGCACATCCAGGACTTCTCGGCCCGACTGGCCGGACGAACCGTCTTTTCCAAGGTCGACCTGGTGCGCGGTTACCACCAAGTCCCCGTACACCCCGCGGACATCCCCAAAACGTCCGTCATCACCCCATTCGGCCTGTTCGAGTTCCTGAGGATGCCCTTCGGCCTCAAGAATGCAGCCCATTCTTTCCAGCGCCTTATGGACTCAGTCCTCCGGGACCTGAACTTCCTATTCCTCTATCTAGACGACATTCTCGTGGCCAGCTCCTCCCAACAGGAACACCTCGAACACATTCGCATCCTGTTCGGGCACCTAGCCCAACACGGGCTCATCCTCAGCCCGGCGAAATGCCAATTCGGCCTAGCCGAGATCGATTTTCTCGGTCACCACATCACCCCTGCTGGGGCCGTCCCCCTGCCCAACAAGGTGCAGGCCGTCCAGCAATTCCCCCGCCCCAAAACCATCAAGGGCCTCCAGGAGTTCCTCGGGATGGTGAACTTCTACAACAGGTTCATCCCCAGAGCTGCAGCCCTCATGAAGCCCCTATACGACTCCCTCTGAGGTAAATCCGTCAAGATGGACGTAGCCTGGACCACTGACACGTCAGCCGCCTTCGACGCCACCAAAAACGCGCTCGCCGACGCCACCCCGCTCGCGCACCCGAGGGCCGATGCCCGGGTCGCGCTCACCACCGACGCCTCCGACCACGCGGTCGGAGCCATGTTCGAGCAGTGGGTCAATGGCGCGTGGCAGCCACTTGCCTTCTACAGCCGCCAACTGCGCCCCCCGGAGGTCAGATACTCTACTTTCGACCGCGAGCTCCTCACGCTCCACCTGTCGGTCTGCCATTTCAGGTTCCTCCTGGATGGCTGCCCCTTCACCGCGTACGTGGACCACAAGCCGCTCACATACGCGATGGCCAAGCACACCGAACCCTGGTCCGTTAGGCAGCAACGCCAGCTCGCGGCCGTGTCCGAGTTTACTACGGACATCCAGCACGTCTCCGGTAGAGACAACGTTGTTGCCGACTGCCTTTCCCGTCCCGCCATCTGCTCGAATCACCTCGCGGTCGACTACGCGCAACTAGCAGCGGCCCAGCTCACGGACCCACACCTCCTCTCGGCGGCTACCAGCCTGCCAGGGCTACGCCTAGCCAAGGTCGCGCACGGGCCTGAAGCCACGGCAGTCACTTGCGACGTCTCACTCGGCCAACCCAGGCCGGTCGTCCCTGCAACCTGGCGCCGCCGCATCTTCGACGCGCTACACGGGCTCTCCCATCCGGGTTCCCACGCATCCGTCAAACTCCTCTCCCAGCGCTTCGTCTGGTGCGGCCTCAGGAAAGATGTTCGGACTTGGGCCACCTCCTGCCTCGCCTGCCAACGGGCTAAGGTACAGCTGCACACAACAGCACCCCTGGGAGACTTCGAGGTGCCCAGCCGCCGCTTCGACCACGTACACGTCGACATCGTCGGTCCTCTGCCGCCATCGCAAGGCCAAACCTATCTCCTCACGATGGTCGACCGCTACACACGCTGGCCTGAGGCAGTGCCGCTGCCCTCCACCACCACAGCCGACATCGCCAGGGCGTTCGTTAACACCTGGGTCGCAAGGTTCGGCGTACCAGCCGACATAACCTCCGACAGAGGCGCCCAGTTCACCTCTGAACTCTGGACGGCCACAGCACGCAACCTCGGGGTGACGCTCCACCGAACCACGGCGTACCACCCGCAGGCCAATGGGCTGTGTGAACGCTTCCACAGGTCACTCAAGGCCTCACTCCACGCCGGCCTGCAGGACAGTACCTGGACTGACCACCTACCGTGGGTGCTACTAGGCCTACGCACCGCGGTCAAGGAAGACCTCCAGTCCTCGGCAGCGGAGTTAGTCTACGGACAACCGCTGCGCGTACCAGGCGAATTCCTCCCGGAGGCTACCACGCCTTGGTCGGCCGAACAGCAGCGGCTCAACTCTTTCTCTTCCGCTCAACAGTTCGCCCCACTTCCGGTCAACCGACACGGCGAACTTGCACCTCACGTCCCGCCAAACTTACAGCAGGCACACTTCGTCTTCGTGCGACACGACGCGCACCGCCAACAACAGATTAACTGGCCATTATCTCATTTGCTGACTGTGGGATCTTGCTGTGAGGCAATTGTCTGCCCCGCTTGCCTGCAAAACAATGGCGAAACACTTCAGTGGTAATTTATGGGATGTTCCGAGAATGTGACAGGTACCATGTAGGCTCGAGTTCTTTCCTTTCATTACATCTTCATTGTGTTCAACTGTGTCCTCATGCATTTTTAATTTTTTGGTTCATTTTTTAAATAAGTTTAATCAGTATAAAAAAGGCAGCCCTGGTGAGTTAGGAGTGAGAATGTATAAACAGCAGTAAACATGTGGAGCTTTCACTGCACAGAGTCATTGCTCACCGTGACTCGAATGGTGGATTCAGCACAAGGTTCACACTCAGGGTGAAGCTTTTATGTTGCTCTTTAATTATGTTGCTTTCTCCCGCTGCGCTTCCTGCTACTTCGAGAATGAGCAAATGTGTTGTTAAATGCCAGCCTCATTCCTGTTTAACAGTTAAAAAAACATGATGTGAATGCTGTTCAGAGCAGTAAGCCATTGGTGGCCATGCCTTCAGGTGCCTAGGCCCTAAGCTCTGGAATTCCCTCCCTAAACCTCTCTGCCGCTCTCAATCTTTAAGACCCTCCATAAAATAACCTCTCCGAATATCTCCTTCTTTGGCTCAGTGTCAGTTTTTTTCTGATAACACTCCTGTGAAGCACCTTGGGACATTTTACAAAGTTACAGGCACTATATAAATGCAAGTTATTCAGGTTAGTGATGAGCTTAGGGAGAACATATTGCAAGTAAGGGCTGGATTTTGCAGGGGGTGGGGTGGGTCAGTGGGCACGATCGGTGGCGGGTCGGGTGGGAAAGTGTTTTTTTTCCCCAGTGGGTCGGGACCCTGCTGTGAACCCGCTGCCACGTGCCTTTACCAAATGTCGGGTCTGTCAGCGCTGAGCAGACCCGACACACAGCGGTGGGAGAAGCAATTAAAATCATTAGTGGCTTGTTTACAGCCACTGATCAATGGTTTTTTCCCAGCTTTTTGGATTTGACAGGTCACCCACCAATTTCCCGCTGTGCCTAGACCTCGTCTGTGAAGCTGAGGCGGGAGGTCAGTGGCCATTGAATCAGCTGATGAGTTGACAGCTTCAAATGTCAAGTCAAAGCTCCCAGCTGATTGAGAAATGTTCCCTTAAACACTAGCTTCTCTAAACTGCATTTCCACTACAGATTCAGGATGCTGCAAGTCTTTACACAAGTCTCCATCCAGTCTGACCTCATTACCTCTCCCACCATTGACAGATCGCTTCTGTCATCTCTACTTCACCTGCCATCTATTCCATCAGCCTGGCTGCCCTTGAAGCTCTCTCACCTTGGTCCGCAGAATCCCACCACGATCAACCCCAACACCAGCAGCACCAACAACAACACCAACCTTCTCCGCAATCAACTGATGCTGCACAGGACACAGGGCATCAGCACCTGAGCACATTGCTGCCTGGGAGGCAGGGATGGCCTCACCATGGCCAGATTTACTTCACTTGACGCTGTACACCCTGGCTGCCACATGATGCGCCAGGTTGGCATCACCCCACACCAACACCATAAAGCATCCTTACAATGCCCAAGTCATTCCTTCCAAACTCATCGCCATTGCGGGGGGTACCGTTATGTCTCACCATTCACTGCAACTCACTAAGCCACTTCCAAAGGTGCATAAAAATCTGTCCAAAAATGCAAAGTGTTGAAAATAAAGGTTTCAATGTTTGACACCACATTAACAGAAACTTTACATGAACGTTGCATAAACCACCCAAGTGCCTACCCTTGTGTGTTGTTAGTTGGTATGATTGCACTAGGATGAGAGTGAGTGTGAGGGGTGGCTAGTGAGATGTGGAGGCAATAATGTAGATAGAGAGGGATGGGTGGAGGTGCAAGGTAAGTTGGTGTGAGTAAGGATGTGCAGGAGTAGGGTAGGGAAGGCAGAGTGATGGAGATGTGATGAGAGGCACTGCAGGAGGAGGCTGCGAGTGGCTTTGTACTAACATTTTGTGATCTACTAAGATCATTGAAACGTTTGTGGCACTGCACCCACATCCTCCTGACGACATCCATGGCTTGTGCCCTGCTGTGCAATGTGCAACCAGGCTATGTTGATCTCCTGGGACGGTCTCTGCTGCCCATCGGAAGGGAAGAGGACCTCCCTCCGTGCTGTGACTCTCTCCATAAGCATATGGAGGGAGTCATGGGAGAGCCTGAGTGCAGCCCTGCACCTTTGTGCCGTGCTTGTCAGTGTTTGCAGCACCTCAATGCCAAAAGAAAGTTGGCCACGATCCCTTTAAGGAAACCGGCTGATGATGCGTCATCAAATGATGTCACCAGACCCGCCTCCTCTAATTGGCTGGGAAATGCGCTGGGCGGGCTTAACAAGCCCCATCAGGGGAAATTAATTTTACAGAGTGGGATGGGGCCAGCAGTGGGGCCAGGACCCGCCACCGATGTCGCCCGCCCCGGACCCACCGAGATTGGTAAAATCCAGCCCTAAATGATTAATATGTTGAAGGGACAGTTTGTATTTTAGGGGGGAAGACTGTAAAGCAAATCAATTTAAGAGTTATAGATTTGTACATATTGCTGTCGGATTTTGGATTGCCTCCTCATAGATATCAGAAATTTCATTCGGTGGCCCAGTCAGTGATCGTTAAGGGTAAACAGAGGGTACGGAATACGGAACAGTGGTGTATCCAAGGATACACTGGGGAACAGTGGTGTATCTAACCAGGATACACTGGGGGACAGTGGTGTATCTAACCAGGATACAGTGGTGTATCTAACCAGGATACACTGGGGGACAGTGGTGTATCTGACCAGGATACACTGGGGGACAGTGGTGTATCTAACCAGGATACACTGGGGGACAGTGGTGTATCTAACCAGGATACAGTGGTGTATCTAACCAGGATACACTGGGGGACAGTGGTGTATCTGACCAGGATACACTGGGGGACAGTGGTGTATCTAACCAGGATACACTGGGGGACAGTGGTGTATTGTGGTAAACCACTTTTATCTTTACACTATAGTTATCACTGTTGTATTGTTATCACCGTTATCACTGTTGTATCACGATACGAGGTCGCCTCTTGTCGCGCTGTTATACCTGGGCTGACCACCTCCGACTCCGCCCATGGCTCCACCTACCTGCCCAGGTATAAAGGTAGTCGACTGGCTGGTATTCCTCCTTGTTGGACCCGATCACCCACGAGGGTGGGCTCTGTTATTTAGTCAATAAAAACCTTTAGTTACGTTCCTAACTCGTCGCTTTTTATTGGGCGAATTGATAGGTATATCATGTATCTAACCAGGATACACTGGGGGACAGTGGTGTATCTAACCAGGATACACTGGGGGACAGTGGTGTATCTAACCGGGATACACTGGGGAACAGTGGTGTATCTAACCAGGATACACTGGGGGACAGTGGTGTATCTAACCAGGATACAGTGGTGTATCTAGCCAGGATACACTGGTGGACAGTGGTGTATCTGACCAGGATACACTGGGGAACAGTGGTGTATCTGACCAGGATACACTGGGGAACAGTGGTGTATCTAACCAGGATACAGTGGTGTATCTAACCAGGATACAGTGGTGTATCTAACCAGGATACACTGGGGACAGTGGTGTATCTAACCAGGATACACTGGGGAACAGCGGTGTATCTAACCAGGATACAGTGGTGTATCTAACCAGGATACACTGGGGAACAGTGTTTTATCTAACCAGGATACACTGGGGAACAGTGGTGTATCTAACCAGGATACACTGGGGAACAGTGGTGTATCTAACCAGGATACAGTAGTGTATCTAACCAGGATACAGTGGTGTATCTAACCAGGATACAGTGGTGTATCTAACCAGGATACAGTGGTGTATCTAACCAGGATACACTGGGGAACAGTGGTGTATCTAACCAGGATACACTGGGGGACAGTGGTGTATCTAACCAGGATACACTGGGGGACAGTGGTGTATCCGAGAATACACTGGGGAACAGTGGTGTATCTAACCAGGATACAGTGGTGTATCTAATCAGGATACAGTGGGGGACAGTGGTGTAACTAACCATGATACAGTGGTGTATCTAAGCAGGATGCACTGGGGGACAGTGGTGTATCTGACCAGGATACACTGGGGAACAGTGGTTATACAGAGAATACACATGGACAAAGTAGATAATAGACCCTAGATAGCAGTGGAGTATATGGAACGTACACATGTGAACAGCAGAGTATAGAGCTTTAAATAATCAGTAACGGTGGGGGAAGATAGAGGATATGGCGAATGTATATCAGGAAACTCTGGGATATGTAAAGGATATACACTGGGAAACAGTGGGATATGTACAGGGTACACACTGTGAAACAGTGGGGTATATAGAGGGTACAAACTGGAGAAGTGTGGGGTACATATGGGTACACAATCTAGAACTCTCTCCCCCAGAAGGCTGCGGATGCCGAGGGTCAATTGGAACTTTCAAGACTGAGATCAACAGATGTTTGTTGGGTAAGGTTATCAAGGGATTTGGAGCTAAGGTGGGTGAATGGAATTGAGGTACAGATCAGCCATGATCTAATTAAATGATGGAGCAGGCTCGAGGGGCTGAATGGCCTCCTCCTGTTCCTATGTTTCCTTAACAATTATTGATATAAAAACTTAGATATTACATAAATAATGAACTTTCAAAATATTATGGGGAAATTGTGTGTGTGTGTGTGTGTGGCCAGACATTCCACAGGGGTGCATCTCGACAATGAGGGTTGGCATACTATTTGAGCTGAATTACCCAATATCACAGCCAAGCCCAATCCTGTCTATACCAGTACTGGACAGCAGTCAGCAGTGGTGAATTTACTGATTCCACCGCCCTCCCCACCCCACGTTTCCCCGGCCTAGATCAGCACAGACCAGAGATCAAGCCTCGTCACATCCATCCCTTGGGTTTGAGCTTGGCGACCGATTTCAAAAGCAGATTGAGCCACGCTACCAACTGTGACCTCACTATTCAAGTCTGGTTTATACGCTCAAGGGTTAGGCCCAGCTTAGAAACAGCACAATATTGGAAAGATTTGTGATATGGGATGACTTTTTTTGTGGCTGTATTTGGTCCTCTGCTTTCTAATCATCCCAGGTAACACAGTTAATAAGTACATGGAGCTGGCTTTTGGCAACTTGTATTAAGAACATACGTTGCCTTATTCTGCCATAATACGCAACATCCCTTCAAATTTCACTTGCATGCAATTTTCTGCTTCCACCACAAGGGAAAGCTCCTTGCACCCATCCAAACCTGCTCCTAGCTCTGTGAATAATTTAATAAATAGGCGCTATTAGCATTACCACCATTCTGGTGAGCTTTGCACTAGTCCCTAACCAGGTAGGACTGTCAAGCCTCTGAGAATGCTGCATTCCTCCAACTCTATGCCACACCAGCATGTTTCATCCTCAAAAGACACCACTGGTCAATCTTAGCTTCAGGTTCTGGTAACTATTCCGTTCAGCCGGCATACACCAAGAGTAAACATCACAGATCACTGATGGCTTCAGCATGTTTTTCCTTCCAAACTGTTATTTTTAACCCAGCTTTATTTCGCACAACATATTCCGTTTACCTAGTCTTAGGTTACGACAGACATTGAATGCCTTCATTTTAAAATTCTCATCTTCGTGTTCAAATCCATCCACTGCCTTGTCCATCCTATATTTGTAACCTACTCCAGCCCTATAACCCACCGAGATCTCTGCGTTCCTCCAGCTCTGGGCTTTTGTACATCTCCCACTTCCTTCGCCCCACCATTGGCGGCCGTGCCTTCAGTTGCCTGGGCCCTAAGCTTTGAATTCCCTCCCTAAACCTCTCTCTCCTCCCTTCAGATGCTGATTAAAACCTACCTCTTTAACCGTCCTAATATCTCTTTATGTGGCTCAGTGTCTAACTTTGTCTGAGAACGCTCCTGTGAAGCGCCTTGGGAAGTTTTACTGCGGTAAAGGTGTTATATAAATACAAGTTGTTGCTGTAAAAGGGAAAGTCAGCAAGTGCTGAATGACCACCGCATGCTGATCAATATAACAGGAGATACATGTGCGCACTCCCCCTTTAATGAAAGATTACCGTCTGCAGAAATTCATATTACCTCAAACTTCTTGATGTGTGGAGCAATAGTCTGAGAGAAGCCGCTCGTTGAAAGCTTTCCTTCAGCTGCCTGCTAAATCACATCGCAGCTTGACATTTACAGATCAAATGTTTCATTTATTTGGAAATCAAAGTAGATCAAAGCCTTCTCCCCCCCCACCCCCGCTCCACCTCCTCCAAAAAGGATCTCTCACTATATTTATGAATGACGTGGATGAAGGAAGAGAGCTGTGTATCTAAGTTTGCTGATGACACTAAGTTAGGTGGCACAGTAAATAATGTAGATGGAAGCAGAAAGTTGCAAAGGGACGTCGATAGATTAAGTGAGTGGACAAAACTGTAGCAGATGGAGATCAATGTGGGGAAATGTGAGGTCATCCACTTTGGTTCGAAGAAAGAGCAGAGTATTTTCTAAATGATGAGAAACTGGGAACTGTGGGGGAGCAGGGAGATTTAGGGATCCAAGTACAGAACTCACTAAAAGCCAGTGGACAGGTACAAAAAATAATTGAAATGGCTACTAGAATGTTAGCCCTTATCTCAAGAGGGCCGGAATACAAAGGGTGGAAGTTGCACAGAGCTCTAGTCCAACCCCATCTGGAGAATTGCATTCAGTTCTGGGCACCGCACCTCAGAAAAGACATATTGGCCTTGGAGGGGGTGCAGCGTAGATTCACCAGAATGATACCGGGGCTAAAAGGGTTAAATTATTGAGGACAAATTGCATCGACTAGGCTTGTATTCCCTTGAGTATAAAAGATTAAGGGGTGATCTAACTGAGGTGATTAAGATGATGGGGTTGTTAGAGATGAGCTATTTCCTCTGGTGGGGGGAGTCCAGACAAGGGGGATAACCTTAAATTAGAGTTAGGCCATTCAGGTGTGATGTCAGTGCAGTAACCTGGGAGGTTATGAGTAACCTGATCCACCAGGTGGTGCTGTGGCAATTGGTCTCCTGAGTTAAGTCTGGTCTGTACTGGTTGTACTCTTTGTTTTTGCTGCCTCATGGCAGAAGCTTTTATGTGCAAGTGTTGATTAAACCATGTTACGGAGTTAACCTGTGTCCGTCTCCATCTATGGCCACCTCAAGATACCACATATGGCGACAAGAATAAAGGACGGAAAAGTTTTGGTGGATCAGTCATAGTTATGGAGTATTCAGAAGAGGTGCTCGGGTTGGTTAGCAAACTAGTCGGAAAAGCACGAGGCTAGGCCATGGGAGTCGAAACGGAGTTTGATTTTTTGGCTGAAGTGACCGGACTCCAAGGATGGCAGGAACGGTAGGCTCCGTGGCACCTTTTGACAGCAAGTCGCAGTCTTGGGAGGAGTATTGTGAAATACTGAGCCATTTCTTTATGGCAAATGAGGTGGACAGTGCTGAAAAGAAAAGGGCCATTTTACTGAGTTGTGTGGGAGCGCAAACCTATACACGGATGAGAAATCTGCTGAGCCCGGAGCGGCCAGGAGAAAAATCTTTTGACGAGTTGGTGAGTCTACTAAAGAATCATTTCAATCCGAAACCTAGTGAAATAGTACAGAGATGGAAATTCAATTCGAGGATTAGGAGGCCAGAAGAAAGCGTTACTGAGTATGTGGAGGAGCTTCGGAAGCTCGCACAGGACTGTAATTTTGGAGATACGCTCACAGTCATGTTAAGGGACAGGCTAGTATGCGGAGTTAACGACGACAGTATACAGCAAAGGTTGCTGTCAGAAGAAGGATTAACGTTTGAGACGGCACTTAAAAAAGCACAAGCCATGGAGACGGCTAACAAGGACATTAAGGACTTAAACTGTATGAGCAAGGAGAAATGGAGTAAACCAGTGGGAGGAGCTGTTTTCAAGATGGAAGCTGGCGCGAAAAGTCCACCAGTCGGGGTTGGGGATTGCTACCGATATGGCGGGACGAGCCATTATGCAAAGGACTGCAGGTTTGCAAAGGCAAAGTGCCACAATTGTGGAAAAATAGGGCACTTAAAGAAAGTCTGTAAAAGGGCAGTGAGTGAGAGAAGCAGTGCTAAAGGGGCAAAGCATGCTAAAGGGGGGAGGGAGAAGTACACAAAGCGGGCAAATTACATACAAGAGGAGGAAGAGTCTAGTGAGTCTAGTGAGGAGGTTTTCACTATATACAGTATAGACACTTCAAGGCCCAATGTACCCCCTCTCACTCAGTATTTGATAGTGAACGGAGGTCAAGTAAAGTTTGAGATTGACACCGGATGTAGTGTAACCATAATGTCGCAGACTGAGTACGCCAAGCTACGGGGGGAAGCAAAAGTACCAGAGCTAGGTACATGCCCCATTAGTCTCAAAACCTACACAGGACAGAAGGTGGACATTTTGGGGGCGGCTGAAGTGCAAGTGGAACACAAAGGAGTCACCAAAGAGCTTACGGTGGTAGTGGTAGCAGGGTCAGGGCCAAACCTGTTAGGGCGAGGGTGGATCAGTGAGTTGAGTGTGGACTGGTAGGCAATGAATAAAATGGAGGACAGTACAGAGGCACTGCAAGAAGTGCTGATGAAGCATGAGTTAGTGTTCAAGGACGAACTGGGCACCTTAAGGGGAGCCACTGCCAAGATTAATGTAGCCAGTGATGCCACGCCTCGTTTCTTTAAACCAAGGTCGGTACCTTTTGCAATGAAAACCAAGGTTGAGGCGGAACTAGATCGCCTGCTAAAGGACAAAGTAATAGAACCAGTGAAATTTTCAGACTGGGCGGCACCAATAGTCCTGGTATTGAAGCCTGACGGTAAGGTAAGGGTGTGTGGTGACTATAAGTTAACAGTGAACAGAGTATCATCACTGGAACAGTACCCCATTCCGAGAATGGAGGACATGTTAACATCGCTCGCTGGGGGAGAAAGATTCAGCAAACTGGACATGAGTCATGCGCATCAGCAGATATTGCTAGATGAAGAATCAAAAAAGTTTGTCACGGTGAACACGCACAAGGGGCTGTTCACGTATGCCAGGTTACCATTTGGTGCCAGTTCTAGCCCAGCAATATTCCAACGGACTATGGAGGGCATTCTGCAGGGCATTCCAAAGGTGGCCGTGTACTTAGATGATATTCTGCTAACAGGAAGTGACAATCAGGATCACGTAGAAACACTGGACAAAGTGCTACAGCGGCTGGAAGAGGCGGGGCTATGCCTGAAATGGAGTAAGTGTAGTTTCATGGAGAAGGAAGTTACATTCCTGGGACATCGGGTGGATGCCACAGGCCTCCATCCATTACCAGGGAAAGTGCGGGCAGTGCAGGATGCACCTGCACCCACCTCAGTGACTGAACTGAAAGCCTATCTAGGGCTCCTGAATTATTATAACCGGTTTCTTCCAAACTTATCGATGCTGCTGGCACCCCTGCACAAACTGCTGAGAAAGGAGGAGCCATGGCGTTGGGGGCCAGAGCAAGCAAAAGCGTTTCAGCAGTCAAAGGAGCTACTTCAGTCCAGCAGGGTGTTAGTGCATTATGACGAGAAGAAGGAGCTGATAATGTCCTGCGACGCATCACCCTATGGAGTGGGGGCAGTGTTGGCCCACCGCATGCCAGATGGAGCGGAAAGGCCCATCGGGTTTGTTTCATGCACGCTCACAGCTGCAGAAAAGAACTATTCACAGCTTGATAAAGAGGGGTTAGCCATTATATTTGGAGTAAAGAAATTCCATAAGTACATATATGGGAGGAAGTTTGTAATCAGTACTGACCACAAGCCTCTTATTAGCTTACTGAATGAGATGAAAGCGGTGCCTCAAATGGCATCACAGAGAATAATGAGATGGGCAGTAATACTAAGAGCCTATGAATATGTGATTACGTACAGAGCCGGCAAGGAAAACGGGAACGCTGATGCTCTCAGCCGCTTGCCCCTCTCAAAATCTCCTCGCAGTACTTCCCCTGAGGAGCACGTCCTGATGCTGGATCAGGAGATCAGTCCCCTGATGACTTCAGCGCAAATCCAGGGCTGGACAGCCAAGGACCCCGTTCTGTCAAGGGTCCGTGAGTATGTGTTGAAAGGCTGGCCAGATCACCGCGAGGGACCGGAGTTCGCGCCGTACAGACAGAGACAGCACGAGCTCAGTGTCCAAGATGGATGTGTGCTATGGGGAGCATGCATCATAGTCCCAGAGCGGGGACGCTCTACTTTGATGGAACAGTTGCATCAATCACAGCCAGGAATGACTAGAATGAAAGGACTGGCTAGGAGCTACCTGTGGTGGCCTAACTTGGATGCTGAAATTGAGTCAAAGGTAAAGTCATGCACTATATGTCAGGAACAGAGGAAAGCACCTGCCGGGGCACCACTCCATCCCTGGGAGTGGCCCAGCAAACCCTGGAGGAGAATTCACATAGACTATGCGGGACCTTTTATGGGCAAAATGTTTTTGGTGCTGGTAGACGCTCACTCAAAGTGGATCGACGTTTATCCAGTGAGCTCTGCAACGACTGATGCCACACTGGATTGTCTCAGGAACAGCTTCAGCACGCATGGTATTCCAGAAATGATTGTATCCGACAATGCACAGTGTTTTGTTAGTGAAGGGAGCAAAGAATTCATGGTAAGGAATGGAATCACACATGTCACCTCGGCTCCATATCACCCAGCCTCAAATGGGTTAGCCAAGCCAGCCGTGCAGACTTTTAAGGAGCTCATGAGGAAGAGCTCAGGTGACACCCTGGAGACCAAGCTCAATAGAGCCTTGTTTAGTTATCGTATAACATCCCAAGCTACCACGGGGCTTTCTCCGGCTGAGTTGATGATGGGGAGAAAGTTGCGGTGTACGTTAGACCTGGTACAGCCAGATCTCAAAAGCAAGGTTGAGACAAAACAAACAAACCAAAAAGCGTACCATGACAAACATACTAATGCTCGCCATTTCACCATAGGGGACTCTGTGTACACCCGGAACTTCGGCTATGGACCTAAATGGATACCAGGACTAATCCAGGACATTACAGGACCTGTGTCGTACTCCGTGTTACTAGGGGATGGTCAAGGGGTTTGTTGGCATGTGGATCAGCTTTTCAGCCGGCAGCAGGGGGAACTGCCTCAGATGGAACAAAGGGCAGTAGAGGAGGCTGTTCCAGGACCCAGCACGGCTTATAAGGTGCCAGTGGACACTGGTACTGCCAGGCCACAGCGGGACAGAGTAAAACCAACATCAGAGACTACTCCAATCTCAAGTGCGAGTGAATCTGAGAATCCACCACAAGTGGAATTAAGACGTTCACAAAGGATTCGCAAGCAACCAGAGAGACTTATACAAACCTGTTAAATTAGTCAGGGGTTAACCATGGTTAGAGCATACTGGTTAATTAAAATGTAGTACCTAGTAGGGGTTATTGTTTAAGAATTGCATACGGCAATCTTAAGGGGGGAGGAGTGTAGTAACCTGGGAGGTTATGAGTAACCTGATCCACCAGGTGGTGCTGTGGCAATTGGTCTCCTGAGTTAAGTCTGGTCTGTACTGGTTGTACTCTTTGTTTTTGCTGCCTCATGGCAGAAGCTTTTATGTGCAAGTGTTGATTAAACCATGTTACAGAGTTAACCTGTGTCCGTCTCCATCTATGGCCACCTCAAGATACCACAGTCAGGAAGCACGTCTTCACACAAAGGCTAGTGGAAATCTGGAACCCCAATTCCCCCAAAAAGCTATGGATGCTGGGGAGTCAATTGAAAATGTCAAGACTGAGATTGATAGATTTTTGCTCAGCAAGCATATTAAGGATTACAGAACCAAGGCCGGTAGATGGAGTTAAGATACAGATCAGCCATGATCTAATTGAATGGTGGAACAGGCTCGAGGAGCTGAATGGCCTACTTCTGTTCCTATGTTTGAAGATGTTGGCATAGAAAGAATCTATTAAATTACAATGGCCTGGGACATTTGAAGTATGATCCATCCAAATAGTAATGAAGGAAATACATTCAAGTTAACTCAAGGGGCTAGTCTGATTTTGAAGTGTCATCTGCTTTTTGCTGTATGTATGTGAGAATGAGTGTACGTGAGAGAATGCTTGTGTGTGTGAGAGAGAATGAGTGTGTGTGTGTGAAAAAGTGTGTGTGTGAGAATGTGTATATGTTATAGAATGTGTCTGTGTGAGAATGTGCATGTGTGTGAGAGAATGTGTGTGTGTGAGAGAATGAGTGTGTGAGAATGTGTGTATCTGTGAGAATGTGTGTGTGAGAGAAAGTGTGTATGTGAGAGAGAATGTGTGTATGTGAGAATGCGTGTGTGAGAGTAGGTGAGTGTGAGAGAAAGTGTGTGAGAGAATATGTGTGTGAGAGAGAATGTGTGTGTGAGAGAAAGTGAGTGTGAGAGAAAGTGTGTGTGTGAGAGAATGTGTGTGTGAGAGAATATGTGTGTGAGAGAGAATGTGTGTGTGTGAGAGAATGTGTGTGTGAGATTGTGTGTGTGTGAGAATGTGTGTGAGAATGTGTGTGTGAGAGAATGTGTGTGTGAGAGAGAATGTGTGTGAGAGAATGTGTGTGTGAGAGAGAATGTGTGTGAGAGAATGTGTGTGAGAATGTGTGTGTGAGAGAATGTGTGTGTGAGAGAGAATGTGTGTGAGAGAATGTGTGTGTGAGAGAATGTGTGTGAGAGAATGTGTGTGAGAGAATGTGTGTGTGAGAGAGAATGTGTGAGAGAGAACGTGTGTGTGTGAGAGAATGTGTGTGTGAGAGAATGTGTGTGTGTGAGAGAATGTGTGTGTGAGAGAATGTGTGTGTGTGAGAGAATGTGTGTGTGAGAGAGAATGTGTGTGTGAGAGAGAATGTGTGTGTGAATGTGTGTGTGAGAGAATGTGTGTGTGAGAGAATGTGTGTGTGAGAGAAGGTGTGTGTGAGAGAATGTGTGTGTGTGAGAGAATGTGTGTGTGAGAGAATGTGTGTGTGTGAGAGAATGTGTGTGTGAGAGAATGTGTGTGTGTGAGAGAGAATGTGTGTGTGAGAGAATGTGTGTGTGAGAGAGAATGTGTGTGTGAGAGAATGTGTGTGTGTGAGAGAATGTGTGTGTGTGAGAGAATGTGTGTGTGTGAGAGAATGTGTGTGTGTGAGAGAATGTGTGTGTGTGAGAGAATGTGTGTGTGTGAGAGATTGTGTGTGTGAGAGAATGTGTGTGTGAGAGAATGTGTGTGTGTGAGAGAATGTGTGTGTGTGAGAATGTGTGTGTGAGAGAGAATGTGTGTGTGAGAGAATGTGTGTGAGAGAATGTGTGTGTGAGAGAATGTGTGTGTGAGAGAGAATGTGTGTGTGAGAGAGAATGTGTGTGTGAGAGAGAATGTGTGTGTGAGAGAGAATGTGTGTGTGAGAGAATGTGTGCGTGTGAGAGAATGTGTGTGTGTGAGAGAATGTGTGTGTGAGAGAATGTGTGTGTGAGAGAGAATGTGTGTGTGTGAGAGAATGTGTGTGTGTGAGAGAATGTGTGTGTGAGAGAATGTGTGTGTGTGAGAATGTGTGTGTGAGAGAATGTGTGTGTGTGAGAGAATGTGTGTGTGAGAGAGAATGTGTGTGTGTGAGATGTGTGTGTGAGTGAGATGTGTGTGTGTGAGAGAATGTGTGTGTGAGAGAATGTGTGAGAGAGAATGTGTGTGTGTGAGAGAATGTGTGTGGTGAGATGTGTGTGTGTGTGAGATGTGTGTGTGAGAGAATGTGTGTGTGAGAGAGGTGTGTGTGTGAGATGTGTGTGTGAGAGAATGTGTGTGTGTGAGAGAATGTGTGTGTGTGAGAGAATGTGTGTGTGTGAGAGATGTGTGTGTGTGAGAGAATGTGTGTGTGTGAGAGAATGTGTGTGTGTGAGAGAATGTGTGTGTGTGAGAGAATGTGTGTGTGAGAGAATGTGTGTGTGTGTGAGATGTGTGTGTGTGATTGTGTGTGAGTGTTGTGTGTGTGAGAGATGTGTGTGTGTGAGTGTGTGTGATGTGTTGGTGTGTGTGTGTGATGTGTGTGTGTTGTGTGGTGGTGTGTGTGTGAGAGTGTGTGTGTGTGAGAGATGTGTGTGTGGAGTGTTGTGTGTGGTTGTGTTGGTGGGGTGTGTGTGTGGTGGGTGTGTGTGTGGGTGTGGGGTGTGTGTGTGTGTGTGAGAGTGTGTGTGTGGGTGTGTGTGTGTGAGGAATGTGTGTGTGAGAGATGTGTGTGTGTGAGAGAATGTGTGTGTGTGAGAATGTGTGTGTGTGAGAGAATGTGTGTGTGGTGAGAGAATGTGTGTGTGAGAGAATGTGTGTGTGTGAGAGAATGTGTGTGTGTGAGAGAATGTGTGTGTGTGAGAGAATGTGTGGTGTGAGAGATGTGTGTGTGAGAGAATGTGTGTGTGTGAGAGAATGTGTGTGTGTGAGAGAGTGTGTGTGTGAGAGAATGTGTGTGTGTGGAGAATGTGTGTGTGAGAGAATGTGTGTGTGAGAGAATGTGTGTGTGAGAGAATGTGTGTGTGAGAGAATGTGTGTGTGTGAGAGAATGTGTGTGTGTGAGAGAATGTGTGTGTGTGAGAGAATGTGTGTGAGAGAGAATGTGTGTGTGTGAGAGTGTGGGTGTGTGTGAGATGTGTGTGGGGGTGTGTGTGTGAGAGATGTGTGTGTGTGAGAGATGTGTGTGTGAGGAGAATGTGTGTGTGAGAGAATGTGTGTGTGTGAGAGATGTGTGTGTGTGAGAGAATGTGTGTGTGTGAGAGAATGTGTGTGTGTGAGAGAATGTGTGTGTGAGAGAGAATGTGTGTGTGTGAGAGAATGTGTGTGTGTGAGAATGTGTGTGTGAGAGATGTGTGTGTGTGAGTGATGTGTGTGTGTGTGTGTGGTGTGGGTGTGTGTGGAGAGTGTGTGTTGTGGAGAGGTGTGTGTGTGAGAGATGTGTGTGTGTGTGAGAATGTGTGTGTGTGAGAGGGTGTGTGTTGTGAGGAGGTGTGTGTGTGTGTGAGAGATGTGTGTGGGTGAGTGTGTGTGTGTGAGAGATGTGTGTGTGGGAGATGTGTGTTGTGGGAGAGTTTGTGTGTGGGGTGTTGTGGGGTGTGTGTGGGGGATGTGTGTGTGGGGAGATGTGTGTGTGAGAGATGTGTGTGTGTGAGAGTGTTGTGTGTGTGTGAGGATGTGTGTGTGTGAGAGAATGTGTGTTGTGTGGGTGTGTGTGTGTGTGTGGGTGGTGTGTGTGTGTGGGGAGTGTGTGTGTGTGGAGGATGTGTGTGTGTGAGAGATGTGTGTGTGTGAGTGGTGTGTGTGTGTGGGGAGGAGGTGTGTGTGTGGGGTTGTGTGTGTGTGGGTGTGTGTGTGAGAGGTGTGTGTGTGTGTGGTGATGTGTTGTGTGGGGATGTGTGTGTGAGAGATGTGTGTGTGTGAGATGTGTGTGTGTGAGATGTGTGTGTGTGAGAGATGTGTTGTGTGTGAGAGAGAATGTGTGAGAAGTGTGTGTGTGAGAGAATGTGTGTGTGAGAGAATGTGTGTGTGTGAGAGAATGTGTGTGTGAGAGAATGTGTGTGTGAGAGA